>NC_069132.1:55892588-56492588 GCF_026914265.1 Mya arenaria | reverse complement strand
GCAACCATAGAAAAGTTATGAAATATAATCATCCTTATCTCGATAAAACATTTGCCATATTTAAACATAATAATTTAACTGAATTGAACTTTTACCGTGGCCTATTTGAACGCGATCCCACACCGAGCATGGGAAATTTAAGCCATCACTTCCATTTTACTACAGACTTTGCCGATCATATTTTGATATAACAAAAAAATATACAAACATTTAAGAACTTCAAGAAGTTAACAGGTTTTGGGTCCATTAAATTAGCAAACAAAACTTATTAGGAGGACAACGGCATCCAAAAAGCTGAGATATATACAATATTTGAAAATTACAGAGTTTCTTCGCAAGATTTTAGCAAAAAAGATAATTCAACTGAAATATCAATGAGGTTTTATTTAGAGGAATTGCTTGTTTCAGTGTAATATTGTAATATATATTACCGAGTGAGTACCAAAAGCGAAGCCTCAAGTGAAATATTTACTTATGGTTTTCACGAGGTGAAATATATTGCGATCTTAAACTGAATGGAACAATATTCCTTTTTTTAGTATCAGGAGGTCCAACGTCATTTATTTTTGCGGAATCTAAAGTGAGGGAAATGTAAGATGCGGAACAAAATATTGATTTGTTAAAGTATATTGGTGTTTTTGGAGGATATTTTGAAATATTAAGTGAGTTTATGTCACTTTTATCGCAATATAATTACGCATACCCAGAGGCCAGACGTGTAAGCTTCTCTCCTTTTTTAAGCAAAAGATGTTTCTAGAGGCCTGAACAAATAAGTAATTGAATGTATCAGCTTGTTTACACAATGGAAACAGAAATTGCGTGACTTGAAACTGTGTATTTAGTCAAAGTGTTCCATTATTGTACCTATTTTAGCATTTTTATATTGAAGTTTTGCAACTTTTTCGTTTCGACGACTGGTGAAGAAAAAAATGACTGGCAGTTACGATCCACAATCACCTTGTACAGTCAATGTTCATGCGATAATTGAAAGAACATTTTGTCAAAATATAAAACATGGATCTAGGAACTAAACAGAAAACAATAGATTACTAATTGACATGGCTGAAATAAAAATATTTTTACTGTTTTGAAATTTAAGCCAACTCTCGGTTCTAAAACAAACGTCAGCGCGCACAGTGTGGGGGCACAATTTTAACGACAACATTTTCGATATGACATAACGTGAACATATACATTGGCGCGTTTTTCTAAAAAAAGAGTCACTGAATAAAACAACTTTAAATTCCAAAATTATCCTCAAAATACAAATAATCAAGTATACTTGAATTATCAAAAAACTTACTCAAATAAAAATAAAGCCAAATGTATAAGTCAGAAAGCAAACTGTTCTATTCCATCCCCGTCAAAACTTTAAACCCGGCAACTTTCAGTTATATTTATTTAACATTTGTCATAAATGTTTTGCTATTAAAAGTTATGCTAATCAACCATCCTCTTGAAGGAATATTGTTGATTTCACTTCTCGAAAACTGGATTTCACTTCGATTTCCGTTCAATTTTCGAAAAAAAAATTTATTCCAATTTTAATAAAAAATGAAATATAAACCCTTTATGAGACAAATCTAATATGCACACAATACATTTTATTTATTTATCAAAATGAATGAGTTATGAGTTATGAGTGGATTTTACGTTTTGAGTGCATTTCACATGAAATCCATTGGTTACCTGTATCACCCTGTACCCCACTTTCACCACCAGTATGTCAATATCTGTCAGAACAGATGGAAACTCTACGCTCAGCTCAAAGTCACGACCCTTTCCCACCGATATGACATCTTATGGAAAAACAGATGTTACGACGATCAGCCTAGACTTCATCCCTTCAACAGCGATATGAAACACGACTAGTCCGAGGCCAAATCCCTTCACCAGCGATAGTGCATCCGATGGCAAAATAAATGGAAACATCACAATCAGTCCGAGGTCACATCCCTTTACCAGCGATAAGACATCCGATGGCAAAAAAAAAGAAACACCACAACCAGTCCGAGGCCACATCCCTTCACCAGTCTAAGGCCACATCCGATGGAAAAAATAAATGGAAACACCACTATCAGTCCTATTCCACATCCCTTTACCAGCGATATGACATCCGTTGATAAAATGAATGGAAACATCACAACCAGTCTTAGGCCATATCCCTTCACCAGCGATAGGACATCCGATGGTAAATTAAATGGAAACACCACAATAAGTCGGAGGCTAGGTCCCTTCACCAGCGATAGGACATCCGATGGCAAAATAAATGAAAACACGACAGTCACTCCGAGGCTGCATCCCTTCACCCGATGGCAAAATAAATGGAAAATCAACAATCAGTCCTATTCCACATCTCTTCACCAGCGATATGACACCCGATGAAAAAAGATGTATACATGAATCATCATGACTGCAATATATGTCTTGTCTTGAAAGCTTATAATAATACTTTGATAAGATTTACCTTTTGAGTTTTTACTTTATTCAGGATTGTTGGGATAAGAGGGAGGTTTGTGCACTTAAACTGGTTTCAACCCCCAGTAAATTTACATATTACTGACCGTTCCAAGGCGGTACCTAACAATCCTTGATAAACATACCCAGTTTTTTTATATATAGTATGTATGCACTGTGCTGTTTGTGTAGTTTTGTGCTGTTCTTCCATGTTTCTTGATTGTGTTTTTTGTTTGCTTTTATGTTCTATGTTTTTGGCGGTTGCCCAGTGCACTGAAACCGGGTTTTTGTTTAAACGTTTTGCTACTGAGCTTGTTTCGGTAGTTTTTTGCATAAATATTGAACTCTTTAATTCAATCGTTGAGTTCATTAATTTGACTAATTTTTTAAACAATTCCTTTATAAAAATGTTTTAATTTAAGAGAGCTTTTAGCATTTGAGTTTATGCTCTTTTAAAACAAATAAGTTGGAGAGAGCTCTCTTCAATGTAATTGGAGAGCTTTTAAACATACGTATATTTTGCATATAATACTTTTGGCCATTGCATATTCTCCCTCATCATTTTGATGACATCAAGAACGTAACATAAATGAAATAAATATAATGTGAGAATAATATTGTTAAACGTGAAAAAGGCTTCCTACTGAGTCTAGTTTGTTTAACTGGGCGTTTTTACTCTTTTTATACAGAAAAAAAACTTATTACATAATCGTACATTTCATTGTATATTATTGTAATAATTTAATGAGACTTGGTCTTTAAGATAATTTGTTTGATTTATAATTTGTTTGCAGGATTAGTATGACATAAAACCCCTTTTCCTTCACACGTGTACATAAAATGAAACAACTTAGGTATGCCGATACCACATTGACTGTAAACATGTTTGATTTTGTCCTTTATTCCAATTTTGGTTATGCTCTAACTGCCAAATTCCAGTCATCTGTTTTTAAAAAAAGCAAAAGTACTGTCAAAGGCTTAGCATTGTTGTTGTCATGCAAAACCTGGCCATAACTGAAACTCTTTTCAAGATATTACAATGAAACTTGGTCAACTTTGACAGCAACAATGAAGACATGCACATCAAAGCTCAAAACCCCGGCTATATTTATTTTCAAGTTATTCCCCTTGATTGTTTGAAAATCATAAAAAAGTTTAAGCTTATCTTAACATATCGTTTCTTTCCGTAAAAAGAATAACCATGTTTGGTAAAGATTTGATAAGAAATGCTCAAGTTAGAGAGTGGCCAAAGTGAGTTTGGTGATTTTTTTATCCATAACTGAATAGTGCAATCTGCTTCTTTATAAAATTAAGATGAAATATTATGCCTAAATTCTTTGTGGCCAAGTTTGGTAAAGATTGGACTACCAACACTTATGTTAGAGAGCAGCATGAAAGTGTGACGCCATGGACAGAAAACAACATGATTCATATATGTCATGCTACACAGGCGACATACAAATGTGGGTTTTTCTATTTTTAGGTAAAAAACTCACTGATATTCAAATCACTGATATTTACATTTCGACCCTTGTACTACAATATCCATACATTCTTTGCCAAGTCAATACTATTTACATTTAATAAAAAACAATACATAAATGTAATGTATACATTGAAATTCGATACATCGACAAGGAAATGAAATTATTTCCGATCTAAATACACTTATGTAATAAAAATAATTATTTTTATTTAAAAAAATAACTCGGTTTTTAAATATTGACAATTGCCAACAGCAAACAGTTAATGAAGGAGATAATTATGTCTGTAAGTACCCAGATTACGAGACAAGTTTCCAATGATTATCCTAGTAACCTAAACATTTTGATCTGTAATCACAAATATACAACTACTAGAATATTTCAGGGTGCTAAAAACTGTCTCTGAGACTGAGAAATGCCAATGCAACCATGTTAACTTCTGGAATGATAGTGGCAGTCGGCCAAGTAAAGTTTAGTTGCTGTGCTTGCAGTTTTCTTAATTATGAAACGCTTGCAGTAATCTTGATTATAAAAGGCTTGAAGTAATCTTTATCATGAGATGCTTGCAGTAATCTCTGTCATGAAATGCTTGCAGAAATGTTTAGCATACCATGCTTGCAATAATCTTTATCATAAAATGCTTTAAGTTATCTTTATCATGAAATGCTTGCAGATATCTTAATTAAACCAAGCTTGCAATAATCCTTATTATAAAAACATTGTAGTAATCTTAATCATACAATGCTTGCAGTTATGTTCATCATGAAATGCTTGCAGAAATCTTCGTCAGGACATGCTGGTTTTCATAAATTGTTGTACCCGGTTTCATCTCTCATCTTTCTCAGAAATTTCAGCTGATCTGTCAAATAAGTCACTTTCATGACCTGAAATGTTGAATTACATTTCGTTAATACTATGCCGTGTTTTGGACCTTTGGATCAACTACCCGCATACAGCACATGATAATGGGTGTTCTAGTAAATCTTTAAATATTAATCTTTGGCATCATATCAAAGTCATTATTTATCACAAGGAAGCATACACTTCCTCAAAAGTATCATGGACATGTTACACATATAAGCATGATGTTAAATGATCTCAAACTGGAGCATGTTCGGAGCTTATAAATATTTTAAGTATCTCACATTCAATATTGTGAATTTTTGATGTCTGATGTCTTCACATGAGTAGACGTAGATTTTATTTAAATATTCATAATAAAAACATAATAAAAACAAAAAAAATGGCCATTAAAGAATGCACAATTCTAAGTCTGATTGATGCAAAAACATTTTTATATAATGTTTTATCGATTAATTATTTTAAATATTTTTAAACAGTATGCAATTCCCTTACATATAATGACAAAAGAATAAGGGGCCACAAGGCATAAAATGTAAACATTTTTCTAATGACTCACTGAAATAACAATCATATTTGTATAACTGTTCCTGGTTGGAATGATTTCCTTGTTCAGTACATAACGGGTTTTCCCATACTCAGAGTCGGGAGTGCTCGATAATGTGATCACAGTTAAGGACAATAAAACAACAAAGACCTTGCTCATTTTTTTGTAATAAGAACAATTCTTTAAAATGCCATTTTCAGTTATTTTGTACTCATTGCTTCTAACTGGT
Source organism: Mya arenaria (assembly GCF_026914265.1). Classification (NCBI taxonomy): domain Eukaryota; kingdom Metazoa; phylum Mollusca; class Bivalvia; order Myida; family Myidae; genus Mya; species Mya arenaria. The sequence continues at coordinate 56,487,010 of NC_069132.1, read as the reverse complement.
TGTTTATATAACTATTTTAGCTAGTCTAAGGAAACTGGAATTCTACTTATCTGATGTGTCTTCCCAATCAGGAGCGACAATCATTTTTATCGCAGCTTGACCTTTGACCTATTGACCTTATTTAAAAAGGGGTTATCTATTGACCATAACCAATGTGATGCAAAGGATAAAGACTATTAATAGTACTATTGTGGTATATCTTCAAGATGTAAAGCAATAAAAAGTACTGGTTGCTTCTCTTATTTGCGACAACGTCAAGTAAACCGAAAGTTGAAGGGGGTGTATCAGCATTAATGCACGCATATTCTGATTCTGTTTCACAAAATAACTGCATAAACCTTCGTCGCCCAGCATAAAAAGAGTTTAAACAAATACAATCGGCTGTTTAGAGCCCATGTAAGTGCATTAGACGTCGAAAAGATAAATAATGCAAAAATTCAGTAACATATAGCTAAAATGAGTACAAGAATGGTAAACTTAGACTGAAAACACAGTTTCAAGTCACGCAATTTTCTATTTTCACTTTGTAAACAATCAATCGCTCAGCTTATCCTTCAATAACTTTTTTGTTAAGGCCTCTAGAAACAAAAGTTAAAAAAAACGAGAGACGCTTATACGTATGGTGTCCGGGTAGGCGTGTTTATATTGCGAGAATGGTGATGTAACTTACTTACAAGGTGAAAATACCTACCTGAAACACCGAAATTCCTTCAAACGCCGCCATTTGATTCGGCTTCACACAATTCCCACACTTAAAATTCGGCAAACACAAATCACGTTGGACCCCTTGATCAGGGAAAGATCCAAGATTTGACGTATAAGGGGGGTGTATATTTTGGGCGTAACCATTTGACTTGCGCCCTTCCCTCAGAACCGAAATTAATTTTGTTGGCAGGCAAGGGAGTTTGGTGGTACTCCCACGAGAGAATTTTACCAATTTCGAAACCGATATGGTGCATTTTGGGGTATTGTATTACTTTTTTCTCTTACCTTGAAATCAATAATAAATTGGACTATTTAAGAAGGGTTCGCGCCGTCTGTGTTCCCCCTCCCCCTTCTTGGTTTCGCTATTATTTATCCCGATCTCTTTCTGGAAGAATTCCGCTCGTTCTAAAGTTTCATATGCCAACGAATTTAAAAATAATCTACATTCAATGTTGGGATGACGCTCCCAATTTCAAGTTTCCAACATGGTAAGATACGTAGAGCTACATTACACTTGTGGATTGACAAACATATTTCATTTTCCCCCGACTCAAAACTTCTATTATTATATTGTGTTTCATAATTCAAGGGCCATCTAATGTGTAAGGCTGGACTTTTTCTGCCCATTTTGGGAAAAAGACCCTAGACATTTTGGGAAAACTTGAGTCACGAAATATGCCGATATTGGGAAAGTTTACAGTTAAAGAACAAGCTTTCCAGTCTCCCGAGAAAGAGGAAATTATTAGATATTAGTTTCTTTTCCCTTTCACAAAACCTGAAAAGGCTGAAATATCAATTGCAATAAATCATGACAGATAATATTTCATTCTGATGTCTAAATGTGATGAAAATCAACGATTTCTGAATTCAATTACCCACAAATATTTTCATCACATAATTTATTATGATGTTGGATAAACCAGGCCGATAAAACCACTCCCCCACCCACCAGACGTTGCACCTTGTGGTGGGTACTTGTAATTTGGCCCTAGCTACGGCTTTGATTACTACCACACATTTTGTTGTTTTCCTGGAATCGCTATTGGTTAAGGAAAGATTCCTATATGTCGACTACACTGAACCACTGGTATTAATCAAACATTATGTTATCGAAAATAACCAGGGATGGATGCCGGTACATCAGTTAAAGTAGGTCTTAAAATTAAAAATTATATCATTACTTAAATGTAGGGTTTTAGCTTGAATTTGTTGCTTTAAGTTGATTGATTGCCAGTTAAGTGTTTTATTGCAAACATAATGAAGATTTCCAAGTGTTAAGACATTAAGTTTAACTGCTAAATTTAATTACTACGCGATCTACTTACAGCGGACTTAAAAATACCCGATTTCTGACATTGTAGTTTTCAACAAAAATGGCTTAGGAGTTCCGAATGGGGAAATAAATACACAACACAAAAGATACCCCAAATCTATTTCTTGTACCCACAGTAATTTGATTGGAACGAACTCCTGCTTTGGATTCATACAAAGTAAAATGTTAGCGACATTTAACATAAAATATTCATTTTTTTAGATTACTCAAACGGGTCACATTTTCTAACGACCTTGCATACACACTATGCAATACTCAGTTTAACAATGCCAGAAAATCCCGGAACGCCCTAATATTAGAAATAAAACAATTCAAATCTCAAAACAGCGATCCGATTTTCGGAGGTATAGACTGCCCTTTGTTTTATTTAAAATGGTTTAGTTAAAGAAAAGTTATATTTGATTTAAGTCTTCATTTTAAGCCAAAATGTTGCCTTCCTACGTAGCATTTGTGACATTATTTATCACGTGGTATACACACACTGTTTACTGTAAAATATCAGCATCATCATTTAATTTAATACAGCATCATTCAACGTAGCCAATATGATTGATTTTTTTTTTCAAAACTTACTCAGATAATAAAAAAAGCTAAAAGGACAAGTCAGAAAGCAAAATGTAATTTTCAATTCAATCCCCTTTAATAACTAAAACTATGGCAACTTTCGGTTGTATTTATTTAGCATCTGTCATTAATTTTTTGCTATAAAAAGTTCTGCTTATCAAACATCAACAGACAGGAGTAGTTTTCTACAATATAGAGTAATGAAATAACACAGACATTTTCATTTCAGAAATAACGTACACATTAAGTGAATATAGACTGATGAAATGACACAGACTATTTTTGTTTTAGGAATTACGTACACATTGTGTGACTGTGGCAGCCTGCCCGTCGTGGAGAATTCATCCAACAATGCCACAGTGCAGGGCACATACCCAATCGGCTATGGTGTAAGATATACGTGTAATGTGGGGCATGAGCCAGACGGGATTGTCATGATTGTGTGTGGTGGCGGGGGCTGGCAGACGTCCCCGCTCCGGTGTCGGGAGGTCTACTGCCCAGCTCTTAATCCACCAGATAACGGAAGGATTGTGGGCTCCCCTTCGTACAAAGTTGGTAGCTATATAACTTACGAGTGCAATGAGGGTTATATCATACATGGAACCTCTCATGTGACGTGTCAGGGGGATGGGACTTGGAGCACCAGACCAGTGTGTAAAGGTATCTCTTGTCCACCATTCAAGGGTATGGACTCGAACTGTGTAGACAGGTCCTTATACTACAGTACTTTATACTACATGACCTGCAGTAATGTTCCTCACACCAGAGTTGCCGGGCCGACTGAAGATGAGCCGAACGTTTGTCAGAATGATGGATCATGGCAGTTTCAGGAGTTTGCCTGCTACTGCAGCTGTAACCTGACCGGTTATGACAGTAACATCATGACGATAAGCAACCTTACGCACGGATACCTGCCCCACGGGAACGTCCTGCAGTGGTCGTGTTCGCACAACTGCAACAAAACAACTGACGACCTACGGTGTCTGGACGGATGGATGACCATGCCGCAGTGTGACTGCCCTTTACCATAAATATGACAACATCTGTCAGAACCGATGGAAACTCTACGCTCAGCTATAAGTCACGACCCTTTCCCATCGATAGTACACCCTATGAAAAAAACAGATGGAAGCACAACAGTCAGTCCCCATACCAGGGCCAGAAATATGACACTCGATGGCAAAATAAATGGAAACACCACTAGTATTGTTGATAATAAAATGCTTGAAGTAATTTTTATCATGAGATGCTAGCAGTAATCTCTGTCATGAAATGTTTGCAGAAATCTTTATCATACCATGCTTGCAATAATCTTCATCATTAAATGCTTTTAATTATCTTTATCATGAAATGCTTGCAGTAATCCCTGTCATGCTATTCTTGTGGAAATATTTATCATACGAAGCTTGCAATAATCATAATTATAAAATCCTTGTAGAAATCTTCATCATAAAATGCTTGCAGTAATCTTCATCATGAAATGCTTGCAGAAATCTTCGTCAGGACATGCTGGTCTTCATCAATTATTGTCAGCAGTTTTAATCTTCCATCTCTCTCAGAAATTTCAGCTGTTCTGTCAAATAAGTCACTTTCATAACCTAAAATGTTTACTTACATTTCTTTAATACTATGCTGTGTTTTGGACCGATAAACTGCCGGCATACATCACATGCTAATTCGTGTTCTAGTAAATTTTTAAATATGATTTTTTGTCATCATATCAAAGTCATTATTTATCACAAGGAAGCATACACTTCCTCAAAAGTATCATGGACATGTGACACCATGGCTGACATCATTTTAATTTTAGTCCTATTTCCTGCTTATGTTTGCTATATCACTACACGTCGGCTTGTTAAAGTTCATGTATTCATTATTCACATAGAAGCATGATGTTAAATGATCTCAAACAGGAGCATGCTCTGTGCTTATAATTATATCTAAGTATCTCACATTCAATATTGTGATTTCTTTATGCATGATGTCTTCTCATGAGTAGACGTAGATTATATATAAATATTCATAATAAAAACATACTAAAAACTATGTACCATTGTCTATATTTTTAATGTTGATGTAATTAATTGATGGTGAGCCATATGAGATGTTATATCCAAGATAATAGTTCAATTCTTAGACACTGTTCTGCATAGGAGCAGGACCTTTCAACCCCAAGAGGCTTTTCAACCCCTTCTAAAAAAGAAGACTTTTCAACCCTTAGACTTTTAAACCCCTATTTCAAAGACTGTCCAACCCCTAACTGTTTTTACTTTTCAAGACCCCCCCCCTCCCCCAAAAGTCGTCCAAATTAACTATTCATTTCAAGATATGAGATAAAGGGTAATCATGAAAAAAGCCCAGAATGGACTAGTTTGGACTAGAAATTGTAAAAAGCCAAAGATAAATTCAAAAGGTTTCCGCCCCTACATCGCACTCCCTCTAATGTCAATCCTGGAACCGCCCCTGAATTATGCATTCATTTATTCATTTCTGAGTTTGTGAAGGTATGCGCCCATGCATTGTCTACAATATTGTCTGACCAGTTAATTATAAATAACCTGTGTTCGAAAGTTCACAACCAAAAGAAGAAGAACTGGAAAAAAACAGGACAACCTTTCTGGTTGTGAAATTGCGTAAATGTGTTTAATTATTAATACTCGAGTAAATGGTTTAACACAAACATGTCACAGTAATCAATACCATCTGCTGTAAAATGTCGGGATGTGTTAGACAAATGGTTTTGTTTAATGGAGCTTTGAAGGACGATGAATGGCACTAAAGTGTTGCCAAATTGATATCTCAAACACCCATTGGTAAGTCATATATATTTTCATTTCTTTTGTGTGTACCTTGTTGAATATATAGACAGTCAAGAAGTAGGACAACTGTAAAGAACGTTCACTTGAAACAGGCATCTTCTTATCCACACTAACGGCTTTGTGGGGGGGGGGGGGGAGGATGGCGCGTTCCTCACTAAAGTTGTGTTAGAGTTTTTTTTTATATGGTTGAAAGAGAGTTAAAAAACAGCCCAAAATGCACTATTTCAGACTCGAAAAACTTAAGCTGGGTTTAGCTGGACGGAAAGTCAAAGTCTCCGCTATTCCCCGAACCTGGGGGGGGGGGGAGGGGCGTGGTTACAATTGACTGGTACATAACAACTGCAACTCCCAGATATAATCAATTAAAACGCTGGTTTTAACATTTTCATCTAACTTGGTAACATGCTTCTTTTGACACGGACAAAAATTTCATGTGATATGTAGGAGCCTGTCATATTTTAACAGTACTGGTTGACGTTACATTTCCGAACAGGGTAAAAATCCTGAATACCTATTAAAACACGCGCTTTTTTAACGTGATCGATAATACAGAGGCTTGCCTTTGTCACACTTGCGAAGTTTGACCTTGTTATGTTGAGTATTTAAAAAAAATGTCATTCAATGTTTCAGAGGTCGTTTGGTTCGCATTGGTAATGCTAAAAATAGCACTATTATAAAGATCACATGATCGGTCATATGATTTAGATAAGATCAAGGTTATCGAAAACGGATGCGGTGCATTCTCTCAAATGTTCAAGAGGAAAACCCCAAATTTCTCGGCATTGCAAAAAGACTGTTTTCAAAGCGCTCTGCTTGTTCTTGTCATAACGTTTCGATTGCCGATTGATCTTTATAAATATTTAATCCTTCGTGACGCATTAAAATAGTGTAACGCGCTCTTGTTTTGAAAACTGTTAACATCAGTACAGAAGTGTATTTTCGCGATCGAATCTAAATTTTTGAATTTCTCCGCGTGCTTTATTTTGTTCTTAAAATCAAATTATATCCGTACACTTTGCAAAATTGCTGTTTAGTTTATTTTAAGCTGGAAGGTGTTTTGGTGGCTGGTGACTCCAATGTCTACAGACTCCGAGATTCGAGCAGCGATCGGTCTGGCAACGTGAATATTTCATTCCTGGCCGTCTCAGGTAAGTTACATTATACAATATTTGAATTAAATTAATACCTTAATTTATTCGACATAATTTTTTTTGATTCATAAGTATATCTTTCAGATCTTATACTGATTATATCAATCATAGTAACTGTAAAAAGAAGGTTTTTGAGTACAAAACTGAAGCCGTTCCAAATGTGTGTATGTATGTTTGTATTTATTTAGACCTTGTGGTCAAGGATAACCCGTGAAAGTGCAAGCATTTTTTTCCAATTGGGTCCTTTGTTTTTGCTGAAGGGACAGCACGCGGAAAAGACAGTGGTGGGATACAAGGAAATCCACGTGCGATACCCTAGGTCTTTTTCGAAGAGACCCCTTTGTTATTTTACGTGCTCGGTGTAAGCACCGATACACCGGGTACAACTTTCCTGGGTTTAACCAGTACTGAGTACACCACTTTTAATGCCTTTAAATGCCGAGCGCCAGACAAGGGAACTACTTGTAACAATTTTTAACGTCTTTCGGTATGACGCGGCCATGGATTGAACCCACGATCTCCCACTCCGTAGGCGGACATCTAGGCCACGGAGTGTTACACACAAAAATAATATATAAGTCCTCAACATTAGTGAACTTGTTGCCTGACTGTACCAAGTCGGTCAAGTGGGTTCCCATCGGGTACCGAGTACTCAGATTTCCCCGGCAACACAAGATCACACTTAAGGGTAATGTTGTGCCAAGAGAGATATAATGCACTAATAAGTCAATTGTAACCCCCCCCCCCGCCCCCTATCCCAGGGAATAGCGGGAACTTTGATTTTCAGTCCAGCCAATCCCAAGAGAAATCACCACCATGTGGGAACAAACTGCTGGTAAAATCCCTGCTAAATGCCCCCACACGCAGGGTAGGACATCCTAGTTAAGGTCCATTTCCCGCTGTTTTCAGTGCGAAAAATAAAACCATAGAATTCACTTGGCACTGAGGGGCTAAAAGGCTAAATTGAACTTAAACCGAACTCTGAACGAAAAGACGATTCCATGCCACCATGGCAAGCCAATAGACTGTGACTCCTGTATGAAATGGTGATGCAATGAAATGAAACTGCATTTGTTAAAGGAACCATATCTTTAAGAATAGATTGAATAAGTAAGCATGTGATCAGTGACGTTCACAAGTTGCCACACTTGAGGCATGAAGCAAAAATTGTTTTAACTTAATTGTATAACGGCAAGTAACAATGGTTTCGGGCAATTAAATTTTGAAAGCAAATTGCCCAACTTGGCACGTTTCACAAAACTTTTATTACAAAGAATGTAACTGCTATGAACAAAAAGCTGCCAATGCTTTCCAATATCACTAGAAATGCCCACATTACTTTATGAATTTTGTCAAGAACAAATTGCTATATATACTAAAATTAATATCTATTTATTTTTCACTTGTTTGAAGGTGATCGTTACGAAAAGGACAGGAAGAATTGTGTAATATTGAATATGTGAATTGCTGTAATAAAGTTAAAAGTATTTAAAATAAATACCCCTCCATATCATTTTAAATTTAATACTTTCTAATTTGACTCATGTAAAAGCGATTTTGCAACTCCATATAAATTATTATCTTTAAACATATGTTACTATAATAGTAACAGTTTGCGTTGTCCAATTGGTATTACCTGCGCACTAGGGCCATACTCATCAAACGTGATTATAGCCCCGCGGATGTTCACATGATCGATAATAGCCATGCAATTATTCCCACATGATGGAGTAGACATGGATAACTGCTCAAAAGAGGTAAGATACTCCAACCCCCAACGCCGAAAGCAAAAAATAATTTATTACTTTAAAATTTATAGCTGTCTGATTGGACCTTTACTTACGTGTTTATGTAGATCTTGCTGTGGGATGTCAAATCAGATGCCAGTCAGTTATCAGTTTTTTTTAGATCAACGTTAAAATGTCTGCTTATACAGATAGGTTTGATGATGGTCCGATAAATGGCCAAAATGAACATATTTTGAATATGTATTTTGATCAGATAGTAATGACCAGAATTTTGGTGTCAATTCCTTAATACTGTTATAATATAGTTCATTATAATTGATACCTTTTTCCGAGCTTCTTAAATCCAGAACAAGTAAAATCGGACCTAGTTCGGTTTAAACTTTATTTATTTTACAACCGTTGTGAAAAAAGTAATATATTTAAGTAAAAATATCATCTAATTGTTAAGTCACTCTTGTTGGCACGATTTTGCGCAAAAGTGAGGTTTTGATTTGTGGGGTTACCAGAGAAAAGCCACTTTTCTGGCTTGGTTACCATAAATCGCAAGCTCCTTGCTGAGTAGCGAGTGTGCTAACCACTGCACTTACCAGACAATCACCCTGTTTAGAAAAGTGCTATGTGTAAATGCATTTGAAATTAAAGCTAGTACATGTATTTCAATCCATTAAGATATTATTTTGCTTTAATTTATTATATATATATCTATGTATTTCATTAATTAAATAATGCTTTTTAGTAGCACGAGACGGGTTCTAATATCAATCATGGTCTATTAATATGATAATCATATGAAGTATACCCCGACTGCCTTAAAGGCATGTTGAGTCAATATTTACAACTGGAATAAAAACATTCATTTTCTGCTTGTGCATACTCTTTTTACACGTTTCTACATTGTTAATAATCTAGGTTCTAGCCAAGGATGGACTGCATTTAAACAGATATGGAGCAAGACAGTACATGCAAGATCTTCATGCTGATTCTGATTGGTTGTATGATGAAGTAGACATTGAGAGGAGAGTGGCCAGAACTACAAGAGATAGAGCTGTCCGTAGTCGAGAAAGATGATGCAACCTTACCACCAGTAAACACTATGGAGCAGCGGTCGTATGCCACTGTAGTGCAGCAGTGTAATTAAACTGATATTTTTATATTTGTTGCAGGCATTTGACATATTACCTCTGTGGTGTAGATTTAAGTTGGTTTCATGTTGTGGCTCAGGTACAATACAGTACGATTATGATTCAGATGATGGCACAGATACATAAAGAAGATCTGAAGAACGTGCCTATTCGCATTAAACTTCCGGAAAAGAGGAAAAAGGTTCAATTTCTTGCGCTATGACACATGTAAATGCATAAGCAGCTTTTAAAAAAAAACATTCATCACTGATCAGATGATTGAATATACTCAGGGGTAGTTAAAACTATACTAAGTTATTGTTAATAAGAAATTTATGAGTACAATCATTGACTTCCATCTCCCTTGTAACACTCGTACACTCCTACATATAATACACACTAAACCACTAGTTTCTTTTGCTTATTTCTGATTAACGTAATTTACAAATAAATATGTAATGTTGAATGGGTTATTTTTATATATTCTTCATTAGATTAAATTTGAAAATGATAACCTATGCTACAAATAGAATATTGTCTTGTCTGTTGTTAATTCTGGGTTAAAATTTATTTTCATTCATGAAAATTAAAAAAAAAAAAAAAAAAAAAAACAACAACAGTAAATAACGGATTATATTATTTCATTTTTATATTGCAGTTTTATTGACACCAGTGACCATTTTCAGCTGCTTCTGGGGGATGTTGCAATTTGCCATCCAGCTCAGAACATACATGGCTTACCCATAATAAATAGTATGACGACCTTGGTACATTAACATTGCTAACAAAAATGCATGAGTGCTGTTTAATTAAAGACAAGTGTTATATATGATGAAAGGAGTACACTGTAAACACCTTGTAAACTTCATTGTATCATTCACATTTTGTTAGTTAAGATATAACTATACTTTAAAGCATGAAGAAAGGAAATGTCTATGGAGATATTTGCACATGTATATGAAAATATTGTTTAAGTAGTATTTCAATTAATTTTACATTTTTCAGAAACTGAAAGCTGTGACAGTAGGAAAGAAAACCATTAGAAAAAACAACATTGCAAAAAGGCAAAACGATGTGTGAAAAAGGTATTAAAAAATGCAAAACAATCATTTAACTGTATTAAAAATAGATTTAATTTTTATTTCATTATTCGTCATAAATAATTTCACCGTGAAATGGCTTACATGTGATTGTCAATATACTCATATAATATTACATTTAAGGTGTGTTACCACACAATAGGGTAATCATGGTAATGCATAGTTGTTTCAACTTTTATAATTGTTTGGAATAGTTATGCCCAATGGTTACTTTTTTAATTTAACTTCAACATTGTTAGCCTCAACAGTGGTTGAACTGTACTGACTGCAAGGTTGGATGTTCCAGGGAAGATTTTCTCCTAGATCATATGCACAAACGTCATGTTCATGAAGGGACCATTTCAAAGCATATTCAGTTAGATGTTTAATCAAAGGTAAATGAGATTAGGAAATGAAACACCTTTTTGATAAAAAGTCACAAATAGTCTGATCGGGTTAATTATTGAGAGAGTGACTGGTATTTTTTTGTAGAGACATATTTAAAAAAATGGAAAAAAAATAATAAAGGGAGTTTTGAGGTAGAAGTAGTATTTGGTGATGTATTAAAACATAAATTAATTCTATATATTTGTAAAAGATATGTAAAACATTTTAAGATCAATCAGTATATTAATCATCTGTAGACAGTTCTTATTCATGAAGAATATTACGTATTACTTGTTAAAATTATAATCTTTGACTCAGGATTCTCCTAGAAACAGGCACCAGAGGCAAACTTTGAGGATATGGAAAATCGTCAAGTAAATCTCAATCCACCCAAGAAAGGTATGGACAAAATAACAGAAGGGTGTTCACAAAGAAATCTGTGCATTTAATTGTTCGACATGATTGTTGTGACTAAGTTGCCTTGTACGACATTGGAAATATTCAGAAGATACCGCTTTAGTTTATTATATTTAAATTTACAGTATTAAATTTGAAGGCAACGTATTCGTTTTAGATTTATGGTATTACAAACTAATTTTTAAAATGTTTAAACTGTTTGTGTCAAAAGCATGAAAATCTTTACAGACTTTCAACAGAACGTGGATACTACAAGAAGGAGGTTATTGTTGACCAATGATGTTGAGCAGAACCCTTGACCGGTAAATAGTATTCACTTTTATTATACTTATTAAAGGACAACAGTTATAATTATTAATATAATCATGAACTTAGTCAATATTCAATTCATATAAAGTCTTGAGAGCATTTGTCCTAATAATTTAATCATTATAAAAATGATTTATTTACTCAATATTAAGAAGTGGTTTAAGGTTTTTATATTAATATATTCACTAAAAATATGTGTGAAATATGATGATTTACAATGTTTATTGAAGATCATTTTGTAATTATTACAATTTAAAATGTTTTATCAAGTTACATTCTATTTACTGGAGTTATTAGACTACTAGAGTAACAGAAACCTTCATCAGCATTGAGGATTGGTCGGCAACACTACCAGAGGGTCAGCTCACTGACACAACAGATTTGCTCTCATGCCCCATTCATTTGTTAAACACTTAACTTAGATATGGATTTATAAAATTATGCATTATATGTATATAAGAATTATTTTCTTACCCCTGTTAATTTTTTCATGATACATATAAATTACATGTGTCAATTGATTTTTTTTCTATAACGTTCTTTATTTTCTGAAGAAGAAAAACCTTTGTCAATGACTCTTAATCATGCATTGTGTGGAAAATGAAATATTTTCACAATAATTTAGGAGAATGAAATAAATTTTGGAAGGGTATAGAATTTTATCAATTTCAGAGAGTGGAGTTGAATATTCCTTTCTTCAATGACAGTCCAATTAATACTGTGACATTCCAGCCTTTGGACCATGTACTGTAGCTGACCATTTACAAAACATGGAAACAGTAAGGTCAGGACAACTTGATTATAAAATGCTTAAAGAAATACACTTTAAATAAGTTATTTTGTGTTGAAGACATTTCAATGTGCAAACATAAAGGGGGTAATAATCAAGGACCTTCTACCTCCTCTGCCCACTCTGATTCTGTTTTGCAAAATGATAAACAACTGAGATACGACTTTATTGAAACAAAAAGACCAGAATTAATATCAGACTTTTATAGTGGTACATGTACTTTATTAAGGTCAAGTTTGAAAAGAAAGCTTGAACCAAGTCGATATAAGTGTGAATGGTTCAAACCCTTAATTGATAATCTTGATAGATGCTCCCCTGTAATTACCTTTAGGAAGAAAATTTGAGAGATAATGGTTCAAAATGAAATGCTTACGTCAAAGAGGGAGAGTATTTTAAAGCCTGAAACAGTAGCAACCAATTAGCATCATTTGAAAAATGCACTCAGGGAAATTTGCTTGTACTGTTTTCAAATGCAGTATTGATGATGTTGTTGTTCATTATGTTCGCTAAATTGAATCTGGGGTTTTTGATGGTGTTTTGGAACAAAGGTTTCTTTTTGAACTCCAACAGCAGTATGTACTGACTGAGCGGTGTACAATCCTTCATAGTGTATTGACATCTGAGGATATTAAGAAAATGCATTTGATCAGGATATTAAGAAAATGCATTTGATCAATGATAAACGTGATAACATCAGAGACCGCCCTAGTACAATATTTCAAAGGAATGTCAATAGTATACCTTGTATTGCAGACTTATCAAACTTACCGTCTACCGAAGAAAGGTGTTTTATTGGACATACTGTTTGTCTTATTTCATTCAAAAATAATGTTTCATTATTGAATGAAGACAAGACATCTCTTAGCACTTTTTCTGTAAGAAATATATATATAATAATAGTATACTTTCGTCTCAATAGGTCTCTTCCAGTTTCTTTTCCAGATTCACGATGCATGATGCAACTGCCAACACAGGTGTTGAGTACTCTTGAAAAGCAATCAGTATTTCTAAATTGCATGACAGGTGGCATAAGGGCACTAAATGGTTTAAAGTAGTTTACAGTTAAATGTAGGTTTGATTCAAATTTGTTAAAAAAATTGTTTTGCAACCTCTGTGAGAAATAAAACTCTTTCATTTATCTTGAATGAAATACTGATGCATTGTTCTCATTTTATAAGGAAGTTTTTCCCCCAGAGTCTATTGTAATGAATTCAGGAGAAACTACTACTATGTCTGAGCATGAACCAGCTCCAAAAAGAACCAGAACAAGGTTTAGATAAGTGACAGTGACAGCAAGTGCTGTTAAACACACACTTGAAGCTACATCTGAACAAGATCAAAAGATATTCCATCTCGAGATGGGTGTCTCAATTTATGAAAATTATTGTCTCAATATTAAGTCTGGACAAGGAAAATTTGTCATTGCACAAAATGAGGATGACAATCTCATTTGTTGTTTAAACAACTATAGTGAAATTGATGGTTCTTTTAAGGTCAATAATTTTGTTTACACAGTTAGATATCAACAAGAATCAGGCTCCTACTATTACTGTTTTGCAGCATAAACAAAACTCTGTTGAATGTCCCTGATTGTAATTTATTGGAAAATGAGCATGTTGTTTTAGGTATCCAGGGTAATTGTGTTACATGCATACATTGTAGTTTGTGAAAGAGGTTGTTGTTCTGTATCTCCCAGAAGCAAGCAAGGTAATGGGAAATGACGGACCAAACATTTTTGTTCAACAAGGATTACAGTATGTAGGTAACTCGCTAGTTAAATGTACAAAGGTAAGAATTTGCGGAAGTATTATGTGTGAGCTGGTGAAGACAGCTTACCAGTTATGGTAAGGTTAACTTTGAATAAAAGTAAGGGAACCTACATAGTGACTTGTGACAGTGGCCAGTGCAAGGCTGAAAGGGTACTTAGAAATATGTCGCCAACTTGCTTACATCAAAGGTTTGTAAACATTTGTTTGTTCTAAAATCACAATCAGAGCACTGGCTTAAAGTTGATGCTGGTGATGGAGACAGTTAAGACTGTGACATTTTTTACAATAACTCCAGTGGCAAATTTTACTGATGATGGTGATGAAGTTGAAAGGTTAGAAACGTTCGAAGTTGAAAGTAGTACTAGGCCAAGTGATAGTGGTGATGGTAGTTGTATTAGTGGTAGTAGTAGTAGTTTACACTATTTTGAAGAAACCGGGCTTTGGAATTTTCCTGCAAAGAGCAATCATCTTCCCTGTGAGCGGGAAGCAGTAAGTTGAGGCTTTATACCTGCAATCGTGACACCTGGTCAACTCCTGATCGAGAGAGATGCAAATGGATGTGTATGGGATAGAACTATATCCATCTGTTCCTGAAGGTAATTGTGATTGTGTTGCTGGCTGGCTAGATGGGGCAAGACTTTGAAGGAGCGTAAGGTACCTTTGACTGTTTATACAGGTACAGCTCCGACCAAATGTATGGTTTATAGTAGGTTATGTTGTAGTTTGGTAAATTCATGTAAGTTAAAATGGCAAGAGGGTGACGATGAATGCCTTCATGTGCTTTCTTCAGAAACAGCAGCTAGTGATGAAATTGGATGAGAGTATGTTTCAATGGTTATGAGTAATACCGGATGCACAGAGTTTTCCAGGTAAAGAATGCCTTCTACAATTTTTGTCACCCGAATGCAAAGTTCATGGACGCTAGTGTTTTTATTAAGTTGTGGTTTAGTTGGGCAAGCATTATGAAGATTGACTTTCGTCAGCCTTGTGATGTGTGTGGTTTTGAGCCAAAACAACTGTGTTGTGATGGCACTAGGGTTGGTGTTGGATTCAGACATGCCGCATTTGAAGAAATCAGTATTCCAGATTCTTCAATTCCAGTTCAACACACATTTCATAGACGCATGGACAGGTGTTTCCTACAAAACATAAGATATATTAATAAAGCTGACTTGATTTCTATTTGAACCAATTTAGATTACCTTTCTAGGAAACAATTTGGAGAAATAATTGGCAATGATGATGATTCTGAAAAAGTTGGTGCAGTGTTGCAAGTCCTGCCAGATGAGGCTAAGCCATCCTTTCAACGTTTCAATTCAAATATGTCTGATTTAGAAAAGACAGATTATGCCTTTGTTCTTAAGATGTTGGCAACAGCTCAGTCACAAGTCTTTTGCCAGCAAAATATTGTCAGGACTTTGATCAGGTAATTAATTGTTGTAATTATAGTGAATTTGCACAAAACCTCAGGTTTAGTTCTGGCATGACTAAAATGAGAAAGTATGCACCTGAACTCCGTGTTTTGGACATTTGGATAAACTACCGGCATACATCACATGCTAATCTTTAAATATTAGTTTTTGGCATCATTCCAAAGTCATTATGTATCACAAGGAAGCATATACTTCAAAAGTATCATGGACATGTTACACCTTGGGTGACATCATGCTAATTTAAGCCCTGTTTCCTGCTAATGTTATTTTTACTGTATCACAATACGTCTGCATGTTACTGTATTAATTATTCACATAGAACACGATGTTAAATGATTTCAAACTGGAGCATGTAAGTTATAGATCAAAAGGAAAGTGTGATCACATTTACGTGTATTGGGTTAAAATTTGAAACTTTGTACAATTGCAGAAAATATAAATATGATTTTAAAAAAGCTCAGGATTTATCCAAAATGGCTATCAAAATTCAAGATGGCTGCCATTACCATATTTATGTTAACATATAGTTTTGGTACCTACTGTCACCTGAATGAATGCCTTGATAAGTGATATTTAATGATGGCAGCCGCATACTCCCGGTAGAACTTGGTTTTTGCGAAATGAAAAATTTAAGTGGCCTAAAAATGAAGTTTAACTTGAAGCCTTAGGAGGGGTACATGCCAAGTATGAAAAAAAATCCAAATCGTCATTTCATAGCGTTTTCAGACAGTTTAGAAATATAATCCGTTAGACCCTCAAATTTAGCTGATCCGTATTCAATAAGACAAGGTAGAGTACTATTGTGATATATCTTCAAGATGTAAAGCAATAAAAAAGTACTGGTTGCTTCCCTTCTTCACCACAACATCATGTAAACAGTAAGTTTAAAAGCGGATTCTTTCGAGGAAATATCCAGGAATTGTCATAAGAGGGGGCGTTTATTTTGGCCATAACCTTTTGATATATGCTCTTCCCTCAGAACCGAATTAAATTTGGTTCAACGTGTTGGCAAGAGGGTTTGGTGGAACTCACTCAAGTTAATTTTAACAATTCCTTGCCCGATATTGTGTATTGTGGGTAATTGTATTTTTTCTCCAATATTGAATTAAATAATAAATTGGACGCCGTCTGTGTCTTTCTCCCTTCTTGGATTGGCTAGTCATTATCCCGATTTTTTCTAGAAGACGGAACTTCCACTCGTTCTAAACGTTCATATGACAACGAGTTTAAATACAATCTGCATTCGAAAAGTTGGGGTGACGCTCCCATTTGCATGTTTCCAACATGGTAAGATACGTAGAGATACATTACACTTGTGGATTGACATACATGTTTCATTTTCCCGAATGAAAACTGCTATTATAACATTGTGTTTTTTATAATTCAAGAGCAATCTACTGTGTAAGGACACATTTATAAATCAAAAGCTAAAACAGAGCCAGCGTGTATTATATAGCCAATGATGATCAAGGTTTAATGATGCAGTGGCTGTAGGTTGTGAGTTCGAGTAGATTGCATTTTATATTCACTTTCAAACACATGTATTATATATAAAAATGTATATTCATGACAGATGAACTTGCTCCATGTAGGCGTTACATCGTGTTTTAAAATAATGTTTTCACCTTAAAACGTGAAAATACTCAAGTTTTTTTGCTCCTTATTTATTCACTTTTAAATAATGTGTTCAGATACCCTTGGTGTTGCCCCATATTACCAAAGTTATTTTCGACATCGGCAGGCAAAACCATTCCCGCACCCACGCGTAGTTGCACATATCCGACAGTTTTTAATCAATCAATGTTGGGTACTTGTTATTTGGCCATAGCTACGCAATCACAATCACACATCTTAGTGTCTCCCTGGATTCGCCATTGGTTAAGGAAAGATCTGTCGTCTGCACTGAACCACTGGTACTTATCACCAAACATTAACAAATTATACAGTTTTGACTCGTGCTATGCGAATGTGATTATTCGTAATTGTGTTTACGTTTATTGTGAAATATGAACTATTATTCAGTTATTTTAATTCTTAACGGTAGGTGATATTTTTTTTTAGTATATTGAAGGGCGTTGTTCATTTATTACGAGCCATTAAATATTTCTGTTTTAATAGCATAGAAAATTGTATACCGATATGTGCGCGTTATGCCACACACCCTATGTTCACATATATGTGGATGATCTCAATGCGACCTGTAATTACGTGCAGTTACTGATAACTCGTGCTTCTTTTTGGCATTTACGAGGATAGTTCAATTCAGTTATATAGGAAATAACATTCGGAAGTCCTCGTCATTTTAATTGAAAACAACCTCAGATGTATGCCGGCATAAATTTAATGACTACGCGATCGACTTGCTGACATTGTAAACCGACTGTATACATCCAAGGTTATTTTCGATAAAAATGGCCGAGGAGTTCCGAACGGGGAAATAAAATACACGCCACAAAAGATACCCCAAATCTTTTCCTTGTAATCACAGTAGTTTGATTGGAATAAATACTACTTTGGTGTCACACAAAGTGAAATTTTTAATGAACTTCCACATGCAATATTAAAATCTAGCTCAGATTTATCAAACGGGTTACATTTTTAACGATCTTGCATAAAAACTACGAATTCCTCAGTTAAACAATGTCAGAAAATCTCGGAATGCCCTAATATCAGAAAGTGCAACTAAAATCTCAACACAGCGATCCGGGTTATTGTATGCGGAAAATACCAGCATCATTATTTAATTAAATACAGCATTAATCAACGTAGCCAATATAATTGTGTGTTTTTTTCAAAACTCACTCAAAAAATTATAAAACTATTTATTTAGCATCTATCATTAATGTTTTGCTATAAAAAGTTCTGCTTATCAAACATCCTGTTGAAGGAATAGTTTTGTACAGTATAGAGTAAATAACACAGACTTTTTTCATTTCAGGAATAACGTACGTATTGTGTGACTGCGGCAGCCTGTCCGTCGTGGAGAATTCATCCAATAATGCCACAGTGCAGGACACATACCCTGTCGACTACACTGTAAGATATAAGTGTAATGTGGGGCATGAGCCAGACGGGACTGTCGTGATTGTGTGTGGTGGCGGGGGCTGGCTGGGGAAACTCCGGTGTCGGGAGGTCTACTGCCCAGCTCTTAACCCACCAGACAACGGAAGGATTTTAGACTCCCCTTCATACAAAGTTGGTAGCTATATTACCTTCGAGTGCAGAGAGGGTTATGAATTGAAAGGTAACAGTAAATTACTCTGCCGGACTGACTTACAATTCGATAGTTCGCCTCCAGTATGCAAAGTGAAAATGTGTCCAGAATTTGGGATTGTTGAGAATGGCAGAACTTTTCAAGAAAATGCTGGAGGTATAGAAAATGACTATGGAAGCGTGATTAAAGTCACCTGTAATTCAGGCTACATCCTTCATGGTACCTCACATATGATGTGCCAGGCAGATGGGACTTGGAGCAACAGACCAACGTGTAAGGGAATTTCGTGTCCACCATTCAAAGGTATGGACTCAAACTGTATAGACAAGTTCTTACTCTACAGTACTTTGTACTACATGACCTGCAGTGATGCTCCTAACACCAGAGTTGCTGGGACAACTGAAGATGAGCCGAACGTTTGTCAGGATAATGGATCATGGCAGTTTCAGGAGTTTGCCTGCTACTGCAGCTGTAACCTGACCAGTTACAACAGTAACATCATGAAGATCGACAATCCGGTGCAGGAATACCTGTCCCACGGGGAGATGCTTCAGTGGTCGTGTAACCACGGCTGCACCAAAAGCACAACTGACGACCTGCGGTGTCAGGATGGAGTGATAGCCATGCCGCAGTGTGACTGCACTTTCACCACCAATATGACAACATCTGTCAGAAAAGATGGACACTTTACGCTCAGCACGAAGTCTCGACCATTTTCCACCGATATGACACCCGATGGAAAAACAAATGGAAACACCACAATCAGTCCTATTCCACATTTCTTAACAACCGGTACGACACCCGATGGCAAAATGGATGGAAACACCACAATAAGTTTGAAGCCACATCCCTTAACCAGCGATATGACATCCGATGGCAATATGAAGGGAAACATCACAACCAGTCTAAGATTACACCAATTCACCAGCGAAATGACACCCGATGGCAAAATTAATGGAAACACCACAACCAGTCTGAGGCCACACCCATTCACCGGCGATATGACACCCGATGGCAAAATGGATGGAAACACCACAATCAGTCCTATTCCACATCCCTTAACAACCGGGACGACACCCGATGGCAAAATGGATGGAAACACCACAATAAGTCTGAAGCCACATCCCTTAACCAGCGATATGACATCCGATGGCAATATGAAGGGAAACATCACAACCAGTCTAAGATCACACCAATTCACCAGCGAAATGACACCCAATGGCAAAATTAATGGAAACACCACAACCAGTCTGAGGCCACACCCATTCACCGGCGATATGACATCCGATGGAAAAATAAATGGAAACACCACAACCAGTCCTATTTCACATCCCTTCACCAGCGACATGACACCCGGTGGCAAAATAAATGGAAACTCTCCAATGAGCCCGAGGCCTGTCGCCTTTCTAGTTTGGGCCATCGTCCTCATTGGTGTAGGTGTCATTGGAGTCTAGATCATTGGGATAGGTGCTTATCAGAAGTGTGTTGTCAAAAACCACCGTTAAGACGGTCATAATGATTAAGCGGCAATATCAAAAAATGATGTGATTACGCTACGATTAAGAAGCACCTTAGTCAACAGATTCAAACGATATATTAATGCATCATGATGATTGCAATATATGTCTTGTCTTGATATTTAGACCTTACTGTGTCTACATTTGAAAAAAAACTGATTAATCACTGCTGTTATTGAACTAATACTAAAACTTATATTACACTCTACCAAACCAGACTGAACATCAGGAAAAAAATAAAACACAAGTTGAATATCAGTAAGTATGTTTCCATGCACAATCCATTCAATTAGTCCTTCAGTTTTATTCATCAAGGCTCAGGTCAGAGTCGTAAGGCCTATAAATGTATTTTTCTTTTTCATACCGATTTCATTTCATTCAGTCCTCATGGGCGTTATTCATAAGGCTTCTTGGTGGAAATGATAAACTTAGTAAAAATAATTTTTATAACGAATATTTGAACACCTTCCGCCCCATTTTCATCCTCACATGAATGGCCTTTCTGCAATTGCGATTATTCCGATGAACGCAACTTCAGCGGAAATGTTTGGATCGCGAATCAGGGCAAATAACAACAATTTGGAAGTGCTAACTCATTGTTAAATGCCTTATTTCTATTGATAAACACATGCAAGTAAATCAACGTATGGTTATACCATCTCGGACCATTAGCTACCTTCCATATTTATAGGTTTTGAAGCCAAATGGTTTGTAATTAAAAACATGTTAAGTTTTCTTAATTGCAACCTGGAATAAATAAACTGAACTTCAGTATTGGTGTAAATACTCGTATAAGCATGACTGATGTCATTAACGGGAACATGAAAGCAGTTTGGCTGGTTAAAAGACGCGTACAGTCCTTCGGACTCCACACAGTTTAACCAGTCCAACTGCGTTCATACCCCTGATAATGACATCATTTACGCAATTCATTCCTCATATAAGAGAGCTCTTTACATCAATGGAAACTAATAAGGACAACTTGTTGCTGGCATATTTATCTGTACTTGATTTAAAGATAGCTCTATTTCAAATGTGGAGCTCTTTAATTCAATTGTTAAGTTCATTCATTTGACTAAGTTTTAAACAATACCTTTATAAAATAAAATAGAAGAAACATTTAATTGAAATAACTTTTCATTTGATTTAATGCTCTTTTAAGCATTTGACAAATGCAAAGAGCTCTCCAAATAAGTTGAAGAGAGCTCTTATCAATGTAATTGGAGAGCTTTTGAGCACATGTATATTTGGCTTTAAATACTTTTCACCAATTGCAAATTCTCTCTCATCATTTTGTTGATCTCAAGAACATTACAAACATAAAATACATATAATGTGAGAATAATATTGCTAAAAGTGAAGAAGGCTGAAAAGAGCAATCTGCTTGTTTATAAAACTCAGTCGTGATGCTATGCCAAAATACTTTGTGACGAGGTTTGGTAAAGAAACTCAACTATTCAAAATATATAAAAATTTATTCTTAAGAAACGATACTTTTTACATTTAATAAAAACAAGACATACATGTTATGTATACATTGAGATTGGATACATCGACAAGGAAATAAAATTATTTCCCATCTACATACACTAAAAAAAATTTAATGGTAAAACATAAATCGCTTTTTAAATATTGACAATTTTCTTTTAAATATTGACAATTTTCAAAACAGGAACCTAGCAATTCGTTAATGAAGGAGATAATAATGCCTGTAAGTACCCAGACTATGCGACAAGTTTCCAATGATTATCCTAGTAACATTAACATTTTGATCTTGTTCAAACTCCTCCACTCTGAAGTTGTACCAATTAAAACCCCTCCACTCTGAAGTCGTACCAATTTAAACCCCTCCACTCTGAAGTCGTACCAATTCAAACCCCTCCACTCTGAAGTCGTACCAATTCAAACCCCTCCACTCTGAAGTCGTACCACCAATTCAAACTCCTCTACTCTGATGTCATACATGATTCAGAAAAGTCGCACCATCTATATGGTATATAGTGGAGTCGTCTGTAGCTTGGTATGGTATGAACAACTAAGATGGCTATCGGGTAGGTTCATTTAGCATATATATATTGTATAGTAGCGATTGTTCTTTAATTGGTATAAATTATGAAATATTGTAAAAGATCCTGATCAGCATAAATATTTTTGATCATGTCATATGTTATCATTATAACTTTATCTTGTGTAAAAGGACGCATAATATGAAGTTTTACAATATAGTTGGAGGACTTCTTTTTGTTTTGCAACTAAAGGGCATGCTATCATTAAACAGTGTACGACATTGACATCTTTTTCTTTCTATGATTGCCTTTTATCTAAAGATGAAGGAGTCACGCCGGATTTGTGAAACGTCTAGATATAAAAGTTGTAGAAAACATAACATTCAATATGGTTTATATAGATTATTTAAGACTCTCTTGTTATTGATTATACCACTTGAATTTATGTGTTTACGGTGTAACGATAATTTATGTGTATTAATACTAGCCATGTTGAGACTTAGAATGGTATGAATCTTGAGATTTGGGATGTACGATGTATTTATGAATTTTGCATGATGTCATGTTTAGTAAGATTTGTTGGTGAGTATGTATATTATTATTTAAGTGAATTGTTATAATTCATAATTGATATATTATGAAATCTGTGAATAAATATAAAATATGTGTTTTATAGATTTATTTATCACTTCTTGTGTACGAAAATACAATACAAAGGTATAATCAACTTCAAAATATCTCATGAGCTCACTGTTGTTCTTTGGAAACTTTTTGTTCTCTGAAACTGAGAATATAAAACATTGGCCACCTTGTTCAGAACTTTGCTTAAGTTACAAATGTGATGGACACTGTTGTTAACCGTGAAAGTGAAATATTTTATGATGTGCCCATATTTAGATAAAAACAAGTGCAGCTTAAACAGTTGTCTGAAAACTTGTGATGAATTCTTCTGATCGTAAGAGTATCTCTGAAACTTCCAGAGCAAAACAGATTTCAAAGTAAACAACTATAACGTAAACAACGTCATTTACTTTAACGAAACAATCGGCCCATTGAATCATTGTGATAGATTGGAGAGGCATTTTCAAAAGAAAAGTTCATGTCAATAGTAAGATGGCGAAATGCTTCATGTACGTGTAAACTACTTCTTGATTGCAACTTTCCCAGGTTTGTGTTAACCACTTCTAGATTGCAACTTACCCGTGTACTTGTTAACCACTCCTTGATTGCAACTTACCCGTGTACGTGTTAACCACTCCTTGATTGCAACTTACCTGTGTACGTGTAAACTATTTCTTGATTGCAACTTACCCGTGTACGTGTAAACTACTTCTTGATTGCAACTTACCTGTGTATGTGTAAACTACTTCTTGATTGCAACTTACCTGTGTACGTGTAAACTACTTCTTGATTGCAACTTACCCGTGTACGTGTAAACTACTTCTTGATTGCAACTTACCTGTGTACGTGTAAACTACTTCTTGATTGCAACTTACCCATGTACGTGTAAACTACTTCTTGATTGCAACTTACCTGTGTACTGTAAACTACTTCTTGATTGCAACTTACCCGTGTACGTGTAAACTACTTCTTGATTGCAACTTACCTGTGTACGTGTAAACTACTTCTTGATTGCAACTTACACGTACAACCGTGTACGTGTAAACTACTTCTTGATTGCAACTTACCCGTGTACGTGTAAACTACTTCTTGATTGCAACTTACCTGTGTACGTGTAAACTACTTCTTGATTGCAACTTACCTGTGTACGTGTAAACCACTTCTTGATTGCAACTTACCTGTGTACGTGTAAACTACTTCTTGATTGCAACTTACCTGTGTACGTGTAAACTACTTCTTGATTGCAACTTACCTGTGTACATGTAAACTATTTCTAGTTTGCAACTTACCCGTGTACGTGTAAACTATTTCTAGTTTGCAACTTACCTGTGTACATGTAAACTATTTCTAGTTTGCAACTTACCCGTGTACGTGTAAACTACTTCTTGATTGCAACTTACCTGTGTACTTGTTAACCACTTCTAGATTGCAACTTACCTGTGTACGTGTAAACTATTTCTAGTTTGCAACTTACCCGTGTACATGTAAACTACTTCTTGATTGCAACTTACCTGTGTACGTGTAAATTACTTCTTGATTGCAACTTACCTGTGTACTTGTTAACCACTTCTTGATTGCAACTTACCTGTGTACTTGTTAACCACTTCTTGATTGCAACTTACCTGTGTACTTGTTAACCACTTCTTGATTGCAACTTACCTGTGTACTTGTTAACCACTTCTTGATTGCAACTTACCTGTGTACGTGTAAATTACTTCTTGATTGCAACTTACCTGTGTACGTGTAAACCACTTCTTGATTGCAACTTACCTGTGTACGTGTAAACTACTTCTTGATTGCAACTTACCTGTGTACGTGTAAATTACTTCTTGATTGCAACTAACCCGTGAACATGTAAACTACATCTTGATTGCAACTTACCCGTGTACATGTAAACCACTTCTTGATTGCAACTTACCCGTGAACATGTAAACTACTTCTTGATTGCAACTTACCTGTGTACGTGTAAACTACTTCTTGATTGCAACTTACCTGTGTACGTGTAAACTCCTTCTTGATTGCAACTTATCTGTGTACCTGTAAACTACTTATTGATTGCAACTTACCCATGTATGTGTAAACTACTTCTTTATTGCAACTTACCCGTGTTTGTGTAGACTACATCTAGAGTGCAACTAACCGTTGATGTGGTAATTGTACATGTAAACTACTACTTGATTGCAACTTACCCGTCTATGTGTACACTTATTCTAGTTTGCAACTTACCAATGCACTTGTAAACTACTTCTTGATTTCAACTTACCCGAGTACTTGTAAACAACTTCTAGATCGCAACTTACCCATGTACGTGTTAACTACTTCTTGATTGCAACTTACCCGTGTGCTTGTAAACCACTTCTAGATTTCAACTTACCCATGGATGGTAAACTATTTCTGGATTGCCACATACCCATGTATGTGATCACTACTTCTTGATAACAACTTGCCAGTGTACGTGTAAACTAATTCTTGATTGCAACTTACCCGTGTACACTACTTCTTGTTTGCAACTTTTCCGTGTATATGTACTTTTTCCGAGTTGAAATCTTGTAGTCGATATCCAAGACAAAAACCAAATAATTATCAAGAAGTTGTTTATGAAATATAAACGACCATAATAGAAAGATTGCGGAACGCGAACTACTATGAGACTACTTCTTGTGCGCTAGGTCAATTTTAGGATGTCAAACATTTATGTCCCAGAAATATAAAATAGTTAACAGTATTCTGCACACAACTTTTTACTATTTTGCGGCCCATTACATATACATATTTGAGTAGCTAAGTGCAAACATATATACAAACGCCGGGGGTTTGCAACTGGTTTCCTCAAAATCACTTGGATATCATTTCATGATTAAGCGGGTGAGCCTGCCGGACAGTTTCGCAAACGACAGTTAAAGCGAACTGAAACTTAACCTGTACGGGTAGGTAAACATCCAAGTTAAGGCCCTGTACGGGAAGGTACAAATATAAGTTATGGCCTTGTACCGTAGGTACACATCCAAGTTAAGGCCCTGAAAGGGGAGGTACACATGCAAGTTAAGGCCCTGTACGGGTAGGTACACATCCAAGTTAAGGCCCTGTACGGGAAGGTACACATATAAGTTATGGCCTTGTACGGGTAGGTACACATCCAAGTTAAGGCCCTGAAAGGGGAGGTACACATGCAAGTTAAGGCCCTGTACGGGTAGGTACACATCCAAGTTAAGGCCCTGTACGGGTAGGTACACATCCAAGTTAAGGCCCTGTACGGGAAGGTACACATATAAGTTATGGCCTTGTACGGGTAGGTACACATACAAGTTAAGGCCCTGAAAGGGGAGGTACACATGCAAGTTAAGGCCCTTTACGAGAAGGTACACATCCAAGTTAAGGCCCTGTACGGGAAGGTACACATATAAGTTATGGCCTTGTACGGGTAGGTACACATACAAGTTAAGGCCCTGAAAGGGGAGGTACACATGCAAGTTAAGGCCCTGTACGGGTAGGTTACACATACAAGTTATGGGTCTGTAAGGTAGGTACACACACAAGTTATGGCCTTGTACGGTAGGTACACATACAAGTTAAGGCCCTGATCGGGTAGGTACACATACAAGTTAAGGCCCTGATCGGGTAGGTACACATACAAGTTATGGCCAAGTAGGGAAAGGTATATATACAAGTAAAGGCCCTGTACGGGTAGGTACACATACCAGTTAAAACCCTGTACGGGTTGGTACACATACAAGTTAAGGCCCTGTACGGGTAGGTACACATACAAGTTAAACCCCTGTACGGGTTGGTACACATACAAGTTAAGGCCCTGTACAGGTTGGTACACATACAAGTTAAACCCCTGTACGGGAATGTACACATACAAGTTAAACCCCTGTACGGGTAGGTACACATACAAGTTAAACCCCTGTATGGGCAGGTACACATACAAGTTAAACCCCTGTATGGCCAGGTACACATAAAAGTTAAAACCCTGTACGGGTTGGTACACATACAAGTTAAGGCCCTGTACGGGCAGGTACGCATACAAGTTAAACCCCTGTATGGGCAGGTACACATACAAGTTAAAACCCTGTACGGGTTGGTACACATACAAGTTAAGGCCCTGTACTGGCAGGTACGCATACAAGTTAAACCCCTATACGGGCAGGTACACATACAAGTTAAACCCCTGTACGGGCAGGTACACATACAAGTTAAGGCCCTGTACGGGTAGGTACACATCCAAGTTAAAGCCCTGTACGGGTAGGTACACATCCAAGTTAAGGCCCTGTACGGGTAGGTACCCATCCAAGTTAAGGCCCTGTACGGGTAGGTACACATACAAGTTAAGGCCTTGTACGGGTAGGTACACATCCAAGTTAAGGCCCTGTACGGGTAGGTACACATCCAAGTTAAGGCCCTGTACGGGTAGGTACACATACAAGTTCAGGCCCTGTACGGGCAGGTACGCATACAAGTTAAACCCCTGTACGGGCAGGTACACATATAAGTTAAACCCCTGTACGGGCAGGTTCACATCTAAGTTAAGGCTCTGTACGGGCAGGTACACATACAAGTTAAGGCCCTGTAAGGGTAGGTACACATCCAAGTTAAGGCCCTGTACGGGTAGGTTCACATCCAAGTTAAGGCCCTGTACGGGTAGGTACACATCCAAGTTAAGGCCCTGTACGGGAAGGTACACATACAAGTTAAGGCCCTGTACGGGTAGGTACACATCCAAGTTAAGGCCCTGTACGGGTAGGTACACATCCAAGTTAAGGCCCTGTACGGGTAGGTACACATCCAAGTTAAGGCCCTGTACGGGAAGGTACACATACAAGTTAAGGCCCTGAACGGGAAGGTACACATAAAAGTTAAGGCCCTGAACGGGAAGATACACGTTCAAGTTAAGGCACTGTACGGGTAGGTACACATACAAGTTAAACCCCTGTACGGGCAGATACACATACAAGTTAAGGCCCTGAATGGGAAAGTACACAAACAAGTTAAGGCCCTGAACGGGAATGTACACATACAAGTTAAACCCCTGTACGGGTAGGTACACATACAAGTTAAGGCCCTGTACGGGTAGGTACACATACAAGTTAAGGCCCTGTACGGGAAGGTACACATACAAGTTAAGGCCCTGTACAGGTTGGTACACATACAAGTTAAGGCCCTGTACGCGTTGGTACACATACAAGTTAAGGCCCTGTATGGGTTGGTACACATACAAGTTAAACCCCTGTACGGGTAGGTACACATACAAGTTAAACCCCTGTACGGGTTGGTACACATACAAGTTAAAACCCTGTACGGGTTGGTACACATACAAGTTAAGGCCCTGTACGGGTAGGTACACATCCAAGTTAAGGCCCTGAACGGGAAGGTACACATACAAGTTAAGGCCCTGAACGGGAAGGTACACATACAAGTTAAGGCCCTGTACGGGTAGGTACACATCCAAGTTAAGGCCCTGTACGGGTAGGTACACATACAAGTTATGGCCTTGTACGGGTAGGTACACATACAAGTTAAGGCCTTGTACGGGTAGGTACACATCCAAGTTAAGGCCCTGTACGGGTAGGTACACATCCAAGTTAAGGCCCTGAACGGGAAGGTACACATACAAGTTAAGGCCCTGAACGGGAAGGTACACATCCAAGTTAAGGCCCTGTACAGGTTGGTACACATACAAGTTATGGCCTTGTACGGGTAGGTACACATCCAAGTTATGGCCTTGTACGGGTAGGTACACATCCAAGTTAAGGCCCTGTACGGGTAGGTACACATCCAAGTTAAGGCCCTGAACGGGAAGGTACACATACAAGTTAAGGCCCTGAACGGGAAGGTACACATACAAGTTAAGGCCCTGTACGGGTAGGTACACATACAAGTTCAGGCCCTGTACGGGCAGGTACACATACAAGTTAAGGCCCTGAATGGGTAGGTACACAAACAAGTTAAGGCCCTGTACGGGTAGGTACACATCCAAGTTAAGGCCCTGTACGGGTAGGTACACATACAAGTTAAGGCCTTGTACGGGTAGGTACACATACAAGTTAAGGCCCTGTACGGGTAGGTACACATACAAGTTAAGGCCCTGAACGGGTAGGTACACATACAAGTTAAGGCCCTGTACGGGTAGGTACACATACAAGTTAAGGCCCTGATCGGGTAGGTACACATTAAAGTTAAGGCCCTGAACGGGAAGGTACACAAACAAGTTAAGGCCCTGAATGGGTAGGTACACATACAAGCACATCCAGTGTATCGAAACCTCTCTAATATTGAATTTAAACGTCGTGGTATAAGAAGCCTAAAAAGATCATAATTATGGTGTATCCATCAAACGTACATTTTAAATACAGGCCTGTAAACCTGACACTACAAGCAACCGAGTTTGAAACCTCTATTGGATTATGGGTACACGTAACTGTAACTCACGATTGTTCTACAGAACGTTAGCACCGTTTAAAAAATCTTAATTCATAAAATATACATCACAACGATGCTGCAGATGCCTGCATTTTAAAGGTTTTCACAGTGGGCGAAACTTTTCCATTTCTGTCTTCTACTCTAAATCACAACAAGTTGGTTTATAGACTGTTCCATTCGCCGTGTTCCTTGGTCCTCACCAAGCATTGCTTGGCTGGTCATGTCTTTCAGGAAACGCCGGAGAATTTTGCCGCTCGGGGACTTTGGGATTTCCTTGAGGAACACAACACCGCCATGGAGTTGTTTGTACTCTGATACTTGGTCTGAAAGTACACGTATTTTTACAGAATGCAAGCTATTTTGAAGATTATTTTGAATTTAAGTGCACGTCAAATTGATAAAGGTTATCTGCAGACACCTGATATAATATGCTTGTATACATAGATTAATTTTTTGCGCATTGATTATCATATATGATGTTTTAAAACTCATTTTTACAAATTACTGAAAATACATCACATCGCTGTATTTTCCCATTTTTTCTCATATATAGATTGTCATAGTTTGGATCCAGAAAATCGTATCTGCTTCAAATTGAAACTTACCGGCGACAAACTGTTTGATATCGTCCTCAGTGGCATTCACATTAGGTTTGCAGACGACGAACGCCTGAGGCAGCTCTCCGGCGCGCTCGTCGGGGACGCCGATTACCGCCGATTACCGCCACATCCTGTCCGGCTGGATGTTTGTGGGTCGCGTCCTCCAACTCAGCTGGTGCCACCTGGGAAATATGAACAAGATCATTGTAGATACGCTAATGCCCGTTTTTTTCTTGACACAATGGACAGAGATTGATAAAGCAGTAGTACTGAAAGGAATAAATATAATGCATATCTTGCATTTTGAAAATCAGGCAAGTTTGGATTGAAAAGAAAGTACATTGTAGTACATTGAACGATGGGTATACCTGCATGCCCTTGTATTTGATGAGTTCCTTCAGTCTGTCAGAGATCACCAGTCGATCGTTGTCCGTGAAATAACCCATGTCACCTAGAAAAGCAACAAAATCTCGAGTTGTCGCTTTGCTGGTCGTTTACAGAACCTGCACTGCCTACCCGGGCGACAAACGGACAGCAGAATATTATAAAAGTTATTATATATATCATATACACCTAAACGTAAAGGTTTAAACGTTATTAATTTTACAATGATTGTAAGAGAGTTATATCAACTTATGCTCAGTCACTCTCATCGGCAGGATGTTAAGCGAGGGTGGTCTTGGATTGTTGAGGAAACCGGAGTACCCGAAGAAAACCCACTTGTTCATCTTGGTGACCACCAACCAAACTCACATACGCCAAGGCCGGGAATCGAACCCAGATCGCCTTGATGAGTTGCGAGTGTGCTAAAACCACTTACACCTTAAACATGTTAAACACGAGTTGACAGTAATATGCATATTAAGAAGATCTTCGTATTTTGTCAGATGTAAATTCAACTGCCGAGTCATATTTGAAAAAAGTTATGGAAAGTTTAAAGAACATTTGAGATAGATGAGATTGGAACAATAGCTTATAGAATCCCTCTCGCAAATCATTTCTGCGAAGGAAGCAGTACCAGTGTCCATTTTATGAAGCCATGAGTATGTACCCGTATTGGAGATTGAACCCACAACCTCTCGGATGAGTGGTAGACACCTTGGGAACTAGTGATTTTGAAACCTGACTATTTCGTACCCTCCGATTTTTTTTGTCATTTCGTACCCTTTAGATAGCTATTTCGTTTCCGTATAAGTCGGATACGAAATGGCTATCTAAAATGTACGAAATGACCTAAAATCGGAGGGTACGTAATGGCTATAGGTCGGGTACAAAATGACTATCTTAAGGTCACGAAATGATCCAAAAGCGGAGGGTACGAAATGGTCAGGGTACGAAATTACTATAAACCGTCACATGCCCCCAGTGACATAATGTAATGTTTTACACGGGCCATAACTATGGCTTGTCTGATAAGTCAAGTGGTTAGCGCACTCGCTTCAAGTAAGTTCGGTGGGTGGTCACCAAGCTGGACATACGTTTTCTCCGGGTTCTCCGGTTTCCCTACGACATAAGACCACACGCTCCCACAACATTGTGCCAACAAGAATGATAAACGCCACTTGATTGACTGATGAGTTACGCCCCTTGATTGACTGATGAATTTCTCCCTTTGAATGACTGATGAGTTACACCCCTTGATTGACTGATGAGTTACGCCCCTTGATTGACTGATGAGTTACGCCCCTTGATTGACTGATGAGTTACGCCCCTTGATTAACTGATGAGTTACACCCCTTGATTTACTGATGAGTTACGCCCATTGATTGACTGATGAGTTGCGCCCCTTTATTGACTCTTTTAAGACGAGAGTTGGCGATCTCTTGTGGTGCCGTTTGTTTATAAACTGTTGTCTGCTGGACAGATATGTGGCATATGTTTAGTAGTTGCTGTAGAAAATGATGCATTGTTTTAATTGAGGTCCATTATGACCTACATTGTATTTACTTATTCATGTACTTTATTCATATTTTTGAATGAAACGGTCACTGCCTATTGCAATACACGTGGTGTTCGTGTTTGTTTGCTTCTGTAATATGATTTTTATTACACTTTAATCAGATCATTGTACGTGAAGGTTATGCGGACAATTGTAAAGATAAAAATGGCGTCTTATGATTTTTGCATTTTCTCAGAACGTCTACTACTATACAAGACTGATGTCTCCAGTGCCCATGTTGGCGGTGGTCTCAGACTCAGGACTGATGTCTCCAGTGCCCATGTTGGCGGTGGTCTCAGACTCAACGAGCGAATTTGAAAGAAAATACAAAGTGTCTTTAATTTTTTTTTTTTTTTGATAAAAACTGTTATAACACGAACCGAGTTATATTGTCACTGGTATTAATAAATTATTAAATAATTGATGAGTGCTAAAAGATTTACTGCGATTTACTATCGTCTCAGAAGGTAGAAAAAAACGTGTTTTCTGCACCCGTCTTTCAAATTAAACTCGGTATACTTCATAAAAACCATTCATTTCGACATTTATTAATATTTTTGGTATATTAAAACAATTGTATTAACTGTGGTAAAAACTTACTTTGAAGTAAGAGTGCCTCTTTAAACATAGCAACTAGTCATTTACAATGAAACTAAGAATTGCAGTTTTGAGATTGAGCGTGAATTGGAGGGCGGTTATCGTTATCAATCGTTCAATAGGCGTCATGTGAAGAGACCGCCGGCGATTAACTCAATTATCATAACGAATTAAACTGACACACTATTTCAAAATCAATACAACACATGTATACCAGACAACATTTTTGACTGATGAACCTTAAAGTACTTACTAAATTATTCATTTATGGAAAATATTAATTACTAACAAGAATTTAACCGTGTATTTAATAGCAGGAGGCGCAAAATATGAAATGATTGGTGAATGATTTACTGTGGTTTACTATAGTCTCATAAGGTAGAAATACCGTGTTTTATGCTCATTCCTTCAAATTAAACTCGGTATCCTTCATAAGAATGTCACTTCTTTGCGTTACCTACGTTACAAATAGTACTGTCAATTGTCCATTTTGCACTCTGCAACAATAAAACATTTGATTCATAAAACATGCATAACTGAACTGAACATTAAAAGGAACTACTGTTTCAAATATAACAATATATGCATACTTTAACTTCGTCCCACCAGAACAGCAGTCACTAGAATACACATATAATGTATGTTAACTTTATCAACGCCCCACCAGGACAGCACTCACTAGAATACAAATATAATGTATGCATACTTTAATTTTGTCCCACCAGATCACCACTCACTAGTATACACATATAATGTATTTATACTTTATCAACGCCCCACCGGGGTAGCACCCACAAGAATACAAATGTATGCATACTTAAATACGCCCCGACAAGACGGCAACTTATTGAATACAAAAATAGTACTTGCATACATTAACTACGCCCCACCAGGACAGCACTCACTAGAATACAAATATAATTCATGCATATTTTAAGTACGCCCCGACAGGACAGCACCCACTAGAATACAAATATAATGCATGCATATTTTAACTACGCCCCACCAGGACAGCACCCACTAGAATACAAATATAATGCATGCATACTTTAACTACGCACCACCAGGACAGCACCCACTAGAATACAACTATAATGTTAACATACTTTAACAACGCCGAAGCAGGCATCATCCACTAAAATACAAATACAATATATACATACTATCATATCTCAAACTTTAACAACGCAACGCCCCACCAGGACAGCACCCATTAGAGCAGTATATATCTCAAGTAATCCGTGCCAGTGCAGCGCATACTCTTAAATCAAGTATAATAACACATTAGAACGTGTGATGATATTATATTGTAGTTTAATAATTTAAACAATGAATTCTAGCCCCTGGACATGTGCTTATTTAGGTTTGAGTGAATGAAGTGTCATGTGGTCAGTATTGCATGTATATTGGTCAGTATTGGTCAGGTGAAGGCAGGAGCGATACAAGACGGATGTCTCGTAATGGCTGTCATAAGGACAAACGCTTCTGTTTATAGGTATTTGAATGTGTTTTAAATGCATTTTGCCTCCTGATATTACGATTGGTCGGAATTTAAATAAATTTATTGTTATCAAAAGTGGAACTTATGAACGTGCATTGCGTCGCCATCGCAAGTTAACATCGTATGATCGTACTGGCACAGAAACTACCCCACACCCAAGCACTGTACTGCTTTATGACGTCACAATGGTTTACAGGTATTTTTAATTTTGCTCACATTTTAGTACTTTGTAGTGTGGGTTAGAACCAGACCGCCGTGCTAGTGTTTCCAGGTTTACTACAATAAGAATTTGTTGAAAGCCAAATCATTTTGCATTTTAATTTATGGCGAAAGTATTACAATTAAAACGTTTTGCACAATTAGGATAAAAATAATTGAAAACGAATGTTTCACTTATTAGGTTATTTTATATTTCATGAGCTTGGATTTAAGAAACACACGAGAAACAAACTGCATTTGGTTTTAGACATCTTAGCATCTTTCCGAAGACCTCTAACCCAAGTGTCAGAAATTATTTGATTTATTTCCGTGTATACATATTGTCATAAATATAATATTGCACGTTGGTGCATACATTTTCCGAGGTGGTCTTCGTGTCAATGAGATATAAAATGAAAATTATTATTATGAAGAGTAATACAGTAAAGTACGTTATAACAAATTGTCAAGTACCCGTATATGGTCTAGGATGCACACTCTATATGGCTCAATACTAGTTATCTCCCTCACCCTTCACCCTTCCGTTGACCAAGATCCGGATGTTAATACAGCAAAAAAGAGTGCTTGATTCAAGTATCAATAGTTTATTAAAGTTGAATAAAAGAGAAGAAACGGGTGCTCTATTTGCACAGAACTGAACATTATGTACTGTACTGTATTTAAAAAAAGAGAGTTTGTATTGTAAATAATGGAAAAATCATTGCCCGTGGAACTCTGCTGTAAATTGGTTGTTTGTAGCCTTATTCCCTTTAGAGCTTAGGGTCATGTATTTCTACTCAATTTAGTGAGACGCTGAATTGGTCAACGCTGGCAGGTCAACGTTATGTTTTTTTTTTGGTGATTACAGCAGCCAGTCGCTTTTTTATTGCTCTTAATTTATAGGACTGTTTTAAAGACTGAATAATGAACAAAAATCATAGCCACTCTTTGAATTTGGCTAAAAATCTCTGACATATTCATGATCTTTTTCTTTTTGTGTCTTTTAACCAAATTCAAAGAGTGGCAATTTTCTGCTGGAGTTTTCTTACTTTTGGACTGATTTAAAAAAAAATCCCGTTAAAAGTTCAAACTGGGCAATTTTCGTAGAAGAAAAGCGACATCCATTTTATTGTTTAAATCGATTGATTTTGTTCTAATTTTTAAGGTTGTAATTTATGCGAAAAGCTAGACATGGATTTTGTTCCGATCTTAAAGCTGCACTTAAACATATTTACAGTTTATAAGATATGAGAATCTGCTGGTTTCCATCAATATTAGCATATATTGGCTCGCTCCAAAAGAAAAAGATGTCAAATCGTTCGATCTTTGAGAGTGCAGCTTCAAGTATATAAATGTATAGGTAAATTAATTAGTAGTTTAGAACTTAATTGGCATTCATTTAAATTTCGATATGAATTAATGATAGTAGTTTATTCCTACCTGCAATTCCTTTGTTTAACATTTCCTTGTTTAATTATGATTTTTGTACATCCTATAAGCTCTAGAGTTAATCTTGACATCAGTTCATGGTATGACATAACTACCGGAACTTACCTTCGAAGAAGAAGAAATTCGCCTTTTTAGAATTTGTTGAAAGTCCGAAAATCTGTTTCAATCAATAAGTCAATTTTTCTTTTTTAAACAAATACACATAAATGAATAGGCATTTTCTGTTGGTTTTTGAAATCTTACAGTGAACATGTTAAAAGGCACCAGCATTGTTCCCAAGATCTCATTAACCGAACCCGTGTAGTAGAAAATGTTTATTTAGTGTTCGTGTATTTCAATAAATATAGTATCGTATATTGGGTGGGTCAACGGTCACTTTTATTCATTTGTTTAATATCTGTTTGTATTATTATTATTGTACTTGATTTAACTATATATAGACATTATATAGGAACATATGGTGCTGCTTCTGTTCGAATGTTTCAGCGTCTGCTGTACCGGAAGGGCCCAGCCATCCACCCGAAGAGAGGCCGCTTGCAGTGGAGTTGGCTACTGATGACAACACACCAATGAGGCGATGGCTCATAGCGGGACTGGATGAGGTAAGAAAAGGTCTTGAAACTTTATTCATATATATTTTGGTAAAAACAGATAATGATAATAGTGATGAGTAAAATGCGTACAGTTAGTGAGAGTTCAAGGGTTAAAAATGTAATGGATGGTGTATATGGTCTTGCATTCGGGAATGATGATGAGGGGACGGTGAGGATAAAGATGGAGATGAAGCTGAAAACAAGAAGAATGCATCTGCTCCTGGTGCTGCTGCTGCTGCTGCTTATGATGATGATGATGATGATGGTGGTGTTGCTGCTGCTGCTGCTGCTGCTGATGATGATAATGATGAGGATGCTTATGACAGATGAAGATAATGACAGATGAATACATTGATGACAATGTGAAGAAGAAGAAGAAGAAGAAGAAGAAGAAGAAGAAGAAGAAGAAGAAGAAGAAGAAGAAGAAAGAGAAAGAAGAAGAAGAAAAGATTATTGCCCACTTTAGCATTCAGGATATTCACATTGCAAAAAAGGCTGATGAATCGATTCGTTAATACTTTTCAAGT
Source organism: Mya arenaria (assembly GCF_026914265.1). Classification (NCBI taxonomy): domain Eukaryota; kingdom Metazoa; phylum Mollusca; class Bivalvia; order Myida; family Myidae; genus Mya; species Mya arenaria. Next base: position 56,450,204 of record NC_069132.1, on the reverse strand, counting down.
TTTGCCCATTCAAAGTTAATTAATCTAATTCACTCAGGTTGGCGGGATGTGGCTTTACTAGCACTGGAGTTCGCTTCCTCTGCTGCTGTGGACAACACCATCAACAAAGTTATGTTTCTTTTTGGTCGCCTTTTTAGAATTTGTTGAAAGTCCGAAAATCTGTTTCAATCAATAAGTCAATTTTTCTTTTTTAAACAAATACACATAAATGAATAGGCATTTTCTGTTGGTTTTTGAAATCTTACAGTGAACATGTTAAAAGGCACCAGCATTGTTCCCAAGATCTCATTAACCGAACCCGTGTAGTAGAAAATGTTTATTTAGTGTTCGTGTATTTCAATAAATATAGTATCGTATATTGGGTGGGTCAACGGTCACTTTTATTCATTTGTTTAATATCTGTTTGTATTATTATTATTGTACTTGATTTAACTATATATAGACATTATATAGGAACATATGGTGCTGCTTCTGTTCGAATGTTTCAGCGTCTGCTGTACCGGAAGGGCCCAGCCATCCACCCGAAGAGAGGCCGCTTGCAGTGGAGTTGGCTACTGATGACAACACACCAATGAGGCGATGGCTCATAGCGGGACTGGATGAGGTAAGAAAAGGTCTTGAAACTTTATTCATATATATTTTGGTAAAAACAGATAATGATAATAGTGATGAGTAAAATGCGTACAGTTAGTGAGAGTTCAAGGGTTAAAAATGTAATGGATGGTGTATATGGTCTTGCATTCGGGAATGATGATGAGGGGACGGTGAGGATAAAGATGGAGATGAAGCTGAAAACAAGAAGAATGCATCTGCTCCTGGTGCTGCTGCTGCTGCTGCTTATGATGATGATGATGATGATGGTGGTGTTGCTGCTGCTGCTGCTGCTGATGATGATGATAATGATGAGGATGCTTATGACAGATGAAGATAATGACAGATGAATACATTGATGACAATGTGAAGAAGAAGAAGAAGAAGAAGAAGAAGAAGAAGAAGAAGAAGAAGAAGAAGAAGAAGAAGAAGAAGAAAGAGAAAGAAGAAGAAGAAAAGATTATTGCCCACTTTAGCATTCAGGATATTCACATTGCAAAAAAGGCTGATGAATCGATTCGTTAATACTTTTCAAGTTTTGCCCATTCAAAGTTAATTAATCTAATTCACTCAGGTTGGCGGGATGTGGCTTTACTAGCACTGGAGTTCGCTTCCTCTGCTGCTGTGGACAACACCATCAACAAAGTTATGTTTCTTTTTGGTCGCCTTTTTAGAATTTGTTGAAAGTCCGAAAATCTGTTTCAATCAATAAGTCAATTTTTCTTTTTTAAACAAATACACATAAATGAATAGGCATTTTCTGTTGGTTTTTGAAATCTTACAGTGAACATGTTAAAAGGCACCAGCATTGTTCCCAAGATCTCATTAACCGAACCCGTGTAGTAGAAAATGTTTATTTAGTGTTCGTGTATTTCAATAAATATAGTATCGTATATTGGGTGGGTCAACGGTCACTTTTATTCATTTGTTTAATATCTGTTTGTATTATTATTATTGTACTTGATTTAACTATATATAGACATTATATAGGAACATATGGTGCTGCTTCTGTTCGAATGTTTCAGCGTCTGCTGTACCGGAAGGGCCCAGCCATCCACCCGAAGAGAGGCCGCTTGCAGTGGAGTTGGCTACTGATGACAACACACCAATGAGGCGATGGCTCATAGCGGGACTGGATGAGGTAAGAAAAGGTCTTGAAACTTTATTCATATATATTTTGGTAAAAACAGATAATGATAATAGTGATGAGTAAAATGCGTACAGTTAGTGAGAGTTCAAGGGTTAAAAATGTAATGGATGGTGTATATGGTCTTGCATTCGGGAATGATGATGAGGGGACGGTGAGGATAAAGATGGAGATGAAGCTGAAAACAAGAAGAATGCATCTGCTCCTGGTGCTGCTGCTGCTTATGATGATGATGATGATGATGGTGGTGGTGCTGCTGCTGCTGCTGCTGCTGATGATGATGATAATGATGAGGATGCTTATGACAGATGAAGATAATGACAGATGAATACATTGATGACAATGTGAAGAAGAAGAAGAAGAAGAAGAAGAAGAAGAAGAAGAAGAAGAAGAAGAAGAAGAAGAAGAAAGAGAAAGAAGAAGAAGAAAAGATTATTGCCCACTTTAGCATTCAGGATATTCACATTGCAAAAAAGGCTGATGAATCGATTCGTTAATACTTTTCAAGTTTTGCCCATTCAAAGTTAATTAATCTAATTCACTCAGGTTGGCGGGATGTGGCTTTACTAGCACTGGAGTTCGCTTCCTCTGCTGCTGTGGACAACACCATCAACAAAGTTATGTTTCTTTTTGGTCGCCTTTTTAGAATTTGTTGAAAGTCCGAAAATCTGTTTCAATCAATAAGTCAATTTTTCTTTTTTAAACAAATACACATAAATGAATAGGCATTTTCTGTTGGTTTTTGAAATCTTACAGTGAACTATGTTAAAAGGCACCAGCATTGTTCCCAAGATCTCATTAACCGAACCCGTGTAGTAGAAAATGTTTATTTAGTGTTCGTGTATTTCAATAAATATAGTATCGTATATTGGGTGGGTCAACGGTCACTTTTATTCATTTGTTTAATATCTGTTTGTATTATTATTATTGTACTTGATTTAACTATATATAGACATTATATAGGAACATATGGTGCTGCTTCTGTTCGAATGTTTCAGCGTCTGCTGTACCGGAAGGGCCCAGCCATCCACCCGAAGAGAGGCCGCTTGCAGTGGAGTTGGCTACTGATGACAACACACCAATGAGGCGATGGCTCATAGCGGGACTGGATGAGGTAAGAAAAGGTCTTGAAACTTTATTCATATATATTTTGGTAAAAACAGATAATGATAATAGTGATGAGTAAAATGCGTACAGTTAGTGAGAGTTCAAGGGTTAAAAATGTAATGGATGGTGTATATGGTCTTGCATTCGGGAATGATGATGAGGGGACGGTGAGGATAAAGATGGAGATGAAGCTGAAAACAAGAAGAATGCATCTGCTCCTGGTGCTGCTGCTGCTGCTGCTTATGATGATGATGATGATGATGGTGGTGTTGCTGCTGCTGCTGCTGCTGCTGCTGCTGCTGCTGCTGCTGCTGATGATGATGATGATAATGATGAGGATGCTTATGACAGATGAAGATAATGACAGATGAATACATTGATGACAATGTGAAGAAGAAGAAGAAGAAGAAGAAGAAGAAGAAGAAGAAGAAGAAGAAGAAGAAGAAGAAGAAGAAGAAGAAGAAGAAGAAAGAGAAAGAAGAAGAAGAAAAGATTATTGCCCACTTTAGCATTCAGGATATTCACATTGCAAAAAAGGCTGATGAATCGATTCGTTAATACTTTTCAAGTTTTGCCCATTCAAAGTTAATTAATCTAATTCACTCAGGTTGGCGGGATGTGGCTTTACTAGCACTGGAGTTCGCTTCCTCTGCTGCTGTGGACAACACCATCAACAAAGTTATGTTTCTTTTTGGTCGCCTTTTTAGAATTTGTTGAAAGTCCGAAAATCTGTTTCAATCAATAAGTCAATTTTTCTTTTTTAAACAAATACACATAAATGAATAGGCATTTTCTGTTGGTTTTTGAAATCTTACAGTGAACATGTTAAAAGGCACCAGCATTGTTCCCAAGATCTCATTAACCGAACCCGTGTAGTAGAAAATGTTTATTTAGTGTTCGTGTATTTCAATAAATATAGTATCGTATATTGGGTGGGTCAACGGTCACTTTTATTCATTTGTTTAATATCTGTTTGTATTATTATTATTGTACTTGATTTAACTATATATAGACATTATATAGGAACATATGGTGCTGCTTCTGTTCGAATGTTTCAGCGTCTGCTGTACCGGAAGGGCCCAGCCATCCACCCGAAGAGAGGCCGCTTGCAGTGGAGTTGGCTACTGATGACAACACACCAATGAGGCGATGGCTCATAGCGGGACTGGATGAGGTAAGAAAAGGTCTTGAAACTTTATTCATATATATTTTGGTAAAAACAGATAATGATAATAGTGATGAGTAAAATGCGTACAGTTAGTGAGAGTTCAAGGGTTAAAAATGTAATGGATGGTGTATATGGTCTTGCATTCGGGAATGATGATGAGGGGACGGTGAGGATAAAGATGGAGATGAAGCTGAAAACAAGAAGAATGCATCTGCTCCTGGTGCTGCTGCTGCTGCTGCTGCTTATGATGATGATGATGATGGTGGTGGTGTTGCTGCTGCTGCTGCTGCTGCTGATGATGATGATAATGATGAGGATGCTTATGACAGATGAAGATAATGACAGATGAATACATTGATGACAATGTGAAGAAGAAGAAGAAGAAGAAGAAGAAGAAGAAGAAGAAGAAGAAGAAGAAGAAGAAGAAAGAGAAAGAAGAAGAAGAAAAGATTATTGCCCACTTTAGCATTCAGGATATTCACATTGCAAAAAAGGCTGATGAATCGATTCGTTAATACTTTTCAAGTTTTGCCCATTCAAAGTTAATTAATCTAATTCACTCAGGTTGGCGGGATGCGGCTTTACTAGCACTGGAGTTCGCTTCCTCTGCTGCTGTGGACAACACCATCAACAAAGTTATGTTTCTTTTTGGTCGCCTTTTTAGAATTTGTTGAAAGTCCGAAAATCTGTTTCAATCAATAAGTCAATTTTTCTTTTTTAAACAAATACACATAAATGAATAGGCATTTTCTGTTGGTTTTTGAAATCTTACAGTGAACATGTTAAAAGGCACCAGCATTGTTCCCAAGATCTCATTAACCGAACACTAAATCACAAGGTCAAATCTTTGATTTTGACTCTTTCCCCTTCGTGATAGAAAATAAGTCACTATTTTGTTTGTCTAGAACCATTTCATGGTAATGATTAGTTAGATTGTGTTCAAGATGTTACCCTAAATGCAATCTCACTGCATTTTAAAAGTGGGTCTGATGGGGTCAAAGACTAGGTCAATAGGTAAAATCTTAGAAAAAAAATCATGGAAGCATTCTTAGTGCAATAAAATGGTCCAATTTTTATGAATCTTAAACAGAATGTTTTCCTTGATGAAATCATTGACTAGTATGAAACTGGGTCACATGAGGTCTGAAACTAGGTTTCTTGATCAAATCTTGAAAAATTATGTCCGGAACAAAATATAGATATTGATTTGTCAGACTTTGCTAAAATGTTGCCTGAATGTTCCCCTTGGTGAAATCTTGTAAGACTCATAAACAAGGTCATGAAGTCAAACTTTGGAGAAATCTTAGGAACAAACGGGGTGTAATATATCCGCTCCAATCTTCATGAAACTTAATCAGAATATTTGCCTCGATGAACCCTTGGATTAATTTGAAACTAGGTCACATGATGTAAACTCTGAGGGCACTAGGTCGAATCTTAAAAGTGAACACTCTAGATGCTATATTTTTGCAAATTTCTGGTACAATTTTCATAAAACTGTATCAGAATGTATGCCTTTGTATTAGTTTGAAACTGGGTAACGTGAGGTCACAAACTAGGTTACTATGTCAAATCTAAATGCTTCACTTTGTACAATGTTTTTTTTTCTACGAACAATTGCAAACAAACTCATATCCAACGTTCATAAGAGTCCATCACTCTGCCGCGGTATGCATGTTTCGGTTGTAATGTTTCACCAGCACTTGATATTGCCATTCCATCTACGTTGACTATCCGGGGATATCAATTCAACGAATTTGCTTGTTAACAAAAACTCAAGGCGAGTTTGCTTTTATATTTATTTTCATTTTCATGCTCATTGAATCAATGTTTCGACGCTCGTTCGGAAATAAAGGCCTGTTCCCTTTATAGGCTCCACAATTAGCACAGAACGCATTAACGCCGCGCCCATGTCTATTTAATCTAAGAGCAGATGCTTCACAAAATGGAAGCTTTTTCTGTAAAGATTCCTGTTTGCACTTTTCGCACAATCGAATATTTCACACTAACAAAAAAGGTGAAACAAATTATGAATCTAATGGGTAAAACTCTTAATTAAAATCTATACTATTTCAATGAAACATTCAAGTGTCTTATTACGGACGTTTTGCCTTTCTAACCCCTGCCCAGTGCTTGACAAGCACGAGCCCATAATTGGGCCTTTATTGGGATGTCAGGGTATTGTCTTTCAGACCTTAACAAGGTTTTATCACTTAGCTACAGGAACCCATAGAAATGAAATAAAATTAAACGTTTTATTTATGAATGGGGACGAATCATACGTTCACTGTGTAACAGGTGTTTACTTGTGTTTTTTAATTAAAAAGTAAGGTAGAATTTAATGTTGGGTTTAACTAGTGTAGCATGCGTGTGTTAGTTATGAATCAAGTTTTAAAATAGTCGAATTTGAGAAGTTGACTTGTTTGTCATGGTAACACTCATTTGATAATTATATATTGGGTATACAGTTTAGTCCTGTGACTCAAAACTTGTGTATTGAATGTTTTGTCATTCAACTTTAATCTCAAGTTTAAAGTCCCAAATAAACTTTCATCGCAACTTTATTATGACAAAAACACCCTATCGAAGAACTGATATACAAACAAAAAATGAAAATAGTTGTGAGTAAGTTTTCTAATGACAGCCTAGTATAAGCAATACAGAAATGCTCAAAGCAATTATTATAGACCGCGTTTGAGAAGATATTTCAGACTTGAGACTTAAAACAAGGATGTTAAATATGTGATCAATTTATTACCGTTTTATTGCGATATGTGTGTGTGATCTAAGAGGTATTATTATTTATTTGTCTCTTCATACTGGAGGAAATAAAGACTGCCTCTCTCCCTGATATTTGTGACCATACAAATAAAGACTGCCTCTCTCCCTGATATTTGTGACCATACAGATAAAGACTGCCTCTCTCCCTGATATTTGTGACCATACAAATGCCTCTCTCCCTGATATTTGTGACCATACACATAAAGACTGCCTCTCTCCCTGATATTTGTGACCATACAGATAAAGACTGCCTCTCTCCCTGATATTTGTGACCATACAGATAAAGACTGCCTCTCTCCCTGATATTTGTGACCATACAGATAAAGACTGCCTCTCTCCCTGATATTTGTGACCATACAGATACAGCTAGGTGGTCGCTATATTTCCTTTCGTAATATTTGGGATCTAACAGAGATATGTCATCGCTGTATTCGCTTTTGTGATATTTGGGATATAACAGATATATGTGGTCGCTATATTTCCTTTTGTGATATGTGTTGTCTTATGGAGATATGCGGTCGCTTTATTTTCTTTTGTGATATTTGTGATGGAACAGAGATTATGTGATCGCTATATTTTCTTTTATGATAGTTGTGATCGAACAGAGATATGTGATCGCTATATTTTCTTTTATGATAGTTGTGATCGAACAGAGATATGTGATCGCTATATTTTCTTTTATGATATTTGTTGTCTTAAGGAGATATGCGGTCGATTTATTTCCTTTCCTTTCCTTTTCTATTTTGGTCTAACAGATATATGTGATCGCTATATTTCCTTTTGTGATATTTTTGGTCTTACGGAGATATGCGGTCAGTGGAGATATATGGTCGCCATATTTCCTTTTGTGATATTTTTGGTTTAACATATATTTATGAACGCTATATTCTATTTTATAAGATTTTGGTCTAACGTAGATATGTAATCTCTATATTCCATTTTGTGATAATTTTGATCTTACAGATATATGTTATCGCTACATTCCATTTTGTGATAATTTTGATCTAACAGAGATATGTAATCGCTATATTCCATTTGTGATAATTTTGGTCTAACAGAGATATGTGATCGCTATATTCCATTTTGTGATAATTTTGGTCTAACAGAGATATGTAATCGCTATATTCCATTTTGTGATAATTTTGGTCTAACAGAGATATGTGACCGCTATATTCCATTTTGTGATAATTTTTGGTCTAACAGAGATATGTAATCGCTTTATTCCATTTTGTGATAATTTTGGTCTAACAGAGATATGTGATGGCTATATTCCCTTTTGTGATAATTTTGGTCTAACAGAGATATGTGATCGCTATATTCCCTTTTGTGATATTTTTTATCTAACAGAGATGTGTGATCGATATATTCCATTTTGTGATAATTTTGGTCTAACAGAGATATGTGATGGCTTTATTCCATTTTGTGATAATTTTGGTCTAACAGAGATATGTGATCGCTATATTCCCTTTTGTGATATTTTTTTATCTAACAGAGATATGTGATGGCTATATTCCATTTTGTGATAATTTTGGTCTAACAGAGATATGTGATGGCTATATTCCATTTTGTGATAATTTTGGTCTAACAGAGATATGTAATCGCTATATTCCATTTTGTGATAATTTTGGTCTAACAGAGATATGTGATCGCTATATTCCATTTTGTGATAATTTTGGTCTAACAGTGATATGTGATCGCTATATTCCCTTTTGTGATATTTTTTATCTAACAGAGATGTGTGATCGATACATTCCCTTTTGTGATATTTATGGTCTGAGAGCGAGATGTGGTCGCTATATTTCCTTTTGTGATATTTGTGATCTAACAGAGATAAGTGATCGCTATATTCCATTTTGTGATATTTTTTTGTTTAACAGAGATATGTGATCGTTATATTCCCTATTGTGATATTTTTGGTATAACAGATGTATGTTATCTTGTTGTATTTGTGGTCTAACAGAGATATGAGATCGCCTTTTTTCCTTTTGTGATATTTATATGGCCTAACATACTAAATCATATGAAAGAGATTTGTGGTATAACAAACCTTTAATCAGAGATCGGCAGTGGGGAATCTGACAGCGGCGACTACCGAGAGAGGTGGAAGTTTCATTGCTGCTCCACATGAACACTGCCGTTCAAGTGGCCGTCAAATTTGATTTTCGGATCGTCCAAGTCACACAAGCAATTGTTTGAGGCGATTGCTTTTCTTCGAGGCGTTCTTGAGGTTCCGGATAATTTTAATAACGTCTCATGACAAAATGTTATTAAACAACAAATAATTTGATAAGAAGACAGTCGGCCTAGTCGCCGCGGATGTTTAAGTTTTCATTATGAAGCTTGTGACGGTCCATGTTTCTTTGTGATCATAAAGGACCGAGGAAACATGCCTTAGCAATGCGGATTGTGTTTTAATGATTCGATTTAGAACCTCTAACCATGATTGAATACACAATCGAACAGCGCAATATAACGCTTTAGTAAATATATCATCGTCACTGTGGTTGCACGTAGTTGTTAACATAATCCAGCATCACCACAACCACCACCACAACTAACAATAGCAACGGCAACAAGAACCACCTCTTCCTCCTCCTCCTCCTTCTCATCATCATCATCATCATCATCATCATCATCATCATCATCACCGCCGCCGCCGTCGTCCTCCTCGTCGTCTTCGTCGTCGTCTTTGTCGTCGTCTTCGTCGTCGTCATCATCATCATCATCATCATCATCATCATCATCATCATCATCATCATCATCATCATCATCATCATCATCATTATGAGGAGGAGGAGGAGGAGGAGGAGGAGGATCACACAGGTGTCGTTGTCATAGTGAAAACTATGCCCCCAGTGCGAAAATACTACCGTAATCTATTGTGAACAAGTGACCAATATATTTTGGAAATGTGCTCCGATAGGTATATAAATAGCGCCCTCAACTACAAAACGTCCATGCAACGAGTGTGTCGCTTGCAAAACTTTCCCAAAACACGGTGTATAGCAAACAGAGAAAGATACTTTGAACAAACCGAAGACCAACCACCCATATTTACAGCATGTCCCGTTAAGAGGAAGATTTATTACAAGTTCATAATGAGATCTTCTGCAAATTTCTCAATCCCAGATGTGTGCAGCGATAAGACAAGGGCAATAGAGAGAAACAATCAAAATTGTCTTCTAATGAAAACCTCGCATCAATGTGGCCCTGGTCCCGAACAATGCGGAGAAAAACACGCACAGCAGCCTATGTTTACATTGTGAAATATCTCCAGTTCGGACTCAAGATGAAAATACATTAGAATCTCAAGTGGCCAAATTATGGAAGTCAAATTTTCATGAGATGAGTGATTAAAGCTTGACAAGTTTAATTTTAATCTAACGACCCCGAAGCAGATCCCTTTGCGTGGTCATCAAAGCAGAGGAATACATTTACTGACTGTAGGACCTGGGTGCACAATAGAAAGGCCCGGCTAACTTTTTTGTCTTTGAATTCAATGCAGAAATTGGACTTTAGCTCGGGCCTCACTCTCTGAATAGGCGCCGTTCGCAATAAAGGGCTCGCAATTGTTTTTATTTTATTTCACGTTATAATGACTAAACCGTTTTATGGTCTGCATAATCTGAATTTATGGACACCGAAGATTAAAGGTCATGTCGTTAAAAAAGAAAACTCCGCTGCTGGCAACAAAAACCTTGAGGGTCTCCAGAAGTTTGGAAAACGTTCCAACGAATATTTGCATTTTGTTTCGGTTGTGTGACGAAAGACTGAATTAGGTTTTAACTGACAAGGAGAGCGTCTTAAATCCCACAAACACCGGCTCCAAGACACACACAAGAACTGTCTTGCTACCCCAATACACCTCTCGAACAACGGCTGGACACTCAAAGACACACACACATATTGTATAAATGCCCTGAATACACCCCAAAAACCATTAACATACCCTTAGACACCCATAACACAATGTCGACATACCAAGACACCCAATGACACTGTCATAACACCCCAAATATATCCCAAAACCTAACATACCGATGGACAAAGTCGAATGGCGTGTTGTTTATTCTTATTAATAAAATCTGATGAATTAAGTCACCCATTTTGCAAAGAAGATTAAATATAATATCAACAAAACAACAAATTAAGGCCAATCATTAGCTCATAATGAATGCGTATTCTTCAACAATCCGATGATCAACCGTTTCTTTTACGGTGCTGCTAATTCCATTACCACCTTAGAGATTCCGCCGACACTTGGCCGGATAAATCAAGTGTAAAACATGACGATCAAATGAGACAACGATGGGATTTCAATTTATACCCTATCATTGGGACGGAAAAGGGCCGTTGTAGGAGGCGTGATGTTTTCACGTTTCCCAACAGGTCCAGTGTTAATCGTCAATTATGCGGAATAAGTCCCATTGTGGTGGCTAATGCGCTTTGCTCGCCCGGCCGCTCACGGAAGTGGTCCACAACTTGTCACTGTCAGCACTGACAGGACCAGTATTGAAGGGCCTCGTCTGTTTAGGGACCTCTCAAATAGCGACAACAAAAATTGCATTTCAAGTTCGAAAATATGAAACCCCGTCCTTCAACTAAAACCACAATTTCGGGATCGTTAAAAACTTAAAACCGCCCATGTCCATGTGTTATCATATTTATTACATGTTATTAACCGTTTAACACCATTGCAGTCATAATACTTTATAACGAGAAAGAAATGTGGTGACTTATTCATAACTGTATATGTAAATGCGAAAACCTCTAGCCAAATGTAAAATGATCGTAGCTTATTGTAGTTACTAAAGATGTTTTTTTTATTTCTAGATAGTTTACTTTATTAGTAATTCGTTGTTCAGAACTAGGGCTGGCTTCTCTATTCAGGGTCAGTGAGGCGCTCGGAAGTACCCGGAAGCCGGATGATCGTCACGACAATAGTTCGGAACACTTCAGGACTGTTCCATTGTATGTGGTATCATCCGCAAGTGTTGACACTGGGCCCAAGTTCCTGCTGTAAAACAATACCAACCAGGACATGTGCAAACAAAGATCATAAAGTGTCCTTTTCATACTTGGATATTATCCTTTAAACCGCAATACAAAAACAGAAACGTTGTCCAGATTTTCAGTTTGTATTTATTATGCAAGGGTTTTGTATGTCCGAAGTGTTAAGTGTCAACATTTACGAATTAAGTTATTATATTTCTTCGTTTTAATTATACTATGTTGGTCAAATTGAAAGGTGATTCTACAAGAGTTGCCCACAAATAAAACAAAATCGAATAAGCCACATCCTTATTTTCGACATGAAATAAAAGAGATAAGAACACACACATGTTGACAGCATAGTGACATAAAACCATTTTACTCACACTTGTTGAATTTTGAACCACCATATTTAAACTGCTATGATTAAACTAAGCTAGGTCATGGATTTTTTAATATTTATTTGCAACTCCTCAAAATACCCCTAATTAATGTTGATCCCTGGAGGAGGCAAGACAAATACATTATAGCATGCTATTTGTTCTTTTGCGTTAAAAATCCTCAATCAGACAAAAGCATATACCCGGCTCCTACCGACTCACTGAAAAAGAGTCTGGATCGAGCCACTTATGCCTGGGTGATTCGGCCAGGTGTGAGCCCGTTAGTTGGCATATTCCACTGATGAAGCCCAGGCCTTTCTCGTGGTCAAGCTGTATGATGTTGTTGTTTGTTTTTCAAATGTAAATACACCTCAGATCTGTGAACGTATTTTTAGTGTAATTTAACCGATTAAATGTAATTATAACAGCTGTAAATACTCATTACGGGACCCTGTTTGAACAGTTTTAGTATTCTGATTGTTTTAATATATAATTATATGGTTGGTAAAATGTTCATAAATGAGCGATTTTTTCGTTGGTCGAAATACGAATGATATTAATAAAGTTTCATTTGTCATTGTTTTTGAAAGTTCAATTGTCTATTATCATTTAAAAGGTTTAATTTTGAACAGAGTTTGTTTAGTTTATTGGCGAATAGGTAATTTTGCCTAAACTAATCTAATTATGGCCAATACTCATATCTATAGATGGCAGACAGGGAGTTTTTGGTTGATTTTTAAGCTCATCTGATTTTCAAACAAAAGATTTAAAGCATATGATAGGTTCTGAAATATCAAGCATAGACTCATTGCAGTGTGTCTGCAGTTGAGACTGTACAAACCATATAGTCTGTGTATTTTAGTGCAGACAAAACAAAACAGGACGTAAAAATAGGTTTTCCTCAAATTCCCTTATTTTACATATGTTAACAAATCTAAGGACTCCTTTACCTCCGTCATGGGGTTGTACTATCTTCTGACACAGGTTTAATGTCTGGAGTACACGCTGCAATCAGATTTTGACTATTGGGGACTATAACTGACTTTTAAACAAACTACCAAAAATAGGTTAAATTGTCAAAAATGAACATGCCAAAGCATTGTGCCGACCTTACGTAATATGGTGGTGTACTTTTCTAAAATAACGCCAAATATTAGTTGATTTTTTTTTCTTTTTCTTTTTACACATTTTCAATTTTCAATATGCCCGTTATGGGCAACGTTATGTTGGCTTTCATAATGTTCTGTTATATCCCTTGATCAAAATAAAAAATAATATATAATAAGGTGCCTTTGAAACACTTCTATAGCCCATAAGGGTGTGAGAACCTGAAATCTTGATGACTGCAGGTGGTCCAAGAAACCTCATGTGACCGATCGAAAACAACTTACTACTGTTAGGAAGGTTTTACGTGGGGGTTTGCCATCTTCTTTAAACTCTAATATCATTATTATTAATTATTATTAACTACTCCGATATGGCCAGTCCCATTTCAAGTTGGGGTGGGATGTAACCTGATATCGCGGAGTGTCCGTTTTGATTAGCAGTATAGAATGTACGCTAATTGATCAGGTGCTTGTAGTAATTTAAAACCAGTTTCAAGCTATAAAAACCTATGTTAGTCATATGTGATAGAAAAATTAGACTAGATTTGCTATTAAATTTATTTATTTATTTTAGAGGTATGGTAAATACATAGCCTTTTATATGATTTAGTTTTGTGCTGTTTACAAGTTGACGACATCACGATAAATGCCCGTTTACATTGAAACCACATGTCTATTGCTGGCCACCTTAATCGAATGAGGACGAATGAGCACTGGTCTAGGTGAAAGAAGTCGTTGGTCCGAGCCCCACCATGGGAATGTCCTCAACGCCTCTAAAATGGACAACAGTACTGGCTTGTATACCAAGGAGAGGGACGCGAGAGTTATTCCATAAGTAATCAGCATTCGAACTTAAAGTAATCAGTTTGAAATGTGAAGGTGGCATGAAAGCCCACATTGAACAAAATAATTGAAGATGACGTGAAGGGACACTTGTGGTGTAGGTTTGTTTGATCACCGGGAAAACATATACACACAACCTTTTAAAGATGGCATTACAGTATTAACAATGCATGGAGGTCCGTTCAACGATCAACTAGCTGATGTGGTGATTTTCAATGAAGATTTCATTCATTTAGTTTTGTGAAAAATGAGCTAATTTGTCGGGATGCAAAGTAATTGGTAATTCTAACGGCTCTTTGATGTTTGCTCATCATTAGTGGAAATTCAGAACTTATTATCTTTGAACTAGGGGTAATTATGCTGATTTGAAAACGATCAGGTAAATATAGAGCTATATATTGACAGTGGCAGTGTCGTTGACAGAGGGGTAGTTCGAATTCCGAACTCATGATACTTTATTGAATCGTAACATTCATTCATTTTTTTCAGATGCTTGAAAACATAATTCAAATAATTCCTTAAAACAGGTTGCTATGACGACGCAAACAACACCAACTGGCATTCAAGCATGCCATTTCAACTAGGAGCACAAAGGGCCCCTTAAGTTTAAAATTGAGAACCTTACCAGCTTAAGATGTCCAAAATATTTTAGCTGATTATGGTAGCGAGACGTTTTGTGGCCAGGTGCACCCATCAGTACAAGCACTTGAACAGAAGGGTGTGTGTGTGTGTGTGTAGGGGGAGGAGGGGGGTGACAAGACGAAATAGGGTTCACGTCGTCCGGTCCGGAATATTGCGGTATTATAAGGAACCTTTCTTACTGGATTCGTAGAAAACACTTGTATTTGTGGCAGAGTGCTAATTATTCGGAATACTACACACGTTCGATGGCGTGAATATTAGTTTAAATGCATATTAACAATATCGTAATAAGAGCTCAAGAATTACATAAAAAATGTCCGGCACAGCCTCGCCCTTTTTTCTTATTTTTATATTTCCTTTATTTTGTAATAAATCGGGTCCATATTTCATCCGTACACAAGTAGGAACCATATAAATGCTAGCCGGAGATTGGCGCGCTCTTGAAGTATCCTTAATTAGGAAGTAAATCACGGACGATATTGAGCCCGAATTTCGAGCAGCCTTCATTCGTGATAAAGCACCTTTGCAATAAAACAATAAAACGGAGACAATATCGTAAATTGAGAAGGGAGATTTGATTCCATAATCCGTTACCAGGTAACGCTTGATTCATGTCACCAGAAGAACGGTTCTAATCGAATATATCGATCTCATGGCGACCAGGTGCGTGACAGGTTTATTATGGTTATTAATTACTGCTATTTAATGCATTTATTTGTGCATTCCGCATTTTCGCGTACTTGTTAATATACTTGTACGTGATATACCGTTGGAGAAAACCATTGAAGTTGAATTGCTTAATATGTAGACATGTCAATTATTTTATATACATGCCAGTCATGGTTCAAGCATGTGTGAATTTTACCGAGCCTTTCTACTGACTACTCGTAAAATGAAATGACTAAAACATATTCCAGTAAAATGCAGTACTATAATTAAACTCACTTGATAGATTAATGCAAGGGGTGAATTTTAGAGCATTTTACAATTGTGTTATATAAAACAATAAATCAAAGAAAAATTCAATCGGTTACGTAACTATAATTAAAATCCCCTGATAGATTATTGATAGCCCGTGCCGCGTCCCTCTTTTCATCCTATATGTCCCTCGCACGTGCGCGACAGCGCGTGCAGGAGGATGTCACGTGCACAAATATTGTTGCTCGTCACTGAAAGAAACTGTTAGTTAACATTTAATTTTGCATCAAATATTAAAATTTAATTCAATGCAGCCACAGTGGCATATTTTACGCCGTAATTAAAAAGAGTTTAGATTGATATGTTCTATTTTTTTTTAATTCCTGAATACATGCTTTCAGTGGCCTCATCTTCGATGTTATTTGTGTGTTGAAAACTATTCAAATTATTTATTTTGGTCTAATAACAACTTCAGTAGTCCACACTGTAATAGTAAACGTATCCATATTTACCTAATAAATCAGAAAGGGTAGAGGATATGTTTGGTTGAACCTAAACTGCCATCTAATGAAGTTGTTTCACCGTAAAAAGTGCCATGAAATGGAAAAACCTATTTAAATCATTATTTGCAGAATGTCAAATGTGTTTGTCTGCTGTAGTGTTTATGTCCATACATTCAACTATTTGTTTATTTCCAGTGTTTTACATGATTTATTCAGTTATCATGGGTTTAGATAACAATAAAGCAAAGAAGTTGAATTGGACGAGCATTTAATAATATTTACACTGAGAATTATTCAAACACTGTCGTGTGTAGAACGACTTCACATTTGATAAATGTTAAACCGGCTAAACAATACATGCTCGCTTCTTTATGTAAATTATCAGCTAAACACATCAGTAAACAAACTATCACAAAATGCAACTTGTATTTTCAATTTAAGAAACAACCATATTTGTTTTGTTGCTATTTATAGTCTTCTGATGGAACTGTCGACAGAGCGATGAATCGGTCATTAAAGTACAAATCTCGGGCTATTGAAATAATTTACTGAAACAATCACAATTTACCTTTTATGAATTATTCAGAAAGCATTAAGTATCTTTTGTAGATACCTTATCCGACGTTTTTAACCTGAAACCCTGCTTAAAAGTTTATCATCGAAAGTTGTAATTTTCTTTAGTATCAATAATGGTGTTCCCGAGTTTTAATGGATTTTCCTCTTTCCTAGAACACTGGACAGATAAGTGCTTTGTTTTACCACTAACCATCCATCAGACAGCGATCTCAACCACGGAGGACAAGCAAAAGGGTACCCTCTGTGTAAAAACATAAATCACTGTTCCGATAAAAGAGTTCCATGCTTACCTCAGAATCCCTGTACAATGTCATTGGCTTTGTGTGCTAACATAAGTCTTTAAGGGTATTGACTTTATGTAGCATAATAATTGTTGAAATTAAAGTGATGTTTTGCCTAGTGTTGACTGACTGCGGCACGGGGTAACCGCCAGTGAGATTTTGTCTAGTGTTCACTGACCGTGCCATGGCGGTAACCGCAAGTGGGGTTTTGTCTAGTGTTCACTGACCGTGCCATGGCGGTAACCGCCAGTGATGTTTTGTCTAGTGTTCACTGACCTTGCCATGGCGGTAACCGCCAGTGGGTTTTGTATAGTGTTCACTGACCGTGCCATGACGGTAACCGCCAGTGAGGTTTTGTCTAGTGTTCACTGACCGTGCCATGGCGGTAACCTCCAGTGGGGTTTTGTCTAGTGTACACTGACCGTGCCATGGCGGTAACCTCCAGTGGGGTTTTGTTTTGTGTTCACTGACCGTACCATGGCGGTAACCGCCAGTGGGGTTTTGTCTAGTGTTCACTGACCGTGCCATGGCGTAACCGCCAGTGATGTTTTGTCTAGTGTTCACTGACCGTGCCATGACGGTAACCGCCAGTGATGTTTTGTCTAGTGTTCACTGACCGTGCCATGGCGGTAGCCGCCAGTGAGGTTTTGTCTAGTGTTCACTGACCGTGCCAGGAAGGTAACCCTCAGTGAGGTTTTGTCTAGTGGTCACTGACCGTGCCATGGCGGTAACCTCCAGTTGGGTTTTGTCTAGTGCTCACTGACCGCGCCATGGGGTAACCCCCAGTGAGGTTTTGCCTAGTGTTCACTGACCGTGCCAGGGGGTAACCCTCAGTGAGGTTTTGCCTAGTGTTCACTGGCCGTTAATGGACGCACGATGCGTTTGAATGAACTATATTAAGTTGTATGTTGTCATTAAATGCCATAACTTTGTGTGTGACTTAAAGCGATATAGCCATTTGATTATATTAACTACTCAATACGTGTACCAATATAAATGTAAGGATATTTTGTGTCCTGTTAGATTGTGGCTTGTTTTGCACGATTGCGCCCAGGGCTGAGCCCGCGAATGGTACGGTAACTGTAGCCCGGCCCGGCTGCCGGGTACCACAAACGCGGGTCGGGCTCACAATTACTCTTTCAACACTGGGTCTATTGTTTCACCGGAGCCCGAAACAAATAAATCCATTTGAATCAACCCATCGGATCGGGCGTCGGATTCTTAAATAAGAACCGTGAAAAGCTTGAATACATTGTTGTCCATGGATGAGATCGATAGAAACATTTCTAGGATTTGAATAGATGAAAAGGAAGTATACTTTTGAACAAAACCTCTTCTACTGACTCGGTAACGTATGTACGTGTACCGGTTGCATATCTGTGCATGCGACTATAGTTTATACTGGTCTGTGTGTCCAGCTTTAGTATATACATGTATACAAGTACATGTAGGTCATTTTGTCATCTATGTTACCGATACACTATCATAGCTATCAGTAGTATGATAAACCCAATGCCCAATCTAACATCAACTGTTATTAACAAATATGTGAACAATTGGAATGATCTTTGATATAACTTGGCTATTTCACTTTCTGATAATAACATGTGAAATAAAGTATATAATCATGAATTGTCATTTTGCTTAGAAAACGCGCGCATTCACTAAGGCATTATATTTTGTACAATAAAAACAAACAATGATAAATCAATAAATATATGAATTTATATGTATTAAGATATCCCGTTTACACTTGTGCATGTTTCTGTAAGAGAAATTTGGCTATTTGGTAAACTTCTCCAATTAAATTTAAACGAGCATATCATTGGTTTGGACGTATTTTGACTTCACGGCATAATTATTTGTATAGAGAATTCCGCTTTTGCAGAAAAGAACCAAAGAAATTTCAGCAGAGCGAATTTTCGACCATAAACGCCATCAGCCATATACGGTATTGGCGCGGGTGTCAATAACGGGCGGGGCTTAGCGCACTAGAGCAATCGGCACCTACCGAGTCAGCCTCGAGTAGGCGGGGCTTCGGTAATCTCATATCCTTTCTACCTGCATACGACGATATCTTTGGTTATATTTACCCAGAAACTTGGTTTAAACATTCAAACTTTGTTCTGACAATCATTTGTGTGAATGTGTGCTTAACCTATCTTGAAGGACTTTGTGTCGAAAAAATATATACAAACACTGTGTTGCCTGTTGAGGATATAGTAGATCTACACTGACCATCAAGATTGAGCCGCCGACGACCGCAGGGATGTACGAGAAGCAAACGGCGGTTGACTACCCGCCGACGGGAGATTATCTTACGATGCTGTCGAAGTCCTCCTACGACCCTGTAAAGACGGCATACGACTCGGCTGGCTACCCGATGACGTCTATGGCCGGCATGAACTCCATGGGCTCAATGGGTGGGATGGGCTCCATTGGCAGCATGGGCATGAACAACATGAACTACACGTCCCAAGGACTTACAGGCATGGGCGCCCCTCACGGGTATGGAATGAGCATGGCCCCGGCCGTCGGCATGGCGGGTGGCATGTACGGGAGCATGAACACCATGAACACTAACGGCCACATGAGCGGTATGACGAGCCCCGTTCCCGGCATGAACGGCATGGCGGACCCTATCACACCCATGCGAATGGACATTAACCGAGCGCAGGCCATCAACCGTGCTCGTGAGAAGACGTACCGTCGGAGCTACACCCACGCAAAACCGCCGTATTCGTACATATCTTTGATCACAATGGCAATTCAGCAATCTCCGAACAAAATGTGCACTCTTAGTGAGGTATATCAATTCATTATGGACTTATTTCCGTTCTATCGCCAAAACCAACAACGTTGGCAGAACTCTATACGTCACAGTTTGTCGTTCAATGACTGTTTCGTGAAAGTTCCGCGGACTCCTGACCGTCCAGGAAAAGGAAGCTACTGGACGTTGCACCCGGATTCCGGAAATATGTTCGAGAACGGCTGTTACCTTAGGCGGCAAAAGCGCTTCAAATGTATAAAGAAGGAAGGACTTCGAAAAACACTCGGTGGCCCAGATGATTCTGATTCTGATGACGACGACCGGCCTGACTGCCCGTCTGATAGCGAGTCCGTACCCACGTCTCCCGTGGATGCAACATCAAACCACCACCCTCACCATCCGCCGCCCCCGCAACAACAGCAGCAACAGCCGCCGCCGCCACCCGTGGCATCCTCACAACAGCATCACATGTCCAACCAGCTGGAACCCCTACCGCCCAAGACAGAGCCCAACCCCGTGGGTACTCCAACATCCGGCTCAACCCCCGTGCCAGACCTCCGACACATCCAGCACCATGACGCCATGTCCATGGCCCACGGGTACCCCGCCGGTGTCAACCCTACCCACTCGTTCAACCACCCATTCTCAATTAACAATTTAATCACAGAAAACGCAAAAATGGACTTGAAACTCTACGAAATGCAGGGCATGTACCCGCCCTACAACAATATGCATCACATGAACATTCCCCCTAAGGTGGAAGGGCTGCCGCCGATGGGCCCCGAGGGTGGATATTACAAAACCTACACCCCACATAGCACCGCTAGTCTGTGACTAAATGTGTAATGAATTGACATGTTTAACATAATAGCTTAAAACCAAAGATGCTTTGTTGTGAATTTTAAAACCGAGTTTTTATGATATTGCGAATGTGTGACGGTACTTACCGGGCGCATTCAATGTTAAAGTGTAGCTGATTGAAAACTTGCGAGTGCTCGGACAATGTATTTCCTTTTTAACAAGGGGATATAGAAAGAGAGATAAAGTGTCGGACTCTCGAATATTGTTAATATTTCTTCTCATGTAAAATGCGGGTGAACATATTGAAAACCAAAGGAACCTAATGGTGAACTTGTAAAAGTATCGAATATCGTGTGTTCATATTTCACCAAAAGCCTAGGACGCTCTCATAGATGTGCGACTCACAAACAATTAGGGAAATTCTCCATATGAGATATTACTCTATGAAAAAGGACCAAAGATTCATTATTTCATTACTATTATTCCTGTTTCACGACACTTAGCTGTCACATTTGACAAGTTCATTCCATGTTTGTACATTTTCTATTCCATTTTTCGTGTGTTATATGTTAATTTATTTTTAGAGTAGAGTTTTGCTCAAAATATTTTTTTCTTCAATTTTTGTCGGTATGAAATAAAAAAATAATAATATTGCATTGATAATCATTATTTTCAGTAAAGCTATTACTATAGAAAACAAATATGATTTAAATTGTAATTTTGCGAAATGCCTCTGTTTCATTTTGGTATAGTCTAAATATTCATAGTTTGTATTTTTGTTAATAAAATGCATGTCTAAAATGAAATGTTTCATCGACAAGTAACGCTAATGCAGAACGCACTATATCAGTCTACCTTGTCTTTATTCAAACCAGTTTCAGGTTTCCAAAAATAATCAAAATTATATATAATAAAAAAGATTATTTTCGATATTTAATTTGAAAAGTCGAAACCTGTTGGTACCAAGCAAGCACGTGTCACCGACAACATGGTAGTTTGTGAAAATAGAAATGTACTCGTTTTATTTTATAGATGAAACAAACTGTTAGTTCCTTAGAGGAATTGTCTTTCGTCCTTTATTTTGTTCATTTATGTTTTCACTCAGTCATTGTATCAGAACTTTTATTTCTGAAACATAGATATTAAAATTTGTTAAACATATGTGAACGTTTCTGTGTTTAATTTCTTGACCTTATATCTTATGTATTTGAATTTCCGCTTTCTGTTTCTGAAATAGAAAACAGGGTTTGGTGGAAATACCGGGTTCTGAGATGTTTGAGTAATTCGTGCCAATAGTCATCTTTTCAACCAAATGTCCGCAGCTAGACTGTAGAGACAACACACATCAGCGTTCTTGTGTTTGCAAAAAGACCAGAATTAAAGGTTTTGTGTATTTTCTGATTTGTTTTCGATTACAGTGTTTATATGCGGGCCTGTCAAAGCAAATGAAAATCGGACAAACATCGCACTTCTAAACTGATAACTGCCTAAAACTGTTTAATGTACATGTATGTCTGTGTGTCGACATTTTAACCCATCAAATTTTCATAGATTGGATAATAAACGCATATAAGGAAAACACGGTAAAATTGTTGAATTCCTGATCCAAATATTTCGTCTTTGTATAAACCACTTATGATTATTAATTTAATGGCATAAATGTTACCATTACTGAAACTAAAAGTCAGGGAGTAGGAGATGTTGTCCTGCATTTGGCCGAGTGTGATTTCTGTTCGTGGGCAAACAAAATTCATTTATTGAGGCGATAGTATCATCTAAATCGCACAACTTTAAAAACATTCAGATACAAAATCCTAACGTTCATATCACGCATGTACACTGCGACCCTAGAGTTGGCGATATCGTGTTGCTACGCAAAATCGTACCGGGTACTCAAGCACAGATAACTTACAGATAACACCTTCGTTACTGGCCAACCCCGGATTTCTGAGGTGTAGAAAATCCTCTTTTACCCCATCTCCCTCTGGTCCCTATCTCTGGATTAGGGGCTTGATTGAGGATTCATAATTACTAAAGTGCTATAATCCCGTTTCAGCAGATTTAAGCAATCTTGGCATCATCCGTTAGGGGTCTTAAGACAGGTGACGGGACGTACACCCTGAAATAACACGTTCGATCTGTAAATTGAAAGTCACGCTAGGTCGGTTCCCTGGTAGACCGTTACTGGCTCTGTGCTGACGGATGTGTCACGGTACCGTGGGCGCCGATTTTGCACATAAAATTGGATCGAGACTATCTTATAGTGTCAGAATGTATCTCTAAACTTCAAAGGAGTGCATCATTAATTTAAATAATATATTATCAAATATATTTTAAATAAGGTAATCATTTATCTATGTAATTGAGCGATTAAGGCGATTTGTGTTATCTGCAGCGTTGTTTGTAATTACTAAAAAAAAGGGAAATTAATAAATAGGTTGTTTTTTTCTTCTGTTGCAAGATGTGCCAATCTTTTCCGACTTTCACAATGTCCAATTGCCAAAGCAATATTACACAACTTTGCATAGAGGCTCTAAAATGTCTGCAGTAACAACATCTTTATAGCAGCAACAGTCTCTCGCCATGGCTCTAATTAATCTGAAGGGCGTAATAAAAGCGTCAATGTTTTAATAAGCGGTTGTAATTGTTGCACAATAACATCACTATTTCTGGAAAGTGGATTACGGTCATACTTGATCGTGCCACAATGGGGGAGAATTGACTAAATTTCTATAAACGTTAATCTTGTTTTTATAAATCTTGACCATGAAAAATAATTTCATCTCGGTTCTGATAATAAAACGATTAAAGCGGTGCTAAATACCGATACAATTGTGTGATTGTCTTAATCGAAATATTTTTACAAAACAGGATTACTATAAATGGGATTTGTGCGATCCGTTTGGAAGTTTTGTAATCCCATTAAATGATGTGTTTCCCTTCTTGCTATAAATTGCGTTGTTGTTTTTTCCTTTCAAACTGCGAAACTGATATCCAACCGAACTATAATTAATGTATTTATTATTTTAAATTAATTTGAATATTTTGAAAGGTCTTACGTTAAGATGTATAACTATAACTTTGATTGTATATATAACACTTATGAATAATTTACACATCACCCAAAATTATTACTTAAATTAACTATATATTTTTTATATAATTCTTTTAAGATAGTATTTTGTCAATTTAAATAAAATGTACTTACATAACTTTCATATTTTACATTCAGTATATGACTGATAAGCCCTTTATGGCGTACGTGACAAGACACGCATAGCCAATTTTCTTGCCAGGTTTTAAGGCTTTAGACAATCTATTAAGTGTTTGATGCAATACAGCGATATGAATAGACATTTATATAAAAGGGGACTTGGGCAGAGGTCCTAATTACGTCGTTTGGCCGTTGTTTGTCGGCTGGGGACTCTGCTGTCTGATTGTCGTCTGAAAATCGCGGCTTTTCATACTGAAAATTTGTAATATTGAATCGTTCAATGGTTTCCGAATGCATAAGGGCTTGAAGCTACAATGGACTATTCACGAATTTGTCATCACAAAAATATATTACTACGCGCAGAGAATTACCCGCTAGCTTTCTATATAATTCTTATTTCAATACGTATTCAGGTTGGAATATTCAAAAGACATTGCTGTGACCTTGTTAATAATTCAAAACTTGAATAATTCACGCCTCTCAACACGAATCTAATTATAAATGAGAAATAGAGAGAAAAAAGATAAAAGGAATTTATACAGAGGAACAGTATGTTCAAATCTGGCATTTAAGATAAATAATTTCAAAAGAAGAAAAAAACTTTTTCTCATAACATAAGTAGAAATAGTTGTAACTGAACAGTCGGACTTGACACATCTAAATATGACGCAAATATTAAAAAAAAAATCATAATTTAAACAACACATTATATTTATAAGATCCAAGTTGATACATATATACACCACATTTGAATACATAATAAAACAACGAGTTCTATTATATCAAATATCGCCTTGGTTATTCAAATTGTGCACAGCCTCTAAGTTTGCAGTCCATTACAAAAGGCTGTTGTTTTGCAGGACAATTACGTGCGACGTAACAATTTACAAATTGGAGACACGAGAGATAATCTAAAACAAATACATTCGCGAGTGAAAATCGAAAATCTCTTCTTTAAATTGACAAATTTATCTATCTATATTTGCTATTAATTCAAACAATGTTTTCGAGCACATGTTAACAGCACAGACCATGTTTGCGCTTTGCCGCTATATCTATCTAGTCAAATAACATAATGATGACCTACTTAGCAATTTCAAAATATTTGCTTTTTGTTCAAATTATGATAAAAATCGGCAGTGGGAGTAGCGCAATGACACATTGAATACAGCTACACTATGAGTGTATGTCAACAACGGGCAGGAGGTTATTATGCATATATGGGTCACAAACTCAGGCTTTAAACGCAAAACATTGATGAAAAATAAGCAAAATAATCATATCAAGGTGATACATTAAGACACACACTTAGTCTTATAAATATAATGATAAAAAGGTAAATAAGAAGATAAAACAATCTGCTAGTGGCAGGGTTCGAACCCGGGAAGGCTCTGGGTCGCGAACCATTTCCCTCCAGTAGCAGGGTTCGAACCCGGGAAGGCCCTGGTTCGCGAACCATACCCCTCCAGTAGCAGGGTTCGAACCCGGGAAGGCTCTGGGTCGCGAACCATACCCCTTACACCACGTCACAAAGTAACACAATTTAAAAATTGTGAATATTAATGAAAGTTGTCAACATTTGAATGCTTGTTGTTGTAATTTTGAGAGCCGTTGTTGCTGTTGGAAGTTATCATTTTTGTTGGCACTTTTTGATATTAGATAAATGGGTTATAAGCCTTATTCGACTCGTGTTTTAATATTTGTAAAGACCAACAAGCCGAGTATGCCGAATTTAATTTGTTTCATTTATATAAAGATAGAAGATGCTATGAATATTGCTGATCTAGCAGAGTATGATTTCATCCAGTTCATGTTTTTACCCCAAGTACATAATGCGGAGGCAGAATAACGTAAAAATGCGCATATATTAAAAAAATGGAAATATTATCTGGAAAAACTATTTAATTTACTTTTTTTGACTTTTTTCGACGATTTTTCTTCATTCGCGTCAATATTCATTGTGATAAACTAGCTATTAGAATAATGATATGGGAAGATGTGCCCATGTCCATGTTTTTAGTCTGAATCGCATGGCAGTCATTCTGTAAGGAGATTTTAAATGAAATGCAAGTTTGGCTTTTAAGGAAACACACATTTATAAGCCGAACTGAAGGGCTCTATCTAGCTAAGTGACTCGTGGGCAAATTAAGTGTAAAATTAAATCTTAGATGGCAATATCTTAATATCTCCAACCATCAAGACGATTTTTATCTAAGACTTAATCCAAGATCCATTAAAAGGCACAAACCTCTTTTCTGAAGACCTTAAGTGTCATAGGACAAATAAACATGTTATTAAGCATTAACTGTTGTATTAAGACACTAGGATTTAAGTTGAAAGGCAAAAGCCGAGATACTATGAAATTCACCGCGCACCTTTTAAGACAAAAAGATGGTCTAATATAAAGAACTGATCTCTGCATGTTGATAGAAGACTGCAGCTTTGACATTGTCCTGGATTTTACTTCTTACAAAAATAAAAGCACAACATTTCATTACAAGAGTTATACAATGTCCTGTATTTGAAGAATATAAGTAGTTACGCGTATGTGACTGACAACAGGTTGTGTTTGCAATATTGCTTCGACACTACATCAAGTGATTATTCCTATTTGTCGAGGGAAATGACTTATGTCCTTGACAATGGCAGCATTTACCAAAACACACACACAGACGAATGAAAAATTACATAAAATAAATAGGAATTCTTTATTTTAAATCAAAGCAAATATTTGATGTTGAAATGCATAGACCCCTTTTCTCCATTTCACGACGTTTGGACATTATTCCGATTCTTCCAGTTCTTGACACTAAGCCTGTTCCATTACTGGTCAGTGTCACACAAATGTAACATTGTTATGCCGATCAATTGTTTTTGTCAAGTTCAACTGTTTCACTCTTACCCGCCTGCCAAAATTATCTAAATACCCACAGACAGTAGGTGTAAGAAGAATACCTACTTGTATTGAGACTGTTTACAACTTTGACACAGTGGTAAGACATTGTTAAAGCCCTTGTTCTTTTTGTCGTTCGATTATTGCTTCTAATGGTTCTCTAGAAGACCTATTGTTATGGCGGGCAGCGTTTAATGGGACCGGATAACTAAATAAACAAGGCCTTTTTAAACACATTGTCACAATTTCGGGCAGCATTAATTGCCCTCTATTGCAGAAATCTTGTGATATTTCGTACGCGGAAATGAGACAATTTCGCCCCGAGTTACTTCATTGACACAGAGTGTGTTTCTCCGCTAGTCTCATACAGTTTCAAGGTTGACACTTCCGTTGAAGCAATTCGTTAACACCAAAACTTCAAACCTAGTTATAAGGTTAGAGCCGGCTCATCAACATGCGAATGCTAGTCCCTCTATCCTCACTACATGTATATACATTCGCTAATCTATTCTATTTCACAATTTCTTTAGTTATTTTCTTTCCCCTCAGGATCATTGAATGCAGTTGTACACCATGGCCTTCGAAGTAGCGATCGGACTGAGACTATCAGATCCCTACTCGATATTCTATATATTATTACGTGTATACTCTATAGTATGTGTTCATTCTAAATGCATTTTTACATCAGCTGTTATTTATTGGGACTAGTATGTTAGGTGTGTGTCTTATTGTTGGTCGAGTAAGCAGATCAACGGCGTATTACAAGAAATATCTACGTTCTTAAGTAATAGTACATTTATGGCAAAGAATGTTCCTCCATTGTTCTAGTCCGCGCTTTATATCTCGACAAAGTAGTAACCTCCCCGGTTTCTGGAAAGGCAGCCTAAAAGGCGACGCCTTCCTGTTTGGCGTTTGGGAGTCTTTGCTTTACAAATAACAGTTCTATTCAAATTTCCAGATATCAAGAAATAAAGAACTATTCAAATTGGAAGTCGATAATATGTTGATAATTTTATTCCCATATTCAAAGAGTTTCTATAAGCATTGAAAATAATCGAGTCTGGGAGCTTTGTCCGATAGCCCGGCTATAGGGTCTATCTTGCTTTCATGATAAGGTTGTTCGGACTTCTACATGATCGATTAGACATAGGCTTTATTATATCGCCGAGCGGTTATTTTGTCACATGAAATTTATAAATTACAATGCAATAAGGTGAGCTTTAAATATGGCCTATATATCCTGTGGCAATTCCAACTTAATCATGAGGCAAATGAGGTTTTATAGCGGGTTTACTACATGAATCACGGGGCGCGGCTTGGTTTGGCACGTTAATCCCCATCCATAGACCTATCTGGCCGTACAGGATCCCTCTTTGATTGCTGTTTGGTGAGGACTAGAAGGGATAGCAGGACAAGACACTCTGACAACCCATTGATGGCTTGTTCAAGCCTTGTTCTGCCCGAAACAAATCACCGAAGACAGCCCATACCCGTGTTGCCAATGTGTTCCACATTTTCCCTTTTTCAAGTATGAAAACGAAACTCCCGCATTAATATCCCTTAATCTGAAAACTTCCTAAGATCGATACATCATATTCATCGAAAACCACACCACGGAAGTTGTTATCTTTTTAAATTTGAAAACAATATATTCATTGCTTTCCTTACCGTCCTGATTGTAGTATATGCAACACTGTAAACAGGAAACTGCATTGACGACATAATGACGGAGTGAAAGAGATGTAATATTTGAAAATAAAAATGCGATACGTCAGTCCCTGTATATGGACATCAACGTTTATCGAAGTACGTTTTTATACGTATCATTCATATAAGACAATATACATTTGAGCTCTATTATTGCAATGGGATCAAAGAAAGTCAACTTCCTTGCGGCCATATACAGGGATGTTTGTTATTGCGGCACAAACATGTTTGCCTGTCCTCGAGTGCTTTTGTTTTATCCTACCCATATTGTTGTCACCAGAAACTGCTTTTACGATGACTAACACATATTTACAACACGATAACTTTATTTCTGACAGCATATAAATTGCAAATAATGGACGTGGTTTCTTTTGAAAATGTTCTCGCCTCCCTCCCTGAAGAGCTCTCAAGGGTAGGTAATCAAGTTCAGAACAGCCCATAACGCGTTTATGACATGAACAGATTTTGATTACTGTTTTATGGTTCAGATTATGCAGTTATAAACATTGTCAATTCCCTGGAAGAAGTGGTTTGAGTTGCTGTTATGGGTTTTGGAGAGCTGTGTAAATATCATACCCTTTCGAGCCAGAGACCACGCGAAACACGTTCACCATTGTCGGTTGTGTACATGGGAGTTGGACGGGAGCCGTATAAAACAACCCATGGACAAAACCTCCTTTGTCATTTTCTAATTAGGTGGAACAAAACCTCCAACATCATTTTGACATAGTGGACAAATATCCCATCCTGGATAATATACCCCTTAAAAGTTTGTCAGTATGGACCCACAATTATCACCACAACAAACGTGTTTTTTTTCACAAATTATTAAATTATTTTCTAAATGTACATGATTGTTATCTACCTATGGGCTTTGAGTGTCAAAATGATCTGGGATGTTTTGTCCACCCTGTCAAAATGATGAGGAAGATATTGTCCACCTAGTCAAAACTGACATGGGAGGTTTTCTCCATAGGATGCAATGTCCTACATTTTAGTTAGACACCGCAATCCAGCTGGAACACAGCTGGAAACTGGTCAGAAAGTAGTAGATTTAGAGCATTTGCAGGTTTGTCCGCTTCCATTGGCTTCAAAATATCTTGCCTTCACCGCACCCCGTATGAGTAAGAAAGTACATTTACCCTAACCAGTTGGT
This sequence comes from Mya arenaria, assembly GCF_026914265.1. NCBI lineage: Eukaryota > Metazoa > Mollusca > Bivalvia > Myida > Myidae > Mya > Mya arenaria. Next base: position 56,420,628 of record NC_069132.1, on the reverse strand, counting down.
GAGAAATAAGCCAAAGAGAACAATTAAAAACGCAGAGTGATTGAGAAACAACAATGAAGGTCATCTTAAACGATAGAAGAGGAGAAAGAGGGTCCAACTTCCGTCGGTTAAATGACGCCGTCCAGGCTTCATACGAACAAGCTGGTATCGTTGCCAAGAGTTGCTGAGAGAACAGATGCTGGCCAGGAAGACAGGTGGAGAACAAGAGATGAGAAGTACTGAAAACAATTCAGCAATATATCCATATTGAGTAAATCGTTGTTATTACCGAAGTTGAGGATGTTTCATATCACATATCCCGTTGACAAAAGGTTTACTTTTGATGAATTCGAACTTTGTGAAAATACAAATTTAGGACTATCCTGACAGCTTGTCATGTGCAATCACTAAGTAGGTCACGCAGTAATCACGGTAATATTTGGCGGATGTTCTTTTCCCGCCAACCCCGGCTCGCCTCGTACTGCGAAGGCCAATTTATAGTTCTTCATGCCTCCGTAGCGAGGCACAAACCCTTTAACGAGATATAGCAGCATTACAAAACAGTTTAACCACAATGATTAGGTATGCTGCTCATGCGATTTCGGTGCGGACATTCCTGATGTGAGACGAAACCCAGTTTTGGCGACAGTTCGTATGCTTCTGAAGCCTTAGTGTTTCTGTAATTTAGCTTGATTTAAAGTCTCGCAACTTGATGATGCTAATTTTCGCTAACTACAAACAAGTAACTTTCATTTCGGGTGTGTTTTTTTGTAATGTTTAAACGCCAACGACTTTAATATCAGTTCCAGCACGGTATTATATAGAGGGAGAGAGATTAGCTAAGGGAATATACACAAGTATACTAGTGAGAAACGCAAGTTGGAAAAACAACAGAACAGACTAAATATAAACACACATAATTATATATATAGAAACACGTATGTTTATATTCCTTTTGCTAACCAACTGTCTATGTTCCTAAATGCGTTTGTACACGTATAGTGTTATAACATAGTAATGTTATAAGGATGAAGTAATATACATGTACAGTATTTTCAAAACTCGTATACTTTAATTGTATTAGTATCAAGTCATTTGATAAACATCGCTGTTGAAATGTGTACGAAGGACAAGCATGTGTGGTACACACATAGACGTGGCTCGTGTTTACAGAATGATTGAGACTAAACAAGACCCCTATGCAAACACTTGCATGTTCAAATAAGATGGTCGCAGTACAAACACTTTTATCAGAGAAATTTTAGTGACAATATCAACTTATATATCCCTTTTCAGTCTAAATCTTGCAGTTGATTTCATCAGACATGGATTTGGTATATACTGCTTTGTGTGTAAAAATTAGTGTCTACACATGCTACATGACACACAGATTCCTTATACACGCATGTGTGTCTATATGTGTATACAAGTTCACACAGGGAATGTTATTATTTGAGGATTTTGAAAAATTGGAATATAACATACGAAAAGAGCTTCATGGTTTCCAACTGATTTTAGACATTTAAAAAGTGCGATTCATACTTCCAAATGTGAACAGACGGATGCAAAATGGACATACAGCCTTTTTGTTTCGATAAAAACATTTATTTTCACATTTATTTTGTATTTTATGCCCAAGTTAAAGCACGTGCAAAATTTTGATACGTATGGCAAAATGCTCAGTGAATATTTAAATTAGAACCGAATTGTTCTTTGCCCTTTGCCCTTCAACAAGTATCACTCAGCTAGTATGCGACTTGTGACAAAGTTGGAACCTCGTCAGTAAGAAAAAGTTTTGTGACCAGTATGTCTAGTGTTAGTGTTGTGAATGAGTTTGAACCCCGTCAGTATGTCATGTGTTAGTGTTGTGACTGAGTTGGAACTCTGTCAGTATGTCATGTGTTTGTGTTGTGACTGAGTTGAAACCACGTCAGTATGTCATGTGTTAGTGTTGTGACTGAGTTGGAGCCCCATCAGTATCTCATGTGTAAGTATGTTGTGATTGAGTTAGAGGCCCGTCAGTATGGCATGTGTTATTGTTGTGACTGAGTTGGAACCCTGTCAGTATGTCATGTGTTAGAGTTGTGACTGAGTTGGAACCCCGTAAGTATTCCAATTTGTTTGTGTTGTGACTGAGTTGGATCCCCGTCAGTATTCCAATTTGTGTGTGTTGTGACTCAGTTGGAACCCCTACATTTTGTCATGTGTTATTGTTGTGACTGAGTTGGAACCCCGTCAGTATGTCATGTGTTATTGTTGTGATTGAGTTGGAACCCCGTCAGTATGTCATGTGTTATTGTTGTGACTGAGTTGGAACCCCGTCAGTATGTCATGTGTTATTGTTGTGACTGAGTTGGAACTCCGTCAGTATGTCATGTGTTATTGTTGTGACTGAGTTGGAACCCCGTCAGTATGTCATGTGTTAGTGTTGTGACTGAGTTGGAACCCCGTCAGTATGTCATGTGTTTGTGTTGTGACTGAGTTGGAACTCTGTCAGTATGTCATGTGTTTGTGTTGTGACTGAGTTGAAACCACGTCAGTATGTCATGTGTTATTGTTGTGACTGAGTTGGAACCCCGTCCGCAAGTCATGTGCTGTGTTGTGACTGAGTTGGAACCCCGTCAGTACGTCATGTGTTATTGTTGTGACTGAGTTGGAGCCCAGTCCGCAAGTCATGTGTTGTGTTGTGACTGAGTTGGAACCCCGTCAGTACGTCATGTGTTATTGTTGTGACTGAGTTGGAGCCCCATCAGTAGGTCATGTGTTAGTATGTTGTGACTGAGTTGGAACCCCGTCAGTATGTCATGTGTTATTGTTGTAACTGAGTTGGAACCCCGTCAGTATGTCATGTGTTATTGTTGTAACTGAGTTGGAACCCCGCCAGTATGTCATGTGTTTGTGTTGTGACTGAGTTGGAACTCTGTCAGTATGTCATGTGTTTGTGTTGTGACTGAGTTGAAACCACGTCAGTATGTCATGTGTTATTGTTGTGACTGAGTTGGAAACCATGTCAGAATGTCATGTGTTATTGTTGTGACTGAGTTGGAACCCCGTCAGTATGTCATGTGTTATTGTTGTAACTGAGTTGGAACCCCGTCAGTATGTCATGTGTTATTGTTGTAACTGAGTTGGAACCCCGCCAGTATGTCATGTGTTTGTGTTGTGACTGAGTTGGAACTCTGTCAGTATGTCATGTGTTTGTGTTGTGACTGAGTTGAAACCACGTCAGTATGTCATGTGTTATTGTTGTGACTGAGTTGGAAACCATGTCAGAATGTCATGTGTTATTGTTGTGACTGAGTTGGAGCCCCTTCAGTATGTCATGTGTTATTGTTGTGACTGAGTTGGAACCCCGTCAGTATCCCAATTTGTTTGTGTTGTGACTGAGTTGGAACCCCGTCAGTATGTCATGTGTTAGAGTTGTGACTGAGTTGGAATCCCGTCGGTATGTCATGTGTTTGTGTTGTGACTGAGTTGGAACCCCGTCAGTTTGTCATGTGTTTGTGTTGTGACTGAGTTGAAACCCCGTCAGTATGCCATGTGTTTGTGTTGTGACTGAGTTGGAATCCCGTCAGTTTGTCATGTGTTTGTGTTGCGACTGAGTTGGAGCCCAATCAGTTTGTCATGTGTTAGTAGGTTGTGACTGAGTTTGAACCCCGTCAGTATGTCATGTGTTTGTGTTGTGACTGAGTTGGAGCCCAATCAGTTTGTCATGTGTTAGTAGGTTGTGACTGAGTTGGAACCCCGTCAGTATGTCATGTGTTTGTGTTGTGACTGAGTTGGAGCCCCGTCATTATGTCATGTCTTAGTGTTGTGACTGAGGTAGAGCCCCGTCAGTATGTCATGTGTTAGTGTTGTGAATGAGTTGGAGCACCATCAGTATGTCATGTGTTAGTATGTTGTGACTGAGTTAGAGGCCCGTCAGTTTGTCATGTGTTAGTGTTGTGACTGAGTTGGAACCCCGTAAGTATTCCAATTTGTTTGTGTTGTGACTGAGTTGGAACCCCATCAGTACGTCATGTGTTAGTGTTGTGACTGACTTGGAGCCCCATCAGTATGTCATGTGTTAGTATGTTGTGACTGAGTTAGAGGCCCGTCAGTACGTCATGTGTTAGTGTTGTGACTGAGTTGGAACCCCGTTAGTATTCCAATTTGTTTGTGTTGTGACTGAGTTGGATCCCCGTCAGTTTGTCATGTGTTAGTGTTGTGACTGAGTTTGAACCCCGTCAGTATTCCAATTTGTTTGTGTTGTGACTGAGTTGGAACCCCGTCAGTATGTCATGTGTAAGTGTTGTGACTGAGTTGGAACCACGTCAGTATGTCATGTGCTAGTGTTGTGACTGAGTTGGAGCCACGTCAGTATGTCATGTGTTAGAGTTGTGACTGAGTTAGAGCCCCGTCTGTATGTCATGTGTTAATGTTGTGACATGTGTAAGTGTCGGTCGACATTTTATGGCGTCATCATCGTCATATGATCCTGTCCTTACTCAATGTGTTCTTAATTTTACAAATTCACCTAAAAATAAATTTGAATGGGTACAAATTTAGATTTTGTCGAACGACACGTGTATTGAATGCCACTGAGTTAAAACCCCGTCAGTATGTCATGTGTTTGTGTTGTGACTGAGTTGGAATCCCGCCAGTTTGTCATGTGTTTGTGTTGTGACTGAGTTGGAGCCCAATCAGTTTGTCATGTGTTAGTAGGTTGTGCCTGAGTTTGAATCCCGTCAGTTTGTCATGTGTTTGTGTTGTGACTGAGTTGGAGCCCAATCAGTTTGTCATGTGTTAGTAGGTTGTGACTGAGTTGGAGCACCGTCAGTATGTCATGTCTTAGTGTTGTGACTGAGGTAGAGCCCCGTCAGTATGTCATGTGTTAGTGTTGTGAATGAGTTGGAGCACCATCAGTATGTCATGTGTTAGTATGTTGTGACTGAGTTAGAGGCCCGTCAGTTTGTCATGTGTTAGTGTTGTGACTGAGTTGGAACCCCGTAAGTATTCCAATTTGTTTGTGTTGTGACTGAGTTGGAACCCCGTCAGAATGTCATGTGTAAGTGTTGTGACTGAGTTGGAACCACGTCAGTATGTCATGTGCTAGTGTTGTGACTGAGTTGGAGCCACGTGTGTATGTCATGTGTTAGAGTTGTGACTGAGTTAAAGCCCCGTCTGTATGTCATGTGTTAATGTTGTGACTGAGTTTGAACTCCGTTAGTATGTGATGTGTAAGTGTTGTGACTGAGTAGGAACCCCGCCAGTATGTGATGTGTTAGAGTTGTGACTGAGTTAAAGCCCCGTCTGTATGTCATGTGTTAATGTTGTGACTGAGTTGGAACTCCGTTAGTATGTCATGTGTAAGTGTTGTGACTGAGTTGGAACCCCGTCAGTATGTCATGTGTAAGTCTTGTGACTGAGTTGGAACCCTGTCAGTATGTCATGTGTTAGAGTTGTGACTGAGTTAGAGCCCCGTCTGAATGTTATGTGTTAGAGTTGTGACTGAGTTGGAACCACGCCAGTATTTTATGTGTTAGAGTTGTGACTGAGTTGGAACTACGCCAGTATGTCATGTGTTTGAGTTGTGACTGAGTTGGAAACACGCCAGTATTTCATGTGTTATTGTTGTGACTGAGTTGGAACCCCGTCAGTATGCCATGTGTTTGTGTTGTGACTGAGTTGGAACCCCTGTCAGTATGTCATGTGTTTGTGCTTTGACTGAGTTAGAGCCCCGTCTGTATGCCATGTGTTAGAGTTTTGACGGAGTTGGAACCCTGTCAGTATGTCGTAAGTTAAAGTTGTGACTAAGTTGGAACCCCGTCAGTATGTCATGTGTTTGTGCTTTGACTGAGTTAGTGCCCCGTCTGTATGTCATGTGTTAGAGTTTTGACTGAGTTGGAACCCTGTCAGTATGTCATGTGTTAAAGTTGTGACTGAGTTGGAACCCCGTCAGTATGTCATGTGTTTGTGCTTTGACTGAGTTAGAGCCCCGTCTGTATGTCATGTGTTAGAGTTTTGACTGAGTTGGAACCCTGTCAGTATGTCATGTGTTAAAGTTGTGACTGAGTTGGAACCCTGTCAGTATGTCATGTGTTAAAGTTGTGACTGAGTTGGAACCCTGTCAGTATGTCATGTGTTAAAGTTGTGACTGAGTTGGAACCCCGTCTGTATGTCATGTGTTTGTGCTTTGACTGAGTTGGAACCCTGTCAGTTTGTCATGTGTTAAAGTTGTGACTGAGTTAGAGCCCCGTCTGTATGTCATGTGTTAGAGTTTTGACTGAGTTGGAACCATGTCAGTATGTAATGTGTTAAAGTTGTGACTGAGTTAGAGCCCCGTCTGTATGTCATGTGTTAGAGTTTTGACTGAGTTGGAACCCTGTCAGTATGTCATGTGTTAAAGTTGTGACTGAGTTGGAACCCCGTCTGTATGTCATGTGTTTGTGCTTTGACTGAGTTGGAACCATGTCAGTTTGTCATGTGTTAAAGTTGTGACTGAGTTAGAGCCCCGTCTGTATGTCATGTGTTAGAGTTTTGACTGAGTTGGAACCCTGTCAGTTTGTCATGTGTTAAAGTTGTGACTGAGTTGGAACCCCGTCTGTATGTCATGTGTTTGTGTTTTGACTGAGTTGGAACCCTGTCAGTATGTCATGTGTTAAAGTTGTGACTGAGTTAGAGCCCCGTCTGTATGTCATGTGTTAGAGTTTTGACTGAGTTGGAACCCTGTCAGTTTGTCATGTGTTTGTGTTGTGACTGAGTTAGAGCCCCGTCTGTATGTCATGTGTTAGAGTTTTGACTGAGTTGGAACCCTGTCAGTTTGTCATGTGTTAGAGTTGTGACTGAGTTAGAGCCCCGTCTGTATGTTATGTGTTAGAGTTGTGACTAAGTGGGAACCACGCCAGTATGTCATGTGTTAGAGTTGTGGCTGAGTGGGAACCACAACAGTATGTCATGTGTTAGAGTTTTGACTGAGTTGGAACCCTGTCAGTTTGTCATGTGTTAAAGTTGTGACTGAGTTGGAACCCCGTCTGTATGTCATGTGTTTGTGTTTTGACTGAGTTGGAACCCTGTCAGTATGTCATGTGTTAAAGTTGTGACTGAGTTAGAGCCCCGTCTGTATGTCATGTGTTAGAGTTTTGACTGAGTTGGAACCCTGTCAGTTTGTCATGTGTTTGTATTGTGACTGAGTTAGAGCCCCGTCTGTATGTTATGTGTTAGAGTTGTGACTAAGTGGGAACCACGCCAGTATGTCATGTGTTAGAGTTGTGGCTGAGTGGGAACCACACCAGTATGTCATGTGTTAGAGTTTTGACTGAGTTGGAACCCTGTCAGTTTGTCATGTGTTAGAGTTGTGACTGAGTTAGAGCCCCGTCTGTATGTTATTTGTTAGAGTTGTGACTAAGTGGGAACCACGCCAGTATGTCATGTGTTAGAGTTGTGGCTGAGTTGGAACCCTGTCAGTATGTCATGTGTTAAAGTTGTGACTGAGTTGGAACCCTGTCAGTATGTCATGTGTTTGTGCTTTGACTGAGTTAGAGCCCCGTCTGTATGTCATGTGTTAGAGTTTTGACTGAGTTGGAACCCTGTCAGTTTGTCATGTGTTAGAGTTGTGACTGAGTTAGAGCCCCGTCTGAATGTTATGTGTTAGAGTTGTGACTAAGTGGGAACCACGCCAGTATGTCATGTGTTAGAGTTGTGGCTGAGTTGGAACCACGCCAGTATGTCATGTGTTAGAGTTTTGGCTGAGTTGGAACCACGCCAGTATGTCATGTGTTAGAGTTGTGGCTGAGTTGGAACCACGCCAGTATGTCATGTGTTAGAGTTGTGGCTGAGTTGGAACCACGCCAGTATGTTATGTGTTAGAGTTGTGGCTGAGTTGGAACCACGCCAGCATGTCATGTGTTAGAGTTGTGACTGAGTTTGAAGTACGCCAGTATGTCATGTGTTAGAGTTGGGACTGAGTTGTAAACACGCCAGTATTTTATGTGTTGGGTTGTGGCTGAGTTGTAACCACGCCAGTATGTCATGTGTTAGAGTTGTGACTGAGTTTGAAGTACGCCAGTATGTCATGTGTTAGAGTTGTGGCTGAGTTGTAACCACGCCAGTATGTCATGTGTAAGAGTTGTGACTGAGTTTGAAGTACGCCAGTATGTCATGTGTTAGAGTTGTGACTGAGTTGGAAACACGCCAGTATTTTATGTGTTATTGTTGTGACTGAGTTGGAACCCCATCAGCTTGTTATATGTTAGTGTCATGACTGAGTTAGAGCCCCGTCAGCTTGTTATGTGTTAGTGTCATGACTGAGTTAGAGCCCCGTCAGCTTGTTATGTATATTTGTTGTGACTAAGTTTGAACCCCGTCAGCTTGTCATGTGTAAGTGTCGGTCGACATTTTAGGGCGTCATCATCGTCATATGATCCTGTCCTTACTCAATGTGTTCTTAATTTTACAAATTCGCCTAAAAATAAATTTGAATGGGTACAAATTTAGATTTTGTCGCACGACACGTGTATTGAATGCCACTGATAAACTGCGTCCCCATCGTTATATATTGTGTCATCTTTAAACACGCCGCATCTTCTCGACACAGCATGAAGACAAAGACTTCATTACATATAAAACAATGTCGTAAGGTTACTTGCAACTTTTTAGCGAAGCACAATTAAATATTCAGATAACGGCAGGGTTTTGATTCTATTTACATTAAAATATATTTTTTTCTTAAATATCAGTCATTATTTTATAAATAATCGCATCTATACCTCGATATTGCCATCATGGTGTGTATGAGTGCATCGACAATAGACAACATCTACGTCGCTCGGAAACTGTATATGATGTTTATACATTAGAAAACACCGCATTATGTACACGTTCATGTTTTATGTTTCTCTAAGGTATTTTTTCATTATATATTTGTATTATTATTGTAGGCGCCGTTTAATATTTTATGTATTTAAGTTCTTTGTGTAGTGCCTCTTATTTGTATTAAATACATATAACTTGTTTTAATTTCGTAAACCTTATATATTTTATTTGTATTACAAAATAAAAATAATTTACAACTTTGTTATTTGTGTTTATTTTAAGTTGAAAATCCCGAGTTAATTGCATTTCATCCATGAATTTTTGACATGTTTCATTTGAAAAAAAAAACCATGACTTGTGCACATGCTTTATTTGGTAGTCAGCTTGTACACATGTTTGTTTTTAATAATTGACTGTTATTCAGACAAAATAAAAAAATGGTATCATATATCATTCCATTTCTATAAAGAACTGTTGAATTATGCTATTAATATTTGTACAACCTACTGACTTTTCGCTTATTAAGGGAACTTTCGCAATTTCTTTCGTTCAGATTAATAAACCGATTTGTTAAACAACACTTAACAGTTGAATGTACCAGTATATATATTTGATGCCACTACTTCTACATGTTACGTGGTCTTAGAGCCACACATAACATCTGATTCACCCAACTGAACCCAAATGTTTCCCTCCGGCTCTATATCCACCCACTGGTGAGGGGAGTTTGCCACTACAGGACTTCACATTTCTCTTATAGAAAAAAACTTCACATTTCTCTTATAGAAGAACTTCACATATCTTTTATAGAAAGACTTCACATTTCTCTTATACCATAACCATTACCTCTGCGAAACAAATTTATCACTTCAGCTCGTCTGTTTTTGAAGAAGTGGTGTTCATGTGAAAGTCTTGGTGCCGCTGGCGTCGTTGGGTTGCACACATTTTAGCCTTTGCAATAACTCTAGAACCATCAAGATATTCAAATGAAAATTGCACGCAGGTTTCTGGAGACGATACATGCATGTTTAGCAAGGTCCATAACTGTAGTTTTAGTAATTGTCGAGTTATTCCCCTTGCTCGACTTAAAACATAGACCTTAGTTGGCGTTCGCTCCGCGGCACCCTTGGTTTGCTTTATTCTACTGGCCATGTCATTGTAGTTCAAAGCTGCATATAACTTGTTAATTAATAATTAACTTGGTATGAGTCGGACGCGTGTATAACGATATGGCCTAAACAATAAAGTAACCAACCGCTACAATGTTATCAAAGCCTAGCGTCAATTCAGGTCATATTTCATAAGTATGCCATTTGCAATCATGAAATTGTCCTGATCACGTGCATACTGTACATGTATGTAATTGTCCTGGTCACGTAGATACTGGACATGTATGTAGTTGTCCTGGTCACGTGGATTATGTACATTTTTGTAATATTGTCCTGGTCACGTGGATAATGTACATCTATGTATTTTTGTCCTGGTCTCGATGATAACGTACATAAATGGAATTAGACTTCCTATAATAGTATTTACTGACTTATCTGTTGATACCGAAGTTTTTTTTGGTGGAATGAAAAGAGAAAAAACGCTTGCACAATACATACTTGCATGGTCCTGTAAGTTTTTCTTTCTTTTCTGCCATTCGAGTTCGTTCATTCTATAATAAAATACCGCTGAAAGTCGGTACTAGAGTGAGGATTATGGTTAGCTGTTATCAATATATATTGTCAATGAGCAGTCGCAAACAAACCGAGCCTGCCAGTTCATTACTGTTTTTCGAAGAACATCTTTTAGAGCACGTATGTTCAGGGTGTTTGACGCCTGGTGGTTATAAACTCTTTGTTGTTTCAACCACTTAGCGACGTCATGAGCGTACACAACAACCGAAGCAATTAATAACCATGTTCAATAATGGCAGAAACACGGGTGACAGATTGATAAACATGTCAAATTTAAATTTGCGTAAAAGTGATGTAGAAATAATTAATTGTAAGATATTCCAGCGTGTTGTCATTATTTTGCATCGATATTGATACATGCAGATACAGCTGTACATAAAACAGTCATATGCCTAGCAGCCAGGATATATAACCACCTCGTATAGTAGTAGTACAGACACACGCCTAGTAGCCAGGATATATAACTACCTCGTATAGTAGTAGTACAGACACACGCCTAGTAACCAGGATATATAACTATCTCATATAGTAGTAGTACAGACACACGCCTAGTAGCCAGGATATATAACTACCTCGTATAGTAGTAGTACAGACACACGCCTAGTAACCAGGATATATAACTACCTCATATAGTAGTAGTACAGACACACGCCTTGTAGCCAGGATATATAACTACCTCGTATAGTAGTAGTACAGACACACGCCTAGTAGCCAGGATATATAACTACCTCGTATAGTAGTAGTACAGACACACGCCTAGTAACCAGGATATATAACTACCTCATATAGTAGTAGTACAGACACACGCCTAGTAGCCAGGATATATAACTACCTCGTATAGTAGTAGTACAGACACACGCCTAGTAACCAGGATATATAACTATCTCGTATAGTAGTAGTACAGACACACGCCTAGTAGCCAGGATATATAACTACCTCATATAGTAGTAGTACAGACACACGCCTAGTAGCCAGGATATATAACTACCTCGTATAGTAGTAGTACAGACACACGCCTAGTAGCCAGGATATATAACTACCTCATATAGTAGTAGTACAGACACACGCCTAGTAGCCAGGATATATAACTACCTCGTATAGTAGTAGTACAGACACACGCCTAGTAGCCAGGATATATAACTACCTCGTATAGTAGTAGTACAGACACACGCCTAGTAGCCAGGATATATAACTACCTCATATAGTAGTAGTACAGACACACGCCTAGTAACCAGGATATATAACTATCTCGTATAGTAGTAGTACAGACACACGCCTAGTAGCCAGGATATATAACTACCTCGTATAGTAGTAGTACAGACACACGCCTAGTAACCAGGATATATAACTACCTCATATAGTAGTAGTACAGACACACGCCTAGTAGCCAGGATATATAACTACCTCGTATAGTAGTAGTACAGACACACGCCTAGTAACCAGGATATATAACTACCTTCTATAGTAGTAGTACAGACACACGCCTAGTAGCCAGGATATATAACTACCTAGTATAGTAATAGTACAGACACACGCCTAGTAACCAGGATATATAACTACCTCATATAGTAGTAGTACAGACACACGCCTAGTAGCCAGGATATATAACTACCTCGTATAGTAGTAGTACAGACACACGCCTAGTAACCAGGATATATAACTACCTCATATAGTAGTAGTACAGACACACGCCTAGTAGCCAGGATATATAACTACCTCGTATAGTAGTAGTACAGACACACGCCTAGTAACCAGGATATATAACTACCTTCTATAGTAGTAGTACAGACACACGCCTAGTAGCCAGGATATATAACTACCTCATATAGTAGTAGTACAGACACACGCCTAGTAACCAGGATATATAACTATCTCGTATAGTAGTAGTACAGACACACGCCTAGTAGCCAGGATATATAACTACCTCGTATAGTAGTAGTACAGACACACGCCTAGTAACCAGGATATATAACTACCTTCTATAGTAGTAGTACAGACACACGCCTAGTAGCCAGGATATATAACTACCTCGTATAGTAATAGTACAGACACACGCCTAGTAACCAGGATATATAACTACCTCATATAGTAGTAGTACAGACACACGCCTAGTAGCCAGGATATATAACTACCTCGTATAGTAGTAGTACAGACACACGCCTAGTAACCAGGATATATAACTACCTCATATAGTAGTAGTACAGACACACGCCTAGTAGCCAGGATATATAACTACCTCGTATAGTAGTAGTACAGACACACGCCTAGTAACCAGGATATATAACTACCTTCTATAGTAGTAGTACAGACACACGCCTAGTAGCCAGGATATATAACTACCTCATATAGTAGTAGTACAGACACACGCCTAGTAACCAGGATATATAACTATCTCGTATAGTAGTAGTACAGACACACGCCTAGTAGCCAGGATATATAACTACCTCGTATAGCAGTAGTACAGACACACGCCTAGTAACCAGGATATATAACTACCTCATATAGTAGTAGTACAGACACACGCCTAGTAGCCAGGATATATAACTACCTCGTATAGTAGTAGTACAGACACACGCCTAGTAACCAGGATATATAACTACCTTCTATAGTAGTAGTACAGACACACGCCTAGTAGCCAGGATATATAACTACCTCGTATAGTAATAGTACAGACACACGCCTAGTAACCAGGATATATAACTACCTCGTATAGTAGTAGTACAGACACACACCTAGTAGCCAGGATATATAACTACCTCGTATAGTAGTAGTACAGACACACGCCTAGTAGCCAGGATATATAACTATCTCGTATAGTAGTAGTACAGACACACGCCTAGTAACCAGGATATATAACTACCTCGTATAGTAGTAGTACAGACACACGCCTAGTAACCAGGATATATAACTACCTTCTATAGTAGTAGTACAGACACACGCCTAGTAACCAGGATATATAACTACCTCGTATAGTAGTAGTACAGACACACGCCTAGTAGCCAGGATATATAACTACCTCGTATAGTAATAGTACAGACACACGCCTAGTAGCCAGGATATATAACTACCTCGTATAGTAGTAGTACAGACACACGCCTAGTAACCAGGATATATAACTACCTCGTATAGTAGTAGTACAGACACACGCCTAGTAGCCAGGATATATAACTACCTCATATAGTAGTAGTACAGACACACGCCCAGTAGCCAGGATATATAACTACCTCGTATAGTAGTAGTACAGACACACGCCTAGTAGCCAGGATATATAACTACCTTCTATAGTAGTAGTACAGACACACGCCCAGTAGCCAGGATATATAACTACCTCATATAGTAGTAGTACAGACACACGCCTAGTAGCCAGGATATATAACTACCTCGTATAGTAGTAGTACAGACACACGCCTAGTAGCCAGGATATATAACTACCTTCTATAGTAGTAGTACAGACACACGCCCAGTAGCCAGGATATATAACTACCTCATATAGTAGTAGTACAGACACACGCCCAGTAGCCAGGATATATAACTACCTCGTATAGTAGTAGTACAGACACACGCCTAGTAGCCAGGATATATAACTACCTTCTATAGTAGTAGTACAGACACACGCCTAGTAGCCAGGATATATAACTACCTCGTATAGTAGTAGTACAGACACACGCCTAGTAGCCGGGATATATAACTACCTCGTATAGTAGTAGTACAGACACACGCCTAGTAGCCAGGATATATAACTATCTCGTATAGTAGTAGTACAGACACACGCCTAGTAACCAGGATATATAACTACCTCGTATAGTAGTAGTACAGACACACGCCTAGTAACCAGGATATATAACTACCTCGTATAGTAGTAGTACAGACACACGCCTAGTAGCCAGGATATATAACTACCTCGTATAGTAGTAGTACAGACACACGCCTAGTAACCAGGATATATAACTACCTCGTATAGTAGTAGTACAGACACACGCCTAGTAGCCAGGATATATAACTACCTTCTATAGTAGTAGTACAGACACACACCTAGTAGCCAGGATATATAACTACCTCGTATAGTAGTAGTACAGACACACGCCTAGTAGCCAGGATATATAACTACCTTCTATAGTAGTAGTACAGACACACGCCTAGTAGCCAGGATATATAACTACCTCGTATAGTAGTAGTACAGACACACGCCCAGTAGCCAGGATATATAACTACCTTCTATAGTAGTAGTACAGACACACGCCTAGTAGCCAGGATATATAACTACCTCGTATAGTAGTAGTACAGACACACGCCTAGTAACCAGGATATATAACTACCTCATATAGTAGTGGTACAGACACACGCCTAGTAGCCAGGATATATAACTACCTCGTATAGTAGTAGTACAGACACACGCCTAGTAACCAGGATATATAACTACCTCGTATAGTAGTAGTACAGACACACGCCTAGTAGCCGGGATATATAACTACCTCGTATAGTAGTAGTACAGACACACGCCTAGTAACCAGGATATATAACTACCTCGTATAGTAGTAGTACAGACACACGCCCAGTAGCCAGGATATATACCTATCTCGTATAGTAGTAGTACAGACACACGCCCAGTAGCCAGGATATATAACTATCTCGTATAGTAGTAGTACAGACACACACCTAGTAGCCAGGATATATAACTACCTTCTATAGTAGTAGTACAGACACACGCCCAGTAGCCAGGATATATAACTATCTCGTATAGTAGTAGTACAGACACACGCCCAGTAGCCAGGATATATAACTATCTCGTATAGTAGTAGTACAGACACACACCTAGTAGCCAGGATATATAACTACCTTCTATAGTAGTAGTACAGACACACGCCCAGTAGCCAGGATATATAACTATCTCGTATAGTAATAGTACAGACACACGCCCAGTAGCCAGGATATATAACTATCTCGTATAGTAGTAGTACAGACACACACCTAGTAGCCAGGATATATAACTACCTTCTATAGTAGTAGTACAGACACACGCCCAGTAGCCAGGATATATAACTATCTCGTATAGTAGTAGTACAGACACACGCCCAGTAGCCAGGATATATAACTACCTCGTATAGTAGTAGTACAGACACACGCCTAGTAGCCAGGATATATAACTATCTCGTATAGTAGTAGTACAGACACACGCCTAGTAGCCAGGATATATAACTACCTTCTATAGTAGTAGTACAGACACACGCCTTGTAGCCAGGATATATAACTACCTCATATAGTAGTAGTACAGACACACGCCTAGTAGCCAGGATATATAACTATCTCGTATAGTAGTAGTACAGACACACGCCCAGTAGCCAGGATATATAACTATCTCGTATAGTAGTAGTACAGACACACGCCTAGTAGCCAGGATATATAACTACCTTCTATAGTAGTAGTACAGACACACGCCCAGTAGCCAGGATATATAACTATCTCGTATAGTAGTAGTACAGACACACGCCCAGTAGCCAGGATATATAACTACCTCATATAGTAGTTGTACAGACACACACCTAGTAGCCAGGATATATAACTACCTTCTATAGTAGTAGTACAGACACACGCCCAGTAGCCAGGATATATAACTACCTCATATAGTAGTAGTACAGACACACGCCTAGTAACCAGGATATATAACTACCTTCTATAGTAGTAGTACAGACACACGCCCAGTAGCCAGGATATATAACTATCTCGTATAGTAGTAGTACAGACACACGCCTGGTAGCCAGGATATATAACTACCTCGTATAGTAGTAGTACAGACACACGCCTAGTAGCCAGGATATATAACTACCTCATATAGTAGTAGTACAGAC
The DNA here is from genome assembly GCF_026914265.1 of Mya arenaria. Taxonomy (NCBI): domain Eukaryota; kingdom Metazoa; phylum Mollusca; class Bivalvia; order Myida; family Myidae; genus Mya; species Mya arenaria. Next base: position 56,404,328 of record NC_069132.1, on the reverse strand, counting down.
ACACGCCTAGTAGCCAGGATATATAACTACCTCATATAGTAGTAGTACAGACACACGCCTAGAAGCCAGGATATATAACTACCTCATATAGTAGTAGTACAGACACACGCCTAGTAGCCAGGATATATAACTACCTTCTATAGTAGTAGTACAGACACACGCCTAGTAGCCAGGATATATAACTACCTCATATAGTAGTAGTACAGACACACGCCTAGTAGCCAGGATATATAACTACCTTCTATAGTAGTAGTACAGACACACGCCTAGTAACCAGGATATATAACTACCTCGTATAGTAGTAGTACAGACACACGCCTAGTAACCAGGATATATAACTACCTCATATAGTAGTAGTACAGACACACGCCTAGTAGCCAGGATATATAACTACCTCGTATAGTAGTAGTACAGACACACGCCTAGTAGCCAGGATATATAACTACCTCGTATAGTAGTAGTACAGACACACGCCTAGTAACCAGGATATATAACTACCTCGTATAGTAGTAGTACAGACACACGCCCAGTAGCCAGGATATATAACTATCTCGTATAGTAGTAGTACAGACACACGCCCAGTAGCCAGGATATATAACTATCTCGTATAGTAGTAGTACAGACACACGCCCAGTAGCCAGGATATATAACTATCTCGTATAGTAGTAGTACAGACACACGCCTAGTAGCCAGGATATATAACTACCTCGTATAGTAGTAGTACAGACACACGCCTAGAAGCCAGGATATATAACTACCTTTTATAGTAGTAGTACAGACACACACCTAGTAGCCAGGATATATAACTACCTTCTATAGTAGTAGTACAGACACACGCCCAGTAGCCAGGATATATAACTACCTCGTATAGTAGTAGTACAGACACACGCCCAGTAGCCAGGATATATAACTACCTCATATAGTAGTAGTAGTACAGACACACACCTAGTAGCCAGGATATATAACTACCTCATATAGTAGTAGTACAGACACACGCCCAGTAGCCAGGATATATAACTACCTCGTATAGTAGTAGTACAGACACACACCTAGTAGCCAGGATATATAACTACCTCATATAGTAGTAGTACAGACACACGCCTAGTAGCCAGGATATATAACTACCTCATATAGTAGTAGTACAGACACACGCCTAGTAGCCAGGATATATAACTATCTCGTATAGTAGTAGTACAGACACACGCCTAGTAGCCAGGATATATAACTATCTCGTATAGTAGTAGTACAGACACACGCCTAGTAGCCAGGATATATAACTACCTCATATAGTAGTAGTACAGACACACGCCTAGTAGCCAGGATATATAACTACCTTCTATAGTAGTAGTACAGACACACGCCCAGTAGCCAGGATATATAACTACCTCGTATAGTAGTAGTACAGACACACGCCTAGTAGCCAGGATATATAACTACCTTCTATTGTAGTAGTACAGACACACACCTAGTAGCCAGGATATATAACTACCTTCTATAGTAGTAGTACAGACACACGCCCAGTAGCCAGGATATATAACTACCTCGTATTGTAGTAGTACAGACACACGCCTAGTAGCCAGGATATATAACTACCTCGTATAGTAGTAGTACAGACACACGCCTAGTAACCAGGATATATAACTACCTTCTATAGTAGTAGTACAGACACACGCCTAGTAGCCAGGATATATAACTATCTCGTATAGTAGTAGTACAGACACACGCCTAGTAGCCAGGATATATAACTACCTTCTATAGTAGTAGTACAGACACACACCTAGTAGCCAGGATATATAACTACCTTCTATAGTAGTAGTACAGACACACGCCTAGTAGCCAGGATATATAACTACCTTCTATAGTAGTAGTACAGACACACGCCTAGTAGCCAGGATATATAACTACCTCGTATAGTAGTAGTACAGACACACGCCTAGTAGCCAGGATATATAACTACCTCGTATAGTAGTAGTACAGACACACGCCTAGTAGCCAGGATATATAACTACCTGCTATAGTAGTAGTACAGACACACGCCTAGTAACCAGGATATATAACTATCTCGTATAGTAGTAGTACAGACACACGCCTAGTAACCGGGATATATAACTACCTTCTATAGTAGTAGTACAGACACACGCCTAGTAACCGGGATATATAACTACCTCGTATAGTAGTAGTACAGACACACGCCTAGTAGCCGGGATATATAACTACCTCGTATAGTAGTAGTACAGACACACGCCTAGTAACCGGGATATATAACTACCTCGTATAGTAGTAGTACAGACACACGCCTAGTAGCCGGGATATATAACTACCTCGTATAGTAGTAGTACAGACACACGCCTAGTAACCAGGATATATAACTATCTCGTATAGTAGTAGTACAGACACACGCCTAGTAACCGGGATATATAACTACCTCGTATAGTAGTAGTACAGACACACGCCTAGTAGCCGGGATATATAACTACCTCGTATAGTAGTAGTACAGACACACGCCTAGTAACCAGGATATATAACTACCTTCTATAGTAGTAGTACAGACACACGCCTAGTAGCCGGGATATATAACTACCTCGTATAGTAGTAGTACAGACACACGCCTAGTAGCCGGGATATATAACTACCTCGTATAGTAGTAGTACAGACACACGCCTAGTAGCCGGGATATATAACTACCTCGTATAGTAGTAGAACAGACACACGCCTAGTAACCAGGATATATAACTATCTCGTATAGTAGTAGTACAGACACACGCCTAGTAACCGGGATATATAACTACCTTCTATAGTAGTAGTACAGACACACGCCTAGTAGCCGGGATATATAACTACCTCGTATAGTAGTAGTACAGACACACGCCTAGTAACCAGGATATATAACTACCTCATATAGTAGTAGTACAGACACACGCCCAGTAGCCAGGATATATAACTACCTTTTATAGTAGTAGTACAGACACACGCCTAGTAGCCAGGATATATAACTACCTTTTATAGTAGTAGTACAGACACACGCCTAGTAGCCAGGATATATAACTACCTCGTATAGTAGTAGTACAGACATACGCCTAGTAGCCAGGATATATAACTACCTCGTATAGTAATAGTACAGACACACGCCTAGTAGCCAGGATATATAACTACCTTTTATAGTAGTAGTACAGACACACGCCTAGTAACCAGGATATATAACTACCTCATATAGTAGTAGTACAGACACACGCCTAGTAGCCAGGATATATAACTACCTCGTATAGTAGTAGTACAGACACACGCCCAGTAGCCAGGATATATAACTACCTTTTATAGTAGTAGTACAGACACACGCCCAGTAACCGGGATATATAACTACCTCGTATAGTCAGAAGCATAATAACAAACTCACGCTTAAACAAGACATTACACAGTGTCATATAAAGAACACACAATCTTAAGTAATACTAGGTCCAATGCACTTACTTGTGTGGACATTTAAATATTGAAAGTATTTAAAATCATGTGATATACGTGTACGTGCACAGGGATGGAAGAAAATACAAAGTGAGGTCTGTCTGAGTAAATTGTAAATAATCCCACAACTCGAAAAGGATTGTCTTAGTGAACGGTATATATGAGATATTTAAAACATCCTTAAGAGGAGCCATAAACTGGCGTTATCAGTTTCCGTGTGTCAGGCTGATTATAAATCAGAGGGACATCAAAAGTTGCGCTGTTTTATCTCTAGTACTCTTGGCTCATTTGAAATATTTCCCAATAAAACTTTATGAGGGATTAGAAATTATCGCCCAACGAAACACTGTATATCTGGCAACCAGGTGCACAGGACATGAAATAAGGGAACTGGTCCAAACAGTATGTTCGAACCGCGTCCACTGTCCACATACTATGACAAATAATTGTGTATTGTAACCTTTAGAAGACTTTTATTAAATGACGCCATTTTGTAATTTCGCCAAGCGTTGCTAGGTTATATGTGGACCGGTTGTCAGGATATGTTACATATCACCGGAAGCAAAGCTGAAAGGTGTAATGCAGAGTCATATAATATTGAACGAAACGAAAATATGATATTTATTAATAAACTTTATAGTTGACAGATGTATACAGGCTGGACACACAAATGGAATATAGCTGCAGGGAAGAAGTCGTCTAAGCTCACAAAGTTTAAACTACTGAACAAGGTTTCAATACTACTTGAAAATCGGCATTCGGATCTCCTCGGTCATTTTCCATCGAACACAACCATGGATGTATATTGACGGTTTCACATGTCAGAAATCTTTACATTTAACTACGCTGAAAGTAGATCGCGTAGAAATTTCTCTTTAGTACGTAAACTTAATGACTTAACTCTTGGGGAGTTTTTTATATAATAATACAATTCACTAACAATCAATTTAAGTTAAGTAATACAAACTACACATTAAAACACTACAATTAATTAATACTATTATTTAAAAGTTTACGGATTACTTCTACTGATGACTAGTTCGTTGTTTGTAAAACGCACTTTGGTATGGATTTGTTTTTATAAAGTGTGTATATTGGGAGTGTTAAAATTAAGATACTGACGGCTAGAACTCTTTAACAAATGTTGATATATGCTCAAATATTGTCTCTGAAGTCAACAATTCTGAGAAGCGTTTGTAATGCGATTTAGCAAAAGACTGAAGCGTGATTGTTTGAATGACATTATCACTTGATGCTACCAATGTTTTCACTAAAGGTTAAAATATCAATCAGTTATGTACTAGTACTTTGTGTACGAGTGAATAAAGTATCAGTTTTCTATTTTTGTCTTGACATTATCAGTGTAAGTTTGTTCCCCACTAAAAACAGGTCTTTATACTTAAGTTGTTTATTTTTCTGCAATTTCGTTATCAAAGAGTACAATAATTACAATATATGTGTGTTCAGATACACTACCGGGAAAACTTATTTTTGGTGCCAAGACATGAGCGAGTCCCTTTAAACAAGCTCATGCTGTTGATGGGATTGTCCCTGCATGCTATTGCCACTGTTTAGTTGCACAAAAATCGAACACCAATGATAAACAACCAACCAACAGGTCAAACGACCAACAAATCAACCGACCAACAAATCAACTAACCAACCAACCAACCAGCAAATTAACCAACCAACCAACCAACCAAACAACCAACCAACCAAAGAAACACACAAACCCCATATATGACAATTCACTGGAAACCCGTGCGATAACGGTAGGTACCCATTAAATTAATATACTTGTGTTCAGAGCCTCATGTGTACACTCTATACCTATCTCTGTCTCCCCAGTAGCTAGCTCGTCGATATACGACTATCAAACATCGCGGCATGATGCATCAGCACCAAATTAGCGATAAATACCGATTTTCGGATATTGCACAATGCCTATTAACCAATTAATTATATGATCCTGTTTTACTGGTAAAGGATTGATTTTCATTTCACATTTAGATAGTTTATTGCTCTGGTTATTGCCGCTTGATCCCGGCGACAAACAACTTAGAGGCCGCTATCACCGCTGATCTTCCCGGAAAATCAATGCGATGAAAGGAAACGTTACCGTGTAAACTGCTTCCAAGGCAGGTGTCGGTGATAAGTCTAAATCCGAGCCGACCACTGATTAGTTTAGTCAGGTATCTCTTTCCCCGACACTAGCGGAAACTACCGTTTACCGTTACACACAGGTCGTGCATAACACGTCCTTTCAAGTGAAGATAGATCTTCTGAGGTTGGAAAAAGATTGAGTACAATTAAGTTGAAGATTTTGCTCCATAAGATTGGTATGTTCGTGCAAGTAAAACTAAACATTCTGTAGTTGAACATCAGAATACGTTGGTTGAATATTTCGGCTCCATATAATTGGGTATTTTGGTTTTCTGTTGTTGTTTTTTCGACCCGATGTCTCCGACAATGGACGGGACGATCAAGGGCGCAGTCTTTATAATGGCTCTTTGAGAAGCATGTTTCTTAATGTCTCAGATCTCCAAAAATTGCAATGAAATCGCCGTTTAATTTGCCGCTTATACACCGACAGACGGCCAGGGGAGGTTGTTTTGATTAGGCGGTCCCTCGGATGTGCCCAGACTGGGGGCTCTAATTCACGGAATGTTTGCCAAGTCACGTCCTGCCGACGTCGAATGTTTTTCCAAACATCTTTTGAAGTGGTCGGAATATGGGGTAGGAAATCTTGGAGGATGCTACATGTATATACATTCTAACAAAGTGCATGCACACTATCAGACGGTTCACAAAAATCGCATTTTTTTCAAAAGAGTATAAACTATAATATATATATATATACAACCGTTATTCTCAGCCATTTTTTTCGATCAACTAAATAAATAAATCTGAAACAAAATGTGAATAAACCAAAGACGTGTTCGGGTGATGATAAATAATACAACGGACAATTAAACGTACCAGAAAGGGTGTCATTTTTTAACATATAACTGTTAAAAATCCCATTACCGAATGTTTGTATAGATGTAATGTATGTATTTCCCTTTGTGGCTCATTTAAATAGTATATTGAATCATATGTTTTATGTACGTTTGATGTTGTAGACTGTATTTGTTTTTATGTGAAGATGGTTTTGAAAAAAAAAACCCTGTTACGAAAAGAAGATAATTTCACAGTGATTTGTGACTGTAGTAATATCTTTAAAATCGAAACCCTGTCGGAGACGGTAGAATATATTCCCGTTGTAAATACCGCATCTATAACCATAAAACCGGGTGGATTAGATTAATATTGCGGCTTATATGGCCATCATAAATAAAATACAATTGAAAATTACGCGCACACATTTCTATTGTAGCTTTGAGCACTGACGCTATGATTTTTTAAACAAATAAATATGTTCAATGAATAAAACTTGAAGGCTAGTCTGCTTTAACGGTGATGCCAATAAGTTCGTATTTATTTCTGTGCCAGATTCGTTAAATGACTGTTTTAAATTAGTTGCACACCTGTTAAAAACCAAAAACAATTGTAAAAGTTTTTTCGTTTATGAAAAAAATAAAATTGATGAAAGTTATTTCCAACGGTCTTGTACAGCGTTTATTGCAAAATCACTCGTGAATGCAGAGTGATTATTTTTACTTAATCGATGCTTTTTGCGATCTAGCTTCGAGAGATATGCAAATTGTATGCAAATACCGTAAATTATTATTAGTCGACGCATCGCCGTACTCTGCAGACCGATCAATTCTGCGACGAAATTTATATTCATACACGGTGCTTTTGATGCTTTTATTCAACATTGCTCTCTCTTCATACTCAATAAAGCGAATAGATCAAAGCCAAATTATACTCTGTATTAAGTACCTGCTGAACAATGAATATAATACGGGGTGGATGAAAATTACAAATTATGTCCCAATATGACAATGTATCATTTATTACGTTTTCACGAAGAGCTTTGGAATTGTTTAGAAATTTCAACCAGGTCTTTGTCCGTGTCAACGTCAAGGGCGCCTTTCAAATTGCCCCCAAATGGCATTTGTTCACAGGGGAATATCACGCAGTAATCATTGTGAACAAGTCTACAGGTAAAGAACCGTACAATAGGATCGGGATCTGGTCCCAGAGATCAGCCCATAACACTGGTCCCGGGATCTGGTCCCAGAGATCAGCCCATAACACTGGTCCCGGGATCTGGTCCCAGAGATCAGCCCATAACACTGGTCCCGGGAGCTGGTCACAGAGATCAGCCCATTACACTGATACCCGAATCTGGTCCCAGAGATCAGTCCATAACACTGATACCCGGATCTGGTCCAAGAGATCAATCCATAACACTGGTCCCTGGATCTGGTCCCATAGATCAGTCCATAACACTGCTCCCTGGATCTGGTCCCATAGATCAGTCCATAACACTGGTCCCGGGATCTGGTCACAGGGATCAGCCCATAACACTGGTCCCGGGATCTAGTCACAGAGATCAGCCCATTACACTGATACCCGAATCTGGTCCCAGAGATCAGTCCATAACACTGGTCCCGGGATCTGGTCAAAGAGATCAGTCCATAACACTGGTCCCGGGATCTGGTCCCATGGATCACTCCATAACACTGGTCCCGGGATCTGGTCAAAGATATCAGTCCATAACACTGGTCCCGGGATCTGGTCCCATGGATCAGTCCATAACACTGGTCCCCGGATCTGGTCCAAGAGATCAGTCCATTACACTGGTCCCGGGATCTGGTCCAAGAGATCAGTCCATAACACTGGTCCCGGGATCTGGTCCAAGAGATCAGTCCATTACACTGGTCCCGGGATCTGGTCCCATAGATCAGTCCATAACACTGGTCCCGGGATCTGGTCCAAGAGATCAGTCCATTACACTGGTCCCGGGATCTGGTCCAAGAGATCAGTCCATTACACTGGTCCCCGGATCTGGTCCAAGAGATCAGTCCATTACACTGGTCACTGGATCTGGTCCCATAGATCAGTCCATAACACTGGTCCCGGGATCTGGTCCAAGAGATCAGTCCATTACACTGGTCCCGGGATCTGGTCCAAGAGATCAGTCCATAACACTGGTCCCGGGATCTGGTCCAAGAGATCACTCCATAACACTGGTCACGGGATCTGGTCAAAGATATCAGTCCATAACACTGGTCCCGGGATCTGGTCCCATAGATCAGTCCATAACACTAGTCCCGGGATCTGGTCAAAGAGATCAGTCCATAACACTGGTCCCGGGATCTGGTCCAAGAGATCAGTCCATTACACTGATACCCGAATCTGGTCCCATGGATCAGTCCATAACACTGATACCCGGATCTGGTCCCAGGGATCAGTCCATTACCCTGATACCCGAATCTGGTCCCATGGATCAGTCCATAACACCGATACCCGGATCTGGTCCAATGGATCAGTCCATTACACTGATATCCGAATCTGGTCCCAGAGATCAGTCAATTACACTGATACCCGAATCTGGTCCCATGGGTCAGTCCATTACACTGATATCCGAATCTGGTCCCAGAGATCAGTCAATTACACTGATACCCGAATCTGGTCCCATGGATCAGTCCATAACACTGATACCCGGATCTGGTCCCAGGGATCATTCCATTACACTGATACCCGAATCTGGTCCCAGATATCAGTCCATTACACTGATACCCGGATCTGGTCCCAGGGATCAGTCCATAACACTAGTCCCCGGATCTGGTCCCAGAGATCAATCCATTACACTGATACCCGGATCTGGTCACAGAGATCAGTCCATAATACTGGTCCCCGGATCTGGTCCCAGAGATCTGTCCATAACACTGGTCCCGGGATCTGATCCCAGAGATCAGCCCATAACACTAGTCCCCGGATCTGGTCCCAGAGATCAATCCATTACTCTAATACCCGGATCTGGTCACAGAGATCAGTCCATAACACTGGTCCCCGGATCTGGTCACAGAGATCAGTCCATTACACTGGTCCCCGTTTCTGGTCCCAGAGATCAGCCCATAACACTGGTCCCCGGATCTGGCTCCAGGGATCAGTCCATAACACTTGTCCCCGGATCTGGCTCCAGAGATCAGTCTATAACACCCCAGTCTCCAGATCTGGCTCCAGGGATCAGTATATAACACTGGTCCCTGGATCTGACTCCAGAGATCAGTCCATAACACCCCAGTCTCCGGATCTGGCTCCAGGGATCAGCCCATGACACTCGTTCCCGGATCTGGCTCTAGGGATCAGCCCATGACACTCGTCCCCGGATCTGGCTCCAGGGATCAGCCCATGACACTCGTCCCCGGATCTGGCTCCAGGGATCAGCCCATGACACTCGTCCCCGGATCTGACTCCAGGGATCAGCCCATGACACTCGTCCCCGGATCTGGCTCTAGGGATCAGCCCATGACACTCGTTCCCGGATCTGGCTCTAGGGATCAGCCCATGACACTCGTCCCCGGATCTGGCTCCAGGGATCAGCCCATAACATTCGTCCCCGGATCTGACTCCAGGGATCAGCCCATGACACTCGTCCCCGGATCTGACTCCAGGGATCAGCCCATGACACTCGTCCCCGGATCTGGCTCCATGGGTCAGCCCATGACACTCGTCCCCGGATCTGACTCCAGGGATCAGCCCATGACACTCGTCCCCGGATCTGGCCACAGGTTCACATGCGTATCTATATGCAACTGTAAACGAATACGCACAAAGTTCTAAAGCCAACTTTACGAGTTTTTGCTGTTATATTGAAACGAAAAAATGTGACTCAACTCAGCAACCTTCTCCCCATTATTTTGTCAACAGTTTAGTTCTCTTTGTTTTATACTTCAGCATCATTCCATGTATATCAGTGGCGATTCTTAAAAATGGAATACGGATTAACCGGTGCTAGAGAATATAGATAGAGGTTTACGGAGGCGGACCCTTGTCAAGTCTTCTGGTATAACTTCCAGGATGAAGCTCCCCCATTCCTGAGAGTGTTTGTCCTAGACCCGAGGAAACAGTTGTATGCAAACAGAAATAAAATATCAAGCATATTTATCAAAACTAAATTAAATATTTACCCATGTCCTACTAAAACCTTACACCCTTTCCGATGCCTGCATTTTCTACAATACTATTTCATTGAGAAAAATCTCACCTTGCGTAAATATTTAGAGATTTTGTGGGTCTGTCTTACATTGATGAAATCAAAGATTCAATATTTACCGTAATAACATTGGGCCAATATCATTTGAACGAGCATGTCTAGATAACTTCATAAAATTGCGCTTCTGTTTGTATATTTGTTGAACATTGTTTATATATTGATAATATCATAAGGCTTATGTAAATTGCCAAACACAACTTTACGCTCAATGATATTTATTAATGAATTTGTGGCGAAAATTGTCGTCAACTCAAATATACACAAGATTTTTATCGTCAGAAATGACAACATTGTCAACTCTATCTTTTTTTGTACACCAATTACTTAAGTAAATATATTATTGGCGTTGTAAACAATACGAATACACGTGTCAATGTTACCTTTATTTATTGACAAAACAAATCAGTAAATAAAGCAGATCATAAATAATAGATACAATAAAAAGCAAATAATACAATACATATTGAAACATACTTCATCTTATAAACCGGTTATAATATCTCACTCTTAAAATACAATTATATATAATATTCCAATTTTATTAACTACACTTTGTATTTAAACTTCTATAAGCATTAAAGGCACACACTTTAGATTGATGCAAAAATAAAATAAAATAAATAATGCCATGCTTTTTTGTATTTGATAATACATGTATATATTAATATTAATGCATTATGTCTTTAGCTCATTTGACTGATTTGGCATCACTCATAAGAGTGCGCCTTTAATGAAGGGTTCAGTGTTTTGTTAAAGCGGTGCCTCACTGAAACATCCTTCTGTTTCAGAAATAACCATTTTGCTTGTTTTTAAGGTTCGCCGTTTAACTTTATTATGGCCTGACCACACCGAAATCCCCGCGCAGTGTTAAAACAGAATTTCTAAAGACTGAAATGGAAACCTAGGAGCAGCGGCGAATGACATCTCAAACGTTTAAATACTATACCGAAACCTTGCGGCGTGTCAACGAGCCTTATGCCGGATCACAAACCGTGTTGACCACACGTGCGCCTTTTACCAGACAGACAGACCACACGTGCGCCTTTTACCAGACAGACCATTCGACGGAACGGAAAGGATTGACTTGGGATTGGGGGTTAGAGATTTTCTTTTAAAAATAAAATGTCGTTGACCTTCATATTTTTCATGGCAAGCAAACCATTTGACGAGAAAGTCTAGCTGGACGTCCAAGCAGCCTTGAACAGCATCCTGTATGTAAATGAAAGTGATTACAATTTCCGAATGAGTAAAATGTACTCAAAGCCTATCTTACAACAGGTTCGACTTCATGTTTGACTGGTATATGCTGGGAACAAACCATTCTAGACGGGTCATTCTTCGGTGGTTATTTTACCACAGACAAGAAAGACTAAACCCAGTCTTATACCGATATTGTCAAGTCTAACAATGCCATGACAATTTTACCAATACAGTGATACACATCATTTTTGCTTTTCAAAAACATTAACATGGCAATTATTTAATCGCCTAACGACATATCTGTTACTGCTGCTGTGATGTATCAACTAATTATATCTAGAAAATAATTGGTTGCCGTGAAATGTAATCTGCTATGATTATATCGGGACGTTTTCCTGGTTATTAGTGAGATGTTTGTGTATCCACGATTCGCTCGGCGATGTTAAAGATAGGCGGCACCTGGATGCCGGCCGCGGGAGGCGGTACTTCCGGCGAGGGCTCCAAGGTAGCTGACGGACATACGCGCGGCCAGGAACGGTTAAGACATCGAGACATTGATTTCCCCTTATCGTTAGCAATGTGGCTAGATTAACTGTTTTGGTTATATTAGTGGTCTTCCAGGACATTGGAAGTTAAACAACGCTATGATTAAAGACTTTGATGAAGGACTGTGTGAAAGGAATAGAAGGAGAATGTGTCATAGTGCCACTCAAGGTGTGTTCAGAAAATATAGGATATGCAAGTACGAAGGTCAGCCCCATGCACAGCCGGCATTATCAACATAAAAGAATCGCTTTATTTTAAGGTTTATCCCCTCCACTGAAGAAGTATGGATCAGAGTGTCTGCATGTTGCAAGAATTTAATTATCCATAAAAGTGCATACTAGGTAATACAACTTGTAATACAAGTGTGCAGTACAAGTATGGTTAAACATAAAGGCGCATTATAATTTAAATACATTTGCTCTTTTTAAAAAAGTAAAAGAACGTTGTACTGAGCGTGGTATCTATGAGTTTGAACGTTGAATACAGTCATTATAATTCAGGTATTCACATGTTTCGTCTGTTTTGCGGCCGGTGGTCAAGTGGCCAGCGACTATTCCGACACCTCAATACCCGGCGTCCAGTCGGGGACCCTCCCTAGCATTGCACGAGTCAAATATCACCAATTAACACAAAACACGAGCGTGTCAAACCATGCTGTCATCCAAAATACAAGGGACCTCATTATTGTTTGTCCTGGGAGGCAAGGTTTCAAGTAGAGTTGTTAACTGTGAAATAATCTAATTGCTCGGTTCAGTTTTCCTGCAATATTGTCCATTTGTACCCCAGGGAGGTGTAGGGACGACCCTGAAGGACAGAGGTCATTTAAGATAAATACATTATTAATATGACATTTTCATTGAAATACAATGTTTCGCTTATTGTATATGGAAACAGTTTCTTTGGACCATCTGATAGGCACACGGTGGCTACTATTTAACTTCGCGTTCGATGCATGTCTTAACTAATAAAGTGTGGGATCGTCGGCATTAACATATTTATAAAAAAAAATTCTAGTGTAAATTAATCGTTGTTCTTTTTTCTACGTTTTCAACATTACTGAAAAATGCATGCTTGATCATGGTCGAAAAAACATAGTCAATGTAAACAAATGACTAATTTGCATTATCGACAAACACATCGATCATTTATTTAAAGGCGCACAACATAGGTCGATGCAAAACAACAACAACAACTTTTAAATAGATCATAAAAGTCAAATGAGTTAAACATAATAATGCATTAAAATATGTTTGGCACCCCCCTGTATTGTGCGCCTGAAAAATGACTAGTTTACACCTGTCATTTTAATATTTCGATTTCCCTTACCCTAATCCTAGCCATCGTGGTCCGGAAAAAAACAATAATGATAAATTTATGATGATCTTATGTCGCTCTAGTGCTTCTCCTAACCCTCACACAGCACTAGCCGTCATGATCAGTATTAACATAGCTATCATATAAACAGCAACCACTAATTTACGATTAATTTTAGACAGTAAAATATCCGAACTATACCTCTTAGCCTAGCTTACACCTTATAATTAAAATATAACCCATCCCTACCTACTACCCCTGCCCGTCGCCCTCTCCGGTCTTGATGGTCCAAAGTTTACCAAGCAATGAGCTTGGGTTAAGAATGAAGACCAAGGCTAAGCTGTAAACTATCCAACTTGTGGACAAGGTTACGTGAGCGAATGTTAGTGTGAGGAACATCATTGTAATATTACCAGAGGATTTTCATGAGACTTGTCATGACACAGGTATATTTCGCAAGAGAACTTGCTCGCGGTCTGGCTACAGGCTTCCCGGCGACGACCAAGTGCCGCCAAGCCCGCTACAATACGGGCTAATCCGGTGTTCATACATTGCAACCACTATGATGGATCGCCACGTTCGCAATATGACATACGAGACATGGCAAATGGGTGGTCGAAGATTTCTGAGTAAACACTCGCCCCTAATTACGAGCTCTCTAGAGTACGAAAGCAAGAGTATTTCGCAAATACGGGACTTCAGCTAAAATCTACCCATCTTGCTTAATTGATTTGGTACGTGACGAATCCGTGATTATTCGTTGACGATTGTTCAAACATTGTTATGACAGTGTTTTAGGGTGAAATAAGACTCAATAGAATATATTTTCCGGGCCGTTCGAATACTTCATTCTGGTGTTGTTTTTCAGTTTTGAACAATAATATTACAGACACAGATTTGCAATGTCATTTCTGTATACGCCCACAGTTCAGTTACAGATAATGACATATTGAACGAATGTTCTATTTTGTAAGTGGTAATGCATGTTAAATATTCATCATCTTAACATGAACACTCAAAATCCCAGCCTGACTGTTATAGGACATTCAAGCACGGATTTCATAATATAAATACGTATATAGTATTATCACTTTCATCACTCCAGTTCTTTTATATTACGAATGATTCCCTCATACAGTTAAACTGCTTAGCGGTATATACGTTTTTTTCCCATTATGTGGAACTTCTCCGTGGTATCCAGTTTCACCCATTATGTAAAACTGCTCCGCGGTATACGTCTTTTACCATTATGTAGAACTGCTCCGCGGTATACGTCTTTTACCATTATGTAGAACTGCTCCGCGGTATACGTATTTTACCATTATGTAGAACTGCTCCGCGGTATACGTCTTTTACCATTATGTAAAACTGCTCCGCGGTATACGTCTTTTACCATTATGTAGAACTGCTCCGCGGTATACGTTTTTTACCATTATGTTAAACTGCTCCGCGGTATACGATTTAAACATTATGTAAATCTGATCCGCGGTAAACATCTAAACCATTATGTAAAACTGCTCCGCGGTATACGTTTTCAACCATTATGTTAAACTGCTCCGCGATATACGTTTCCAACCATTACGTTAAACTGCTCCGCGGTTTACGTTTTCTCCCATTATGTTGAACTGCCCCGTTGTATACATTTTCTTCACGTATGTTCTTGTCTACAGTGTATATATTTTAATTTCGAGTCCTTCAGGATTATAGAATATAACTATGTAATGCATTAAAGTGATACTCGTATTTATAATCAATACAGCAAACATACATTTTGAGTGTAAAACCTTTAAATACGCTGTCCTTCATAAGAACCATTGTTTTCGATATTTATTTATTCTTTTCGGAAAATTAAAACAATTGTATTAATTGTGGTACTTCTTATTTGGGAGTAAGAGTGCATCTTTAACGTATAAATGTTTGCCGTGAACAAAGCTGCTAACCCTTACTGTTATTGAGTCTCAATCAAATTTCAAACTCTTTCGACCAGAACATATCTATTCCCACCATTAATAACCATGTGCGGCTTCATGACGTCACTCGTCACCATCACAACGCGTGACCAGAAAGTCTGACCGTCCGGTACGAGAGAAAGCCGCCATCTGACTAATTAGTATTCTGTTGACTTAGCTTAGTGTCAACAAATATTGAATAAAATATACAGGACAAATATACCTCAACAAACACGCTGTGGACAGCTTCGTCCTTGCCCAGTTTCCCATTATGTAAGGTCTTTTGATCATGCCAGTCGTCTACGTACATTTTCGGTTTGGTGGTCATCTCCATTACAAGGGTTTATTTGCTGTTCATTAAAAGTAATAAACGTGCTAATGTCCTGCCAATATAAGGCTTTAGTTCTGGCGTAAGTGTCAATATTTGCGGACAAGGCATTGTTCGGACACTTTAATTTCCTATTTGACAAAATATTTGTAATACATTGTTAGTTTGCAGAAAACATTCTTATGGTTTCTTCATGGGAAACCTCACAAACGCGTGAAGATTTTGGCGGTAAGACGATTGTTCCACAACTTGTAAATGGTAGGACTTTGATATTGCTGAGTCTAAAAG
This sequence comes from Mya arenaria, assembly GCF_026914265.1. Classification (NCBI taxonomy): domain Eukaryota; kingdom Metazoa; phylum Mollusca; class Bivalvia; order Myida; family Myidae; genus Mya; species Mya arenaria. The sequence continues at coordinate 56,388,073 of NC_069132.1, read as the reverse complement.
ATTACATTGGTAATACTGAAGCAAATATAATATACAAGACAAAATAGTATGCTGGGGAGAGGAGTGTTCACGTCTGCATCCATTTGATTCATTCAATATATTACACACGATACGTCTTTAATAACTATTTTAAACATTGTTAAGGCCACAAATCAGTTACCGTTCACTCAAAACGTTTCGATCTCATTTGCGCATTCAGAATAATCTAATGTGAACTGTTTAGTGTCGCAGCATATTTTTAAAATCTGGTTTCGTCGTTTTTGTGCATATTTGTGAATGTTTAAACCGTATATAAGTTCAATTTGTCCCGAAGTTGTAATCACTTGAATCTTATCTTTATTTACACAAGATTTGTATTTGTAATAAAGTGCTTCAGACAAATCTAGAATAGAGCATTAATTTTTGTAAATTTATCGACGGATTAGTACAATGGATTAGTATACATATAATGATGGAAATAAATTTATCTAACAGCTAGAGAGCAACTGTATATTTACATCTATAGATAAATAAATATGATTATTTGTAGAGCGAATATTTGCCAGTCAATTTTGGGATGTTTCCATTAGATTTCACGAAGCACCTTTTATTCCGCGATGTACAAATTTACTCTTTTGCTAGACAAAAGAATGGTACAAATTTGTACAATTCGTCGACAAAATATTGGAACATGCAGTTAGTGTGTTTGGGTAGTGTTCATATGAACAATCATGAGTCTTCTATCTCGTGTTTGTTGGTAAATATTGAAGCTGCCGCTTGAACACTGTTGAAACAGTCACAAAAAAACAAACATACGTCTCCCGTTCACATTTATCAAGCGGGATATTATGTTATGCCTCATAGATTGAGTGAACTTCTTGCTGTACCCAAGTTCACATGTAGAAATAACGTTGTTTTTTTTTACAAGGTGGACATATGTTTCTTGAATAAAATGTGTATGCCATTTTCCTGACCAATTTGTTTGAGTGATAATTTGGATTTCATTTAACATATGCGTACAAATGCTAAACGATTGGAAAAGAAAATGTGATAGAGATTTTGGAGTACACCAGTGTGTTCACAGAAATGTCGTTAGTGCAGTTTTATTCTACATAACGACTTTACATCCGACGGATATAGTTCACCTACATCGTGTTTAATTGGTTATTGAACAGGTGTTCATACTTCATGAGAGATTTAGACAGATTTATAATTAGTTTAACAGCAAAATCTCGTCATAAAAAGCTACACTATTCATTTCGAAATATCGGTATGCGTGTTCCTATTAATTATTATTATCATAATTGTGTTTCGGTCCGTCCATTGCAGGTGTTTTAAAACCACGTTTTTTTGGTCATATGGGCTTAACCCGTCAAGTGACACTTTTCACCTAAAATGTTTTTGGAGTAGTAGCCCACGCCCTATCGGTTTTGTGTTCAAAGGAGGAGACCTCTTCAGATCTTCAAATCTACCTTAGGCCGGCTTGTCTTATGCGGTCTCGCTAACGTCACGAAATGCTGTAATGGGCACATCGGTCTAGTTTTTGTCCCACTATTTTGTTTATGGATAAATTCATTATTGTTTAAGCTATAAGTTCATCCTATATCACCCATAAAAGCTCCACGTACAGAGATGTACCGACAATGGACAGTTATACTTTCACATTTATTTACTGTTTTCAATATTGCATGGTATAAACACCTCTCTATCTCTTTGATTTGAATTCATTTCGAACTCTTGTTTAAAATAGCCATGGAAATCTTTAATCAACCATTTTACAGACGACTTCAGTAAGCACATCTCGTGCAATAAATCAGACGACTACAGTAAGCGTATCTCGTGCAATTAATCAGACGACTACAGTAACCATATTTCGTGCAATATATCAGACGACTTCAGTAAGCACATCTCGTGCAATAAATCAGACGACTACAGTAAGCACATCTCGTGCAATAAATCAGATGACTACAGTAAGCACATCTCGTGCAATTAATCAGACGACTACATTAAGCATATCTCGTGCAATAAATCGGACGACTACAGTAAGCATATTTCGTGCAATTAATCAAACGACTGCAGTATCCATATCTCGTGCAATAAATCAGACGACTACAGTAAGCACATCTCGTACAATAAATGCACATCTCGTGCAATAAATCAGATGACTACAGAAAGCACATCTCGTGCAATTAATCAGACGACTACATTAAGCATATCTCGTGCAACTAATCAGACGACTACATTAAGCATATATCGTGCAATAAATCGAAATAATACAGTAAGCATATCTCGTGCAATTAATTAGACGACTGCAGTTACCATATCTCGTGCAATTAATCAGACGACTACAGTAAGCACATCTCGTGCAATAAATCAGATGACTACAGTTAGCACATCTCATGCAAATATTCAGACGACTGCATTAAGCATATCTCGTGCAATTAATCAGACGACTACAGTAAGCATATCTCGTGCAATTAATCAGACGACTACAGTAAGCACATCTCGTGCAATAAATGCACATCTCGTGCAATAAAGCAGATAGTTACAGTAAGCATATCTCGTGCAATTAATCAGACGACTACATTAAGCATATCTCGTGCAATAAATCAGATGACTACAGTAACCATATCTCGTGCAATAAATTAGACGACTACAGTAAGCATATCTCGTGGCATAAATTAGACGACTACAGTAAGCATATCTCGTGCAATTAATCAGACGACTACAGTAAGCACATCTCGTGCAATAAATCAGACGACTACAGTAAGCATATCTCGTGCAATAAATTAGACGATTACAGTAAGCATATCTCGTGCAATTAATCAGACGATAGCAGTAAGCACATCTCGTGCAATAAATCAGACGACTGCAGTAAGCATATCTCGTGCAATTAATCAGACGACTACAGTAAGCACATCTCGTGCAATTAATCCACATCTAATGCAATAAATCAGATGATTACAGTAAGCACATCTCGTGCAATTAATCAGACGACTACATTAAGCATAGCTCGTGCAATAAATCAGATGCCTACAGTAAGCATATCTCGTGCAATTAATCAGACGACTACAGTTAGCATATCTCGTGCAATAAATCGGACGACTACAGTAAGCATATCTCGTGCAATAAATGAGACGACTACAGTAAGCATATCTCGTGCAATTAATCAGACGACTACAGTTAGTATATCTCGTGCAATAAATCGGACGACTACAGTAAGCATATCTCGTGCAATTAATCAGACGACTACAGTATCCATATCTCGTGCATTAAATTAGACGACTACAGTAAGCATATCTCGTGCAATTAATCAGACGACTACAGTAAGCATATCTCGTGCAATAAATCGGACGACTACAGTAAGCTTATATCGTGCAATAAATCGGACGACTACAGTAAGCATATCTCGTGCAATAAATCAGACGACTACAGTAATCACATCTCGTGCAATATATCAGACGACTACAGTAAGCACATCTCGTGCAATAAATCAGACGACTACAGTAAGCACATCTCCTGCAATTTATCAGACGACTTCAGTAAGCATATCTCGTGCAATAAATCGAAATAATACAGTAAGCATATCTCGTGCAATTAATCAGACGACTGCAGTTACCATATCTCGTGCAATTAATCAGACGACTACAGTAAGCACATCTCGTGCAATAAATCAGATGACTACAGTTAGCACATCTCATGCAAATATTCAGACGACTGCATTAAGCATATCTCGTGCAATTAATCAGACGACTACAGTAAGCATATCTCGTGCAATTAATCAGACGACTACAGTAAGCACATCTCGTGCAATAAATGCACATCTCGCGCAATAAAGCAGATAGTTACAGTAAGCATATCTCGTGTAATTAATCAGACGACTACATTAAGCATATCTCGTGCAATAAATCAGATGACTACAGTAACCATATCTCGTGCAATAAATTAGACGACTACAGTAAGCATATCTCGTGGCATAAATTAGACGACTACAGTAAGCATATCTCGTGCAATTAATCAGACGACTACAGTAAGCACATCTCGTGCAATAAATCAGACGACTACAGTAAGCATATCTCGTGCAATAAATTAGACGATTACAGTAAGCATATCTCGTGCAATTAATCAGACGATAGCAGTAAGCACATCTCGTGCAATAAATCAGACGACTGCAGTAAGCATATCTCGTGCAATTAATCAGACGACTACAGTAAGCACATCTCGTGCAATTAATCCACATCTAATGCAATAAATCAGATGCCCACAGTAAGCATATCTCGTGCAATTAATCAGACGACTACAGTTAGCATATCTCGTGCAATAAATCGGACGACTACAGTAAGCATATCTCGTGCAATAAATTAGACGACTACAGTAAGCATATCTCGTGCAATTAATCAGACGACTACAGTTAGTATATCTCGTGCAATAAATCGGACGACTACAGTATCCATATCTCGTGCATTAAATTAGACGACTACAGTAAGCATATCTCGTGCAATTAATCAGACGACTACAGTTAGTATATCTCGTGCAATTAATCAGACGACTACAGTATCCATATCTCGTGCATTAAATTAGACGACTACAGTAAGCATATCTCGTGCAATTAATCAGACGACTACAGTAAGCATATCTCGTGCAATAAATCGGACGACTACAGTTAGCATATATCGTGCAATAAATCGGACGACTACAGTAAGCACATCTCGTGCAATAAATCAGACGACTACAGTTATCACATCTCGTGCAATATATCAGACGACTACAGTAAGCACATCTCGTGCAATAAATCAGACGACTACAGTAAGCACATCTTGTGCAATTTATCAGACGACTTCAGTAAGCACATCTCGTGCAATAAATCAAACGACTTCAGTAAGCACATCTCGTGCAATTTATCAGACGACTACAGTAAGCACATCTCGTGCAATTTATCAGACGACTTCAGTAAGCACATCTCGTGCAATTAATCAGACGACTTCAGTAAGCACATCTCGTGCAATTTATCAGACGACTGCAGTAAGCACCTTAATGTAAGCTCATCAGGTATATATTTTTTATACAGTAAGGGTTAGATATATTGACTTTTATACAGCGTCAGGGTTAGGGTTTGCAAGGTTACGGCCTGTAATAGGGTATGGGGTTGGAATGTGCCCCCTACCACCGAGAAAAGGTTTCCGGACCGGGAATGTGGCCTCCGAAAAGTGGCTTCTAAGTGTAACATTACTTAATATGCATTTCATTTCTATTAATATTAAACCCCAGATTCCGTTTTGGCAATTATATTTCGGTATCAAAAACGGAATTGCCGGTTGCATTAAGCGTCCTCAACGCTTTTTATTAGTCTTCTGTCATATAGCGAAAATAGTTCAAAAGTATGTTCACTTAACTTGTAAAACATAAACAAGTGAATGTCAAATAAACAAATAAAGAAATAGATTGTTGGTTGCCTCTGGAACGCTTTTTATTAACCTTTTGCCAGTAACAAGTGTCCACCAAAAAATATAACTTTGTTTAAAAGTATGTTAACTTTATCTGTAAAACATAAACATTTGAATGTCAACAACTGTCGCTGCAATGTTGATAATTTCCGCATCAATTATGGATTTTGAATAACCATGTAGATTACATGCATGCAATTAATCAGACGACTACAGTTAGTATATCTCGTGCAATAAATCGGACGACTACAGTATCCATATCTCGTGCATTAAATTAGACGACTACAGTAAGCATATCTCGTGCAATTAATCAGACGACTACAGTAAGCACATCTCGTGCAATTTATCAGACGACTTCAGTAAGCACATCTCGTGCAATTAATCAGACAACTTCAGTAAGCACATCTCGTGCAATTTATCAGACGACTACAGTAAGCATATCTCGTGCAATTTATCAGACAACTTCAGTAAGCACATCTCGTGCAATTTATCAGACGACTACAGTAAGCATATCTCGTGCAATTTATCAGACGACTACAGTAAGCACCTTAATGTAAGCTCATCAGGTATATATTTTTTATACAGTAAGGGTTAGATATATTGACTTTTATACAGTAAGGGTTAGATATATTGACTTTTATACAGTAAGGGTTAGATATATTGACTTTTATACAGCGTCAGGGTTAGGGTTTGCAAGGTTACGGCCTGTAATAGGGTATGGGGTTGGAATGTGCCCCCTACCACCGAGAAAAGGTTTCCGGACCGGGAATGTGGCCTCCGAAAAGTGGCTTCTAAGTGTAACATTACTTAATATGCATTTCATTTCTATTAATATTAAACCCCCAGATTCCGTTTTGGCAATTATATTTCGGTATCAAAAACGGAATTGCCGGTTGCATTAAGCGTCCTCAACGCTTTTTATTAGTCTTCTGTCATATAGCGAAAATAGTTCAAAAGTATGTTCACTTAACTTGTAAAACATAAACAAGTGAATGTCAAATAAACAAATAAAGAAATAGATTGTTGGTTGCCTCTGGAACGCTTTTTATTAACCTTTTGCCAGTAACAAGTGTCCACCAAAAAATATAACTTTGTTTAAAAGTATGTTAACTTTATCTGTAAAACATAAACATTTGAATGTCAACAACTGTCGCTGCAATGTTGATAATTTCCGCATCAATTATGGATTTTGAATAACCATGTAGATTACATAAAATCTTCGGTATGTATCTGCCGTGGTTTAGTGGATATGATCTCCGACTTTGAATCCTCTTGCCGGCGTATTTCCCCCAGATTTTCTTTTTTTCATTATATTTATGAAATATATTCTATGTTTTACTATTCAATTTAGCATTTTTCTTATTTACTTGTTATTGGAGTTCATGAAAACTGCCGTCAATGGGCCATTAATACATACAATATCAAGCTATGACGTATTTATCTTTCTGGATCTGTCTGACCTTGATATTCGGTATGTAGCAGGATATCAAGCGTCCCTTTACCAAATGTTTTCAAATTTTGCTTCAAGTTTAGAATTTTGCCCCTTTTATATTCTCTTACATTTTTGTTTACTAACGGAAGGAATGGTTTACCTTGGTCCTTCATTTTGGTCTAGGTACATTCTAAAATCAGACATGCGGCGAATTTCCTTCCTTTTGATTCTGAAAAAGGTATGACATAAGCAAATATAGGTGATCGTGAGGGCCATCGAAGGTGTCTAGGATCTAAATATATATTTGCGAAGACGCGTAACATAATGAAAACTTGAACACACACACATCAATGACAATGTGTTAGACTAATCTTTGGTCAACAGATTAACGGCCATGCAGGTACTTCAAGCTGCCATGATTATGGACACATTTCCCTTTTTCAGAACTGGCACTGTCTTGATGGCGTAAGAAAAACAAAACACAACAAATGATGGAAATTTAGTATTGATTTTACACACTATAAAGATGTTGAATATAATGAGGGGTAAAATGAATAAATTGAACTTTAACAAAAATGAAATACCAGAAAGTCCATCTGGTCAAAGTATGGTGTGCTCTTATATTAATTTTAGGAATGTTGGTGTCGGACACACACAAAAAGTTCAAAAACTATACATATTGGGGGGACTTTTTATTTTCTAGGATTTCTATGACTACACGTGAAAGCTTTTATAAAGAAGGAAACGTTCACAATGTAAAGGATGGACGTTCAAACACTAGCCGTTGAGAAACGAATAAGAAGTTTCCATGTTTTTTATTTCTGGTTATTTTCATGACAAACACATGACATTATTTATATATTACAGAGTGGGTCTTTTGATTAAAATACATATTGGCAATTAATTTATTTCAGAAGCCATTTTATAAGTCCATGTTTTACTGGAATGTTCCCTTTATCGGACGTTCTTTAATGACATTACATATGCAAAGCCTATTAGTAAAGTTTAATATGATATTTGATGATACACACATTACATAAAAGAACACATTGTTAATGTTGTGCAAGTCAAAAAAAAATCAACGCCAGTCCAAAACATATATGGCAACAATTGTACTCCTACCTACATAGGATATTGAAATGACCATCACAGGCCGTATGGCCGGCTATAAATATTTTCAAAAGAATGCATCAGGCTTTTTATTGTGATCCAAAACCTACTTATATTTTTAGTTTGTTGCCACTCGCTGTTATAATTATAATCAAAAATTATTATTGTAAACCCTACTTCTGAATAAAATTCTATGAAACCTTCAATAAAGTCTTAAAGATTCCATTGACAATAAAACGACTGATTGGTATATTTTATATGAAAAACGTATTTTGTTGAATGATTATACTTGAATTTCTTTGATTCACTCGAGTCGTGGGCTGTAATTACAATCTCCAGCTATCCCCTCATATATAATGGGTCAATGCCATTATAACGCATTAAGCCATGGAGTGTTTACGTCCAATACATGGAACTATGGACCTCAACAATGGCTACACTTCGTTTTTTGTGAGGTTGGTTCAATGGTGCCACGTTACACCCGATGTTTGAAGTTACACTCCGTGTTTGCTGTTCCGACGATGAACCGGGCTTTGGAACACAGCCTTGTTTAAATAAAATACACGGAGTAGAAAACCGCCAGAATAACACGTAGTCCAACCCACGTCTTGTAAAGATTCATGCAAAACTATCGCAGGTGTATCTACATTATAAATGTATGCAGGACATGAGGCTCAGACTAACAGAAATCGTGTTTTATAAAACATTCTGTTGCGTACATAATACATTTTGGAGTATTTGATTTTCAGGTAATTCAAACACGACATTTTTCATATGTATATGAAGTTTGGAATTTGTATAAGAACATACTGAATGCTAACATGTTCTGTGAACATGACTAACCGTGCAACTGTAAATACATACATACACTGTTAGTATTGTTAATTGTTTAGATATAAATACCTTAAATAACAATAATAATAACACTAGTGTAACCAACAGAATTAGTGTATTACATAACCACTATTGCCGCTACAACTCTTCATTCTAATTCTTCAAATGATGATACTACTACAACTACAACAACTACTAGAGCTACATCAATAGCAACTACTACCACTACTACTACTTGTAATAATGAATGAATAAATATATTTTTAAAAGTTATACAAAATAATCAAATACATTTTAAAATGAGTTTTTGAATACATGAAAATGATCATTATCACAATAAAATGAATATTAGGAGATTTAAAAATGTTGTTGAGTAAATGAGTAAAAATAATGCGAAATGTATATTATATAAAAAAGAATCCATAAAGAACCCATTAGTAAATATACAAATTATAAATCAGAGAAAATATAGAAACAAACAGTTAAATACAGATAAGTGAATGATTTATCCCAATATTTTTAATTTATTAAAGTACTTTTATGGCAAATTTGTTTGCTAATCATTAAATATTATTATTATTATTATTATTATTATTATTATTATTATTATTATTATTATTATTATTATTATTATTATTATTATTATCATTATTATTATTATTATTATTCTTCTTCTTATTATTATTTTTTATCATTATTATTATTATTATTATTATTATTATTATTATTATTATTATTATTATTATTATTATTATTATTGTTGTTATTATTATTATTATTATTATTATTATTATTATTATTATTATTATTATTATTATTATTTTTATTATTATTTTAAATCATTATTTTTATTTTTATTTGTATTAGTATCAGTTTTCTATATGCTTCTGATGTAAAAAATTGAATATTTGCTCTCAAATGTGCACTTAGAATTGTATGTGCGCTACATATCAAGTTCAAAGTAAACTAATATTTTTATAATAAATCTTTGACAGACCGCCGGTTCTTAAATGTTCTGATTTATGCTCAACTTTGATAAAACAATATTGATACCAGTTATCTTAAAATTGTCAAAACAAAAAGCCGACTATTTCGTCGACTTTTACAGTGCACTTTTACTGTCAAGGATTACGTTAATCTCTCCTGTACACAGTTTTTATGAATAATTCCAAAGTCATGCCAATGTTGATAGTTTTGTGCATTTTCATTTATGCACGTTCTTGATTTGTGAAAACTCACAATATGAATATGGGTCGGACAGTCCCGAGGATATGGCCTTTTTTGTTTGACTAGTAGCACAATACATTTGTTATTATTTCAGAATGACCAAATCGACTTGTGTTTGTAACATTCATCCTTTTTACACAAACATGCAGTACGTCTTAGGCAAATTGACAGTCAGTAGATATATACTACGGTGCATATTGCTGACCAATGGGTCGAATAGAGCAAGCAGTAAAACAACGTTCCTTGGTCTGGTTTGCAACTTAACTTGGTCTGATTTGCATCTGATTAAGGTCTGATTTGCAACTTAACTGGGTCTGATTTGCAACTTAACTGGGTCTGATTTGCATCTGATTAAGGTCTGATTTGCAACTTAACTGGGTCTGATTTGCAACTTAAATTGGTCTGGTTTGCATCTGATTAAGGTCTGATTTGCAACTTAACTGGGTCTGATTTGCAACTTAACTCGGTCTGATTTGCATCTGATTAAGGCCTGATTTGCATCTGATTAAAGTCTGATTTGCAACTTAACGTTGTCTGATTTGCAACTTAACTTGGTCTGATTTGCAACTTTACTTGGTCTGATTTGCAACTTTACTTGGTCTGATTTACAACTTAACTTGGTCTGATTTGCAACTTATCTTGGTCTGATTTGCATCTAATTAAGGTCTGATTTGCATCTGATAAAGGTCTGATTTGCAACTTAACTTCGTCTGATTTGCAACTTAACTTGGTCTGATTTGCAACTTTACCTGGTCTGATTTGCAACTTAACTTGGTTTGATTTGCATCTGATTAAGGCCTGATTTGCAACCTAACTTGGTCTGATTTGCATCTGATTAAGGTCTGATTTGCATCTGATTAAGGTCTGAAATGCATCTGATTAGGGTCTGATTTGCAACTTAACTGGATCTGATTTGCAACTTAACTTGGTTTGATTTGCAACTTAATTTGGTCTGATTTGCAACTTAACTGGGTCTGATTTGCATCTAATTAAGGTCTGATTTGCAACTTAACTGGGTCTGATTTTCAACTTAACTTGGTCTGATTTGCAACTTAACTTGGTCTGATTTGCAACTTAACTTGGTCTATTTGCAACTTAACTTGGTCTGATTTGCAACTTAACTGGGTCTGATTTGCAACTTAACTGGGTCTGATTTGCATCTAATTAAGGTCTGATTTGCAACTTAACTGGGTCTGATTTTCAACTTAACTTGGTCTGATTTGCAACTTAACTTGGTCTGATTTGCAACTTAACTTGGTCTGATTTGCATCTGATTAAGGCCTGATTTCTGCAACTTTACTTGGTCTGTTTTGCAACTTTACTTGGTCTGATTTGCAACTTATCTCGGAATAATTTACAACTCATCTTGTTCATATTTACAACTCATCTTGAACTGGTTTAAAAATAAACTTGGCCTGGTTTGCAACTTATCTTTGAATGGTTTTCAACTCATCTTGTTCATGTTTGTAACTCATCATGTGCATGTTTAAAACTGATCTTATTCATGTTTACAACTCATCTTGGACTGGTTAAATTTTTTATCTTGCCTGGTCTAGTTTGTAACTTATCTTTGTCTGGTTTACAACTTACCTTTATATGATTTACAACTTATCTTGGTCTAGTTTACTAGTAACCTATGTCTGGTTTACAACTTATCTTGGTCTGGTTACAAGTTACTTGGTCTGGCTACAACTTACTTGGTCTGGCTACAGCATATCTTGGTCTGGCTACAACTTACTTGGTCTGGCTACAGCATATCTTGGTCTGGCTACAACTTACTTGGTCTGGCTACAACTTATCTCGGTCTGGCTACAACTTAATTACTTGGTCTGGCTACAACTTACTTGGTATGGCTACAACTTATCTTGGTATGGCTACAACTTATCTTGGTCTGGCTACAACTTATCTTGGTCTGGCTACAACTTACTTACTTGGTCTGGCTACAACTTACTTGGTATGGCTACAACTTACTTGGTCTGGTTAACAACTTATCTTGGTCCGGTTAACAACTTATCTTGGTCTGGTTAACAACTCATCTTCTGGTTGAAAACTTATCTTGTTTTGTTTCATAACTAATATTTGCGTTAGCATGGTCTATTTTACAACTGATTTTGTTTTTTAAACCATAAAAGTCATTTTGGGAAAAGTTTCAGAAAATGCAATTAGAATTTCATACCTTGAAAAGCAACTACAATATTTTACTTATTAATTATTTGACATAAATGATAAAATGATATTGATGACCATCATGGGGTCAAGCCATAATACAGCCAATAGGCGCGGACAGACCTTCATGAACTCTAACAAACAATGGGATGTTGACAGACATCTCAAGATTGTGGACACCTGGAAAATTCCAGGCCCAAATGCTTGCAACAAACCCCGGATTGAGTGAGGGGCTGAGAAGAGAAGAGAAATTGTGTCTAAATACCCGTTGTGTGCCCGCCGCCGTCCCGGTGGGGCAAAACACTGACATAGTCTGGGTCTAGACTTGGACCTGATACTGTTTATTATCATGGGGCCATGATAACGAACAGTCTCAAGTCAAAGTCCGGACTCCGATTTAGAAAAAAATACTTTTGTTATCATCGTGAAGAATCATCTTTATTACATTCGTTTAAAAAAATAAATGTGAATAATTTAACACTGAGTAGAAATAAAATTCAACAAATTTCATCGTCATCATGACCTGTATGGATCATTATTATCAATAATCGGTATATCCTTTTTATAATAATCATACATTTATAGTATTGGTATGAGTAACGTATTTTTGAACATTATTATTAATTGTATAACATATCATATTTCTTATATGATAAAACTTCATAAAGTCATTTATTTATCCAACGTCTATTAATTCATCTCATAAAACACCTACAAAACTTTCTATTTTTTAATATATTTTGAGAGCGATAAATGAATAGATAAACATTAAATTAAATTATTTATAACGGAAGTCAAGAATGTGTTTTCGCTTTTTCGTTATTCAAAGAATTCAGAAATAGCAATATTTGATCGTCCTTTAGCTCGACAACGCAGAAAACACCCAAGAACAGTTCATTTTAAGATGTTTTATCCTTGTTCAACTGCTTTCAAAGTGTAACGTGTTTTGGTATCAAGATTTCGAGTTCTTAAAAATAAACTTTGATGAAAGAAAACTCGCAGAAACAAGCAAAGTTCAGGTGCTCACTGCGCATGCTTCAGAGTATAGCGACAATACCCACTATCATTTTTTTGAGAACCACGATTTCTGTACCAAACCGAACTATATCAGGGTATATCTGTGTTGAAGAAAGTTTTAAGTAAAATATGGTCAATTTTCACTCATTAATAACTTCTTTGTTGGAAATTACTAAAAAACAATCCACACTATACGGCAAAAAATGTATGGAAAGGGCAAAATAGGGTCGGTCGGGAAAGTGGAAACAAACAACTTTATACGCCTGATGTAACATTGATATTTTCATGATGATATTTTCTTACCGATATACCTTTTTTCATCGATTCGGACTTCATTACTGCATAAAATGCATTTCATTTCCATTGATTACAGCGCTAAATACCGGTGGTTTACAATGTTTCTATAATATTCTGCATTTTTCGCTTATTAGGATTATATGATATTGTGTGTGTTTCTATAAATATCGTCCTGGCAGCCTAGCGGCCTCCTGCCTGTAGCAGTAATATTAATATTTGCATTAATATAAAGTGCAAAATAATGATTTCTTACGTCCTCTTAACGAACAAGTCTTGGTAATTAACCATTTTACGCGAAATAGAACTGTTATATTGCATTTGTGCACACTGATTGGACTACCGCGACGTCGTTTGATGGAAAGCGTATATTCTAATTCAATGAGTAAAATTTAATAGAAAATAACCGCTCTTTTGCATATAAGAACGAAATAGTTTAACTGCAATGACGTTACTTTGTTTGAAAAAAAAAGTTGCGGCGAGTTTTAATACTAAGAAAATAGTGGTTCTGTTAAACTTTTTTTTGTTTTGTTTGTTTTCTTCTGGAACAGAGATTATTTCAAAAATGCAAAATGAGTTAACCAGACATATACTAAAATGGTTATGGTTAATTATCGTGACATATGTCACGCCGCAAGGTCTTTAGACCGCCAACTTCACGCCGCCAGGCCGAAAGGCCTCCTTATTCAGAGCCGCCAACTTCACGCCGCTAGGCCGTTAGGCCGCCCTATTCAGAGCCGCCAGGCCGTTAGGCCACTAACTTCACGCCACCGGGCCGTTAGGCCGCCAACTTCAAGCCATCAGGCCGCTAACTTCACGTACGTATTATGTAGGTAAACTTCATCCATCGTTCTGTCTAATGACGTCATAACATATTTTGACGTTTGATATGCCGTAACGCTAGAGACAATAAAATAGTGTAATATTCTGCAAATGACTTGTTGTTAACAATAATTATTGTAGCGTAAGCCATATTTAAGTTTGACGTTTTCACGGAAGTGGCAGTCGCCATTGTTGCGTACGAGGAGCCCGGTGACAAACTCGACTGAAAAATGATAAAGAAAACTATTTTATTTTATCTGTGCAAAAAAAAAAGTTTACATTTATGTCTTGTTTTGGAACATCCATGAACATTCAATGTTGAAAAACATCGTCGTTACTAACATGTTCACTTAAATGATTGTCAAGCCATAGAAATATTTCAAAGATTTCAATGAAGTCTGTGTGTGTTTTTTGTAGTTGTTGTTGATGTTGTTTGTCTTTTGGGAGGGAGGGTAGTCAACAAATTTTATTGAATTTGTATATATTTGTTAACACTAGAATTAATGTTCGGCTTTGCATAAACAAGAAATGTTCAAAATAGTTGCATTTTGAGAGTGGTTAATCAAAATACATTGCAGACGTGTAACCTTCCGCAGATGTATCAAATGTGCATGTGTAACTATTTTGAATTCGTTACAAACATCTAAAGTGTCTCAAATGTATCTAGTTGATCGAAAGTAGTTTCCTGGACCTTTCAGTGCCAAATTAAAAGAATAATTCATGCAAGTTAATATTGTATTTGCTATTTTAAAGTCCAGGAGAATAAAGTATGTTTGAAATGACAAAGTAGTTGTGAAAATATTAAAAAAAGAACTGACAAGATTTTAAGAATTTTGACCTCGGGCAGTTTCGTCATATTCCTTGCCAAATTTCTACGGACATATGCAAAATAATTAATGTTGGTTTTAATTAAGGCAACACCATTATTTGCACGGTTAGTAGATATATACTGTAAATATTTGCGTGTTACTGTGATGTATTGTGGAAATGTGCCAGAATTCGCCATCTCAAGAACACCAAGACACCTTGAAACTGCTCGCTGTGTTTGCTGTTATATTTCAACAATATCATATTTCCTGCAAATAAATAACTTATGTAATTTCCAAAAATTGTGATGCATTCACTTAAACTATTACTCCAAATTCTTCACACGATAGCCGTGAACAGCTATGGAACTTGGGATTAAGATAATCCGTCGGTTAAACAACGGCGCCAATCCATTGCGGTATATTCTGTTAATTCTTAAAACAATTTCACACGATTTTCTATGGCAACAGTTTAAGAATGTGGCAAGCCTTTGATGCCTTAAACGGTGTGTAATTGCTGTAAATATTTACATGTGGACTTATCCGGCTGGTCCGGTCGGCCGGTGTACCACAAAGATACCGGCGGCCTTTGTACATGGTGTCTCATGTTTGTGTAGGGAATAAACCTCCAGTGCTTTGAGAACACACACACACCCAAACATAAGCAGGAACAAAACTTGCGGCTGCTAAAAGACACCATACATCATAATTGTAAACAGAAATGTGGTTTTTCAAAACCCGACCCACAGAACACCCACCCACGGAACACACACGGCGAGTCTGGTCCTGTAACAAATACCATGGAAAAATTGAAACGCAAATGCTCGTGTTTAAAACACGACTGACCATGATCATTGTCGTGCCATTTGATTTCTTTTAAAAAGCACATACAGGTTGGCAATGGTTGTCCGCTTTTTTCTCCGTCAATCAGTAATATTGTGGCAAACTGATACTAATCGCCGAGTTCTTGGTGTATCTTGCCACGCGTACGCATTGTCGCATGTGAACTTAAGTTTCATCACGGGTTTTAAATATATAACATTGGTACAGTACATGAAACAAAAGTGTGTTAGATATTTTAAGACTTATCATAAATACGAAAGTTATTTAGGCATTTTGCCCAAAAGTTTACGATTTTTTTCTTCTGAAGACTACGACTGTCTGTGCACCCACTTCTTATTCAAGCCGTTAGATACGCTAGAAAAAATGTACGAAACCACATATGTTGTATGATATATGTTGTAATTCCAATGCTATTGAAGATGACTTTCACTTTGTCTGTGTGTGTCCATCTTTTAATGATTTTAGAAAGAAATATATAACGAATGCTATTAAATAAGACCGTCTGTATTCAAATATTTACAATTGTTGCAATCTAATAATAGAACTAAGCTATTTAAAATACATGTATATCTATTTGTTAAAGAATATCTTGAAGTAAGAACTAAAATATATTTTTTGTTAGAACTTAATATAGAAGTGTGTTCATCCTTTGATTTAGAGATTATAATAATTACAATAGTTATCTAATTTGTTGAAATATATGAACTTTTATTAAGTGATTTTGTTGCCAGTTTGTTAATATATTCGTTTGTTACTACATGTATGCATACACGGTGACATTGGTCATTATAAACATGTGTAGTTGACGGTGAACATTGTACAAGTCGAATAGACCGTCTATCTATCTGTCTGCCTGCCTGCCTGCCTGTCTGTCTGTCCCTTCATGGTTTTATCAGATTATCTTGAACGATCATTTTATGGCCGTTTTTGCACCCTTTCACAACCAGGCTGTGGTAATACCGGGATTCTTTCCTTAATAAAAACAACAACATGGGAGGAGTGGAAACTGAAACTGTAAGTCTATAAAGAAAGCAAAAACCAGTTTGAAGATTCTAAATTTATTCAATTTAAATTTCACTAACCTACCTAATATTGGGTGATTAGTGGTACAATTACTGGTAATGTAAATATAATGACAAATAAGTGTCTGTCACCCATACTATACACACGAATATATAAAATAGTACATATAAATGAGAACAAAATAATATTTTAAATATATCACATATTTAGTGTACAATTACTAAAAGCTAATCACGACACTGAATATCACAGACTAAAAGCATGTGGCTTCATAAATATACATTTTACATACACAAAATAATGTGTGTTTAATGCTCAAACATGTATGTTTTAATAATTAGCACAAGTTTACAAATAAACATGAGCATAAAACAGACAAAATTGAGGCAGTCAACACTGCGGCAGTCAACAAAGTGGCAGAGCAGTGACATAACTGTGATGACAACACAGCAACATGTAACACAACACATAATTATGCAAACTATATTATTAAATAAACTAAATATTTCAATATAGGTACAATGTGTTTAAGCTGTATATTTTTAGATGAAAAATCAAACTTACCTATGTAAATCTTAAATATTTATGTGTTGATCAATAAATATAGTGTTGTTTTTGGTTAGGGCATTTTTGTTACAATTTTTAATTATTCCGTTACTATTTTTTTATGATTTATTCCTCCAAATGTAAGGAAAGAAAATAGTCTGACTTTTTAAAATAAATATGTTTAATGATTTTTGTTTGTTTTTATAAATATTTTGTTATTCTCACCCTAATCCAAAATATTTTTAATATAGTTTTACTATTTAAATATGTATACAACTTATGGGTAAAGAATTAATTACTATATGTTTTGTATTTGAACATAATACATGATTAATCAGATCACAAATACTATTAATGGTCACAGTGACAATTCTAGAAGGCAAAATGCTAATTATGATAATATGTTTATTTACATGTATACAAATAATTATGTATGAAAACATAATGCTCCTGGAAGAACAATACCTGTGATAGACAGTGGTACAGTCCAGAATCCCACAAGAGATATGAATAGTTTAAGGCAATGATGCTATGATATATAGATGATGTATTGCAAGATGTAAGTTATGAACACGCATGTAAATGGTCACAAAAGTGTGTATGTGTATTGTCGAGAATGGCAAGGAAAACGGTGTGGTATAAATCAGCACACTCGTGAAGATGAATGGTTGGTACACTAGAAACAATACTGTGTCACATCAAAACCTCACTTACAAGTATGATCATCATTTAAATTGTTAATTTTTTTTAATAATGACATACCGTAATAGTTTGATTTAGAGTGTTCCAGTTAATAATTTTTCAAAATAGAGGCTTTCGGCACTGAGCTAAAAACCCCATGCTGCAATATTTAAATACATATGTCTACAACTCAATGCTTAAAGCTATTACCAAAATAGTACTTGGATAAGATAAATATATTAAATTTATTGAGCTTTGTCTGAAATTCACCAAACATACGGAAACAAAATACAGAAATAACTATGGCAGGAATGTAATGCTGTTTTATCACATAAATATCGAACATTTCATATTGCACATTTACTTGTTACAAAGATCCTTTTTGGCATCAATGCAAACATGATTCTTTACACAGCAAATATACTCTGTCTCCTTCGTCTCCTGATTTTTTATATTTTTTTCATGGAAAAACAAATATGTTATGAAAATAATGTTTTACAATGCATCCAAATACCCAAACCTAGACTTAAGAAATATAGAAATTTGAATGACAAAGTAAACTAAAATTTATCATTTCATAATCAAGTTTTTTATTTACTGACACATTGTAGAAATTTGGAAAAAATCTTTACGGCCAAAATAAAAATCATTTGAAAAAACAAATGCATTTATTAGTCAGTGATAAAAAAATACTTAGGCACTAATCGAAGATTATAAGAGATTCTATAAAAAGCACATTTAACTTTTGGTTCTAAACCTAGCTTAGTATACATGATACCAAATATGATTTGTTCATTAACTTCCATGTGTGAAATCATAAAGGAAGAACTGTATATACCTACATATAAAATGAGTTACTGAATATCATAGGAGCATGATCAAAACACATAGATTATGTAAACAGATTTGAAAACACATAGATTATGTTAACAGATTTGAAAACACATAGATTATGTTAACAGATTTGAAAACACATAGATTATGTTAACAGATTTGAAAACACATAGATTATGTTAACAGATTTGAAAACACATAGATTATGTTAACAGATTTGAAAACACAAAAATTATGTTAACAGATTTGAAAACACAAAAATTATGTTAACAGATTTGAAAACACAAAAATTATGTAAACAGATTTGAAAACACATAAATTATGTTAACAGATTTGAAAACACAAAAATTATGTTAACAGATTTGAAAACACAAAAATTATGTTAACAGATTTGAAAACACAAAAATTATGTTAATATATTTGAAAACACAAAAATTATGTTAACAGATTTGAAAACACAAAAATTATGTTAACATATTTGAAAACACAAAAATTATGTTAATATATTTGAAAAAATAAATAAAGATAAACAAATTAAGCAAGACATTGGATATTTTTTCCGTGGAATGGTCATTTACGTATCATTACCCACATTTCATATATGCAACATTTATACAAATGTATATAAAAAGACATAATGTTAAAATAGGTAAAAAGGGCATTCAAAGCAAACTAGTATACTAGTAGTAAAATAACAGATTATTTCCACAAAAACACTTAAATAACTACAAAGTTTCCTTGTAAAAATCTACGACAAATGCCCTTATTTTATCTACAAGCTAATTAGTTTCTTTCATATCTAATAATTTATGAATAAATATGCACTGGTACAAGGTCATCATGCTTTTATCATGTACCAGGGTTTCTGTTACATTTAAAATAAAGCTTAGGACATAATCTTTTGAAATGGACCTTGGCATATTCTGTGACACCGGAGTATTAAACGAAAATAAGCAAATGCAAATAAGATGTCCATGTACAGGAATAGAATTGAGTGTGTTTATATTTGTTGACCTAATACCACTGAACAAGAGCACTGTCAGTAGGTGCTAACGCCCATCCATTTCTCTCAGTTGATCAAGGAACATTACTCCTAACTGATTACAGTTATGGGCCTTGCTACACGTATATTTATTTATGCTTGTGTACTTGTAAATATCCTGAACAGCTTAACAAGAATGAGAAGGCCACATGCCACTAAACTACTTCTATACTTGTATAATACACTAATGGTTTTGTTCCCCCTGTGGGGCGCCCGCCTGGTCCAGCTTCTTCTTCAACACACCGACAAGCCTCTGGAGCCTGGAAACACACAAACAAATGAGATAAAAAAGTTTCATTTAAGCTCTCTTGAGCTTCATGTGAGCTTTTAAACAGACTATAAAAACATGTGAATAACGTGTCAAGTGAACAAGGCCATCCTTAAAAATAGTAATATATGCAGTCAGGTCTTACTCAGATATGTTTTAAACACAGGGTCCGTAGGTTGGCATTTTTTGTTTTAAGAACTGACATGTTAACATGAAACAAGAGAACACCACATAATAAATCAAGAGTAACGCAAATGGCTGCAAATGTTTATCTGTTTGTTTTTTTCAGTCTACAAGTGTGTATTTTCTTGGCAACATGTATACCAAGTTTCATATGAGTACACTTTTTTTTTAAATCAGGTCAAAAGTTTGGTTAAAGTTTTAGCATCACACCACTGCCACCCACGGCACTGCCACCCACGGCATCACCAAGGCTATCACAATACATTAATCTTTTTCTTTAAAAATAGAACTAAAACAGCTGTTTACTCCACAGAACATACAAAGTTCCAGTCAGCACAATTTTAGTGAAATGGTCAGGCCACTACAAACAATTCTTTCTTAAGGCTGGCCCAAAATTGAAAAGTATACCTTTTCTTTGCATGGTAACAAAGGATGTTCATTCCTGATGCAATTGGCTTAACCTTGCAGTCCTATTCAATATCTTTATATTGACCGAAAACCAACTTTTGTTTGTGCAGTATTCTTTTTTATTTTTAATCGGTTTATTAAAGTATATTCATATAAACTGAGTATATCCATGGTGTATGATTTCAGTGTCAAAATTTGGAGATTCACCCATTTTAGAAATGCACAGACAAATGTCCATGAAATATTTTTAGGTTATTGAAGGCATATGAAAATATATGCACAAATGTTAACACTTGTTAACTGCTGGCAAAATTAAATGCTTTGTTCTCAATATAGAACCCAGTACTTGTTTGTACTACCAGAGTTTTGAACCCCACCCACCTCTCCTTGTCCTGGCTGACAGACTCCAGAGCCTGCTCTAGCTGCTTCTTGTCAATGGTAGAAGAGCGAAGCTGGGCCATCAGGCGCCCGTTCTCTTTCTGTGCATGTGCCAACTCTTCTTGTGATGCTGCTAGCTCCTCTGTGAGGGGCTGCATGGTGTCGTGGGCCGGCTTGTATTTGGAGTTCTCCCTTGAGAGGGACTTGTGCAGGCTGAAACCAGTCAAACATAAAGGTAAGGCCAAATTTTTTTTAATTGTTTGTTTAGGGTAGGTAGGGATTTTTTTTTTTTTTTTAAATCTGTCGTAAGTTCAGAGTGTTTCCTTGCACATGGCAGTCTTTCCTACATTACTGTCATTGCCTGACTTTGTTTTATCATATAAACAATAATTCTGATCGTCCAATTTGCATTTATCCGCCCTTCGTAACTCTCTATTCGCTAACAAATATTTTTTTGCTCAGAAACAGAAAAAAATAGTTAGGGTCGGCGCATTTTTATAGGTAGGGTCGGGTTACCCGAAACAGACATATTTTTTTTTAGGCCTAACCTGAAACATCTTGATTTGACAAAAGGTGGTTGCTAAGGAAGCAAGTGATTTCTAAGGAGATCCATGGTTGATAGGGAATGTGATAGTTAATAGGGAAAGAGGTCATACTTGATAAAATCATTGGAAACTAAGAAAAAAATGGTTTCTTTGGAAGTTCATGGTTGTTCAGGTTGTCCATGGTTGTTAAGGGAACTGGGAAAGTAAGCTATAACGTCAAGGACGTCATTGGACACTTAAACAAAAGGTGTTTGCTGAAGTTCAAGTTAGTGGTTACTAAGAAAGTCTATGGTTGGTAGAAAATTTGATGCTTAATAGGGAAGCAAGCTAGTTTTGAGATAGTCATTGATTTTGAGAAAATATGTAGTTGCTTTAGAAGTTGATGGTTTTTAAGAAAGAGACAAGCTGCTGCTGAAAGTTGCTGGTAAGGTTATATGAAGACTGTTGGTGGAGGACATAATTCTATATTGGAACAAGAATGCCGTAGAGCAGAGGCCAACACTTATCTGTTGTTTTTCAGTTGATAAAGGGGCATAACTCTACAATTATTAAAGCTTCAGTTATGAGTCTTATTATGCAAGTGCATATTGCCTCTGGCAACATGTGTACCTGCTTGTTTTTGAACATATATATAGTTTTTGAGCTATGGCCAATGTTAAAGATTTGCACTTTGACAAACGGTCGCCGCTGACAACAATATCAATGACACCAAAGCTTTGGCAATGTATCAACTTTTCTTCTTCAAAAAACAGATGAGCTCAAAATATTGATTAAACATTAAGAATAAAACTTCACAGGAAGAGAAGATGTAGCTTACCCGTAGTAAATACGTAGCGTCTGAACTTCGTCGTCAAGTTGTTTGGATTTGGCAACTGCCACGTCCCTTTCTTGTTGGATTGCAGCAAGTTTGGCCTGAAATACAGCAACATTATATTTATATAATTACTTTGCTGTATATTTCCCTCTGAATTTGGAAAAAAACAACATAAAACAAAAAAATATTGAATGGACATTCTTAAACCGGAGGGCCCACTAGGGTCCTATATCACATTGAGATATGAAACAAATGGTTAGTTTAGTTTGGCAAAGATTGGCTAACAAATGCTTTAGTTAGAGTACAGAAATAAAATTGTGATGCCCCGGACAAAGCCAGACAACATGATTGCTAAATGTCTGCCATGCTACGCAAATGTCATAAAAAGTCATGCCGTTGGTTGTGCTGCAAACAAATATATTTTTAAGGACGTATTGCAATTGATTATATTTGAAAATTTTAAAAGCTGCACTCTCACAGATTTACCATTTTACATTTTTTTTTTATCTTTTGTCTTGGAAAGAGCAAATTTTTGCGTAAATATCTGCTAAACAATGATTTAGGATTGTTGACAACAGATCAGATTGCATATTTTCATATTTCTGTTCGAAAATTAATGTTTTATGGCTTACACCATTACTAACTGTTTAAGGAAAATGCATATTAAACATCAATTTTTGAACATAATTTTAAAAACCTGCGATCTTATTTTTGTCAGCAGTCTTATATAACTGTTTCCATGGATTTTTGCAAAAATTGGCTCGTTCCAAGACAAAAAAAAAAAAAGTTGTCAAAACGTTCAATCTGTGAGAGTGCAGCTTTAAGAAGTAAAAATATGATCAAACCATTTTTATTTTTTTTTAAACATCCTTAACCGCTTGTTTTTGATTGAATAAAACATTCACATTTTTGTAAACAATAAACAAATGCTCTTGGTTTGAAGGCTTTATTTCTGTTTTTAATTCGAAAGGAGTTATGACAAAGTTCATTCTAATATATTTTGTCATTAATTAATTTTCTTCGATAATAATTATTGTAAGACAACATACTTTAAAGGTGTTTTATTCTACTCAAAATTTTTTTTATTTTAAAAGAAGTTTTTTTTTCCTTTTAATACAATAAAATAAACATGTATCAGAAATTATTCTATTATAATTTTGTTGTTCTGAAAAAATAATAATAATAAAACTGTATTAACACTGAAAAATGCTTTTTAAAAAAATATATTTCACTTCTACTTAATTTTCTACCTGAAATGATCTTAAAATGATTTTTTTTAGTAACACACATGTATGTAACAGATTTTTGATTTCATTTCAATTTATCACAAGAAAATTTATCAATATATCCCATTGAAACATCCATTCTAATCCTCCGAAAAACCCGGGCCTAATCAGTGGATCTTCATATTTGCATCTCTTTACAAAACTAGCAATATCATCGGGCAAAATT
The DNA here is from genome assembly GCF_026914265.1 of Mya arenaria. Taxonomy (NCBI): domain Eukaryota; kingdom Metazoa; phylum Mollusca; class Bivalvia; order Myida; family Myidae; genus Mya; species Mya arenaria. Next base: position 56,363,925 of record NC_069132.1, on the reverse strand, counting down.
GTGTACAAAAAGTGAAACTTGAACATAAATGTCAGATAAATAATCCTGCTAACAAAATGAAAACGTCTTTCCACATTCAAAGGTGAAAATTAGAAGCATTGAGGGGTGTTGACAGGATCCTTAACTGGCTAAAGGTTTTGTAAATATTATCACAGGACAAAATACACATACATATCACATTTTAATTTGACTAACAAACAAAATCGCAAGATATGTGAAAGATAAAATATGATAAAGAATTAGCTGTTGATCGGAGCATTCTTCTCAAGTGTCAGTTTTGCAAACATTTAGTGTGATGTTTAACAAAAAAAATCAACTACACAAACATCGACTATCTTTCGACCCATGTTGTGTTTTCGAATAAAAACAAAATCATTCTGAATTTTGAAAAAGTAGTTTTTCGCACAAAGAAATTACTTCAACAAGGCTGCAATCAATTATTTTGCAAAAGTGATTGGTTTTAATGTGATAAATAAAGTAACAGGCGGTCATATATGGGAAAAGTTATCACCTCCAGTTTTAATTTTGCCAGCCATAAATCTAAACATGTTCACTTAATCAATCAGTTTTCAAGCTGACCGACTGATGTAATATCTCCACAGTGCTGATAATGGCAGAAATATTGAATATTATCTAACAAATTTACGATAGCCCTCCACACTATACCGTTCCTTAAAAGTATTTGAGCGATTTTTTTATCTCGAGTTGGCAAAGACTGTTCGGGCAACTGAGTTACAATCACGTTTATCTTCCCGTAATCAGTGTGACATTCATAAAAGCCTAAAACAAATACAGGTGTGTACATGGGCTCTCATTTCCCAGGTAACCAAAATGGCGACCGTTTGTCGACCAATCAGAAACCTTGTTGCTGAGTCCGGCAGATTAGGTTTTCATCCAATATAGCCGACCACAGATGGTCGATCGAAACATCTAATGAATTTTTCTGTTGTACACAATGAACACTGCAAATATACAGCTACAAGGTATTCCAGTAATTCCTTAGTCTCTCATCTGTGCTCCTGCCTAATACCATCGGACACAAAGAACCTTGTCCGTAAAATTCCTTGTAATATAAATGAGAATATAATCACCCAAAACAAACCAAAAAACTTTAAGATATTTAAATTGATTTCTGACAATATTTAGTGTTAGGCATATGTCTACACCAATGGGATGCTGGACAAATTCTGATTAAATCATTTTGAAAGCTTAACACGAAAAAACAACTGCCGAAGTTCCATTTAGTCATTAATTGATTTAATTAAGTGGGATATTGGTGGCGGTTCACCAATGTACGGAGACATTATTCAAATCAGAGTATATTACTTTTGAATATCAAACACATTTCATCCCAGTGAGACACTTAAATGTCAATTGAACCAGTATTTTATATTTTTCAAGAGCTAATATTGCAATACAAGTTTAATAAAGTCCTGAGTAGTATGCAATATATTATATAAGAAAACTTCAACATTCGCAAGATTAAGTCAGTAAATCTGAAATCACATGTAAAAATCATCAACTACAATTTACATTCAGAGCCAATGCAAAGATTGCGGGTATTTTGAATGTTTGATAAATTGATATAATTCAACATTACTATCTAAACTGTATAATAACACTTGGAGATTTGAGGGCCTCAAGGCAGTTGAAATAGAGTATTGAATAAATTTACCCAAGATTTTGTGCATATAGATACAAGATAACCCGCTGTTGACAAATAACTTTATTTTCACTTTGTCTTAAAATACAAAAACACATCAAATTATGATATTAAGAATTGCATCAGGTAAAGGTATATATTTTCTTGGCCACCCATAATTGCAGCTATTTTGGACCTAATTAAAGCGCAATACATGTCCAACAGTTCATAGGGATGTATTTGAACTGCCATAATTTGATGTTGACATATCATGTTTGTATTTAAGATGTATTCACAACTTGAACATTAAGTAAATTTACACAGTAAACAACGATGGGCTAATTTAGTCCAACACTCCTCTGAACAAGGTAGAAAAGTCCACAAATTTTGTCCAAAACACAGACAAACATTTCTCTCTGACAGGAACAATCAGTCAAAATCACATCAACTAATTCAGACTATACCATAATTAATGTAGAACCCTTTTCGTTAATGTCAGATTGTTTACTTTACGTTAGAGGGGAAAGTTGTTATACCAAGATTTCCTCATCAATGAATGCTTTTAAATTCGTGGTTTGAAAAACAAATATTTAAACACTTATATAAGCCCCGAAACCTCTCTAAAACTCAGTTTTAACATCTTTTACCATGTCTAGGAAGATTTTCACAAGATTTTTAATCTCAAAAACAAATAAGTTTATACAGGATATTATGTGGTCTCATTAAAATCACAATGTCTACACAAGTATGAAAACATGTTAAAATCTGTTTTTATAAATAATAAATAATTTCGTAAAAGTTTTATAATTAAGTTACCTATCAAATAACTTATTTTGATAATGCCTTCATTCCAACTTACTTTGATGTTCATTTCCCAAACTTGCAAACAAGCAGTTGTAATATTCACAATACAAATCAGCCATTATTGCCTGCCTAAACGTGTTTGTAAAACGGTGACTGCAGAGAAGACAGAGAAGACAGAAGTCCTTGGCTTTAATGCACCATATTCACTCATATATCCAGCCTGTCATAATGGGACTTTTGAATGTAACCAAAAGTAAAATTTGTATCATTCAATAGGATAAAAAATAAAAAATGGTCAAATGTATGATTTGGATCACATCGAATGCCTACAGTGTTCTAGCAGTAACATCTTCTTATGGCATTAATTAAAATAACATATGGAGCCTTAGTATTCTGAACTGTTTTATCATAGAGAGAAAACCTTTCGACATATTACTTAAATGTGTTTTAATCACAGGGCGAAAGCCTTCATTTGTACCATAAATAACCATCCCCATTTTCACGAATTTTTTTTTCTCGTCACTGTCAACAAACAGTAGGCCGATCGCGGCAGATGATTTTGACATTTTTTCTATGCATCCTTTAACCCAAAACCTAGATTAAAAGTTTTTTTCTCGGATTTTTTCAAGGATTTTTTGCCTGCGTCTTATACCCCCTATCGTCTCATACCCAGTCATTTACTGTACACAAGTTATCTGTGTTTTAATCACAGAGTGAAAGACTTAATTTGTACACAAGTTACCTGTGTTTTAATCATTAGAGTGAAAGCCTTAATTTGTACACAAGTTACCTGTGTTTTAATCATTAGAGTGAAAGCCTTCTTTTGTACACAAGTTACCTGTGTTTTAATCACAGGGCGAAAGACTTTCCTTGCACACGTAACCTGAGTTTTAATCACAGGGTGAAAGGCTTAATTTGTACAAAAAACCTGTGTTTTAATCACAGGGCGACAGCCTTAATTTGTACAAAAAACCTGTGTTTTAATCACAGGGCGACAGCCTTAATTTGCACAAAAAACCTGTGTTTTAATCACAGGGCGACAGCCTTAATTTGCACAAAAAACCTGTGTTTTAATCACAGGGCGAAAGACTACTTGTACAAGTAACCTGAGTTTTAATCACAGGGGGAAATCCTTTAGCCCGCCATGTGTGTTTACGTCCTTCAACCATCCACTTACTATTATATCTTCCTTACGGATTTGTTATGATATTATATACTACACATTCAAAGTTTGTAAATAATGTGCAGAAAAAATATAATATTAAATATCAATTTAAATATCAATCCATACAAAGAAGGCATTAATTGTATATAATGTATTTTATTTGCATAACATTTTAAACTATTAACCTATTAATAGTAAAATAATTAAATTTCTAGACAAACTTTGAAAGTAATTATCCAATAATATTTTAACATTGTTATTAAACTACAATTATAACTAGAAGTAATACATTATCATTGGTTATTTTATTCAAACATTATTATCATTATAATTTAATAAGTCCATTTTAGTCTAAACGCAATGTTTATGTCACTGCTTAATAACAATAAAAAACACCCAGTAGGCCTTGTGTTGGCTATGTTGCCACTGTATGGTCATTATCTATATCGTTAAATTATTTAATTAATTAAATCTAATAAGATTACTATTAAATTTCAAGATGACGTAAATTTTGCGTTAGATTTATAATATGTATGTTCTGTATTCACTATAAAGGTCAGTTAGAGTATGAGGAAACCATCCCTATGTCACGTGCAGTTAGTTAGTGTGCACGAGCACCCGTGTGTCACTCGTGTGCGACTCACCGTATGGTCCCCGGGGTGGGGGAGGCAGGAGGGGTCGGGGTAAACCTTATGTTTATCTCTTCAGTCTATTCCAAAGAAGAGTTTGATTGAATGAATCCATAAACTCAGAATGATTTGTACAATATCTTTTAACAGAATATTACAACCAATGATTTCATGGTCTTTATATAAGAAAACAAAAAATACTCAAGACTTCAATTCTGTTTCATAAATAATGGCATTTGTGCAGGTGGTCGATGGGGGATTCTATATTAACGTATTGGAAGTGGGTGATGGGTGATGAGGGATTCTATAATAACGTATTGGAGGTGGGTGATGAGGGATTCTATAGTAAAGTATAGGAAGTGGGTGATGGGGGATTCTATAGTAACGTACGTATTGGAGGTGGGTGATGGGGGATTCTATAGTAACGTACGTATTGGAGGTGGGTGATGGGGGATTCTATAGTAATGTATTGGAGGTGGGTGATGGGGGATTCTATAGTAACGTATTGGAAGTGGGTGATGGGGGATTCTATAGTAACATATTGGAGGTGGGTGATGGGGGATTCTATAGAAACGTATTGGAGGTGGGTGATGGGGGATTCTATAGTAACGTATTGGAGGTGGGTGATGGGGGATTCTTAATTAACGTATTGGAGGTGGGTGATGGGGGATTCTATAGTAAAGTATAGGAGGTGGGTGATGGGGGATTCTATAGTAAAGTATTGGAGGTGGGTGATGGGGGATTCTATAGTAACGTATTGGGGGTGGGTGATGGGGGATTCTATAGTAACGTATTGGAGGTGGGTGATGGGGGATTCTATAGTAACGTAGTGGAAGTGGGTGATGGGGGATTCTAAAGTAACATATTGGAGGTGGGTGATGGGGGATTCTATAGAAACGTATTGGAGGTGGGTGTTGGGGGATTATATAGTAACGTATTGGAGGTGGGTGATGGGGGATTCTATAGTAGAGTATAGGAGGTGGGTGATGGGGGATTCTAAAGTAACGTATTGGAGGTGGGTGATGGGGGATTCTAAAGTAACGTATTGGAGGTGGGTGATGGGGGATTCTATAGTAACGTATTGGAGGTGGGGGATGGGGGATTCTATAGTATAGTATTGGAGGTGGGTGATGGGGGATTCTATAGTAACATATTGGAGGTGGGTGATGGGGGATTCTATAGTAACGTATTGGAGGTGGGTGATGGGGGATTCTATAATAACGTATTGGAGGTGGGTGATGGGGGATTCTATAGTAACGTATTGGAAGTGGGTGATGGGGGATTCTAAAGTAATGTATTGGAGGTGGGTGATGGGGGTTCTATAGTAACGTATTGGAAATGGGTGATGGGGGATTCTATAGTAACGTATTGGAGGTGGGTGATGGGGGATTCTATAGTAAAGTATAGGAGGTGGGTGATGGGGGATTCTATAGTAACGTATAGGAGGTGGGTGATGGGGGATTCTATAGTAACGTATTGGAGGTGGGTGATGAGGGATTCTATAGTAACGTATTGGAGGTGGGTGATGGGGGATTCTATAGTAACGTATAGGAAGTGGGTGATGGGTGATTCTATAGTATAGTATTGGAGGTGGGTGATGGGGGATTCTATAGTATTGTATTGGAGGTGGGTGATGGGGGATTCTATAGTATAGTATTGGAGGTGGGTGATGGGGGATTCTATAGTATAGTATTGGAGGTGGGTGATGGGGGATTCTATAGTATAGTATTGGAGGTGGGAGATAGGGGATTCTATAGTAAAGTATAGGAAGTGGGTGATGGGGGATTCTATAGTAACGTATTGGAGGTGGGTGATGGGGGATTCTATAGTAATGTATTGGAGGTGGGTGATGGGGGATTCTTTAGTAACGTATTGGAGGTGGGTGATGGGGGATTCTATAGTAACATATTGGAGGTGGGTGATGGGGTATTCTATAGTAAAGTATTGGAGGTGGGTGATGGGGGATTCTATAGAACGTATTGGGGGTGGGTGATGGGGGATTCTATAATAACGTATTGGAGGTGGGTGATGGGGGACTCTATAGTAACGTATTGGAAGTGGGTGATGGGGGATTCTAAAGTAATGTATTGGAGGTGGGTGATGGGGGATTCTATAGTAACGTATTGGAGGTGGGTGATGGGGGATTCTATAGTAACGTATTGGAGGTGGGTGATGGAGGATTCTATAGTAAAGTATAGGAGGTGGGTGATGGGGGATTCTAAAGTAACGTATTGGAGGTGGGTTATGGGGGATTCTAAAGTAACGTATTGGAGGTGGGTGATGGGGGATTCTAAAGTAACGTATTGGAAGTGGGTGATGGGGGATTCTAAAGTAACATATTGGAGGTGGGTGATGGGGGATTCTATAGTATAGTATTGGAGGTGGGTGATGGGGGATTCTATAGTATAGTATTGGAGGTGGGTGATGGGGGATTCTATAGTAACATATTGGAGGTGGGTGATGGGGGATTCTATAGTTATGTATTGGAGGTGGGTGATGGGGGATTCTATAGTAACGTATTGGAGGTGGGTGATGGGGGATTCTAAAGTAACGTATTGGAGGTGGGTGATGGGGGATTCTATAGTAACATATTGGAGGTGGGTGATGGGGGATTATATAATGAAAAGTAACGTATTGGAGGTGGGTAATAGGGGATTCTATAGTAACGTATTGGAGGTGGGTGATGGGGGTTTCTATAGTAACGTATTGGAGGTGGGTGATGGGGGATTCTATAGTAACGTATTGGAGGTGGGTGATGGAGGATTCTATATTAACGTATTGGAGGTGGGTGATGGGGGATTCTATAGTAAAGTATAGGAGGTGGGTGATGGGGGATTCTATAGTAACGTATTGGAGGTGGGTGATGGGGGATTCTATAGTAACATATTGGAGGAGGGTGATGGGGGATTATATAATGAAAAGTAACGTATTGGAGGTGGGTGATGGGGGATTATATAATGAAAAGTAACGTATTGGAGGTGGGTGATGGGGGATTATATAATGAAAAGTAACGTATTGGAGGTGGGTGATGGGGGATTATATAATGAAAAGTAACGTATTGGAGGTGGGTAATAGGGGATTCTATAGTAATGTATTGGAGGTGGGTGATCGGGGATTCTATCGTAATGTATTGGAGGTGGGTGATCGGGGATTATATAATGAAGTATATGAAGCAGTCGATGGAGGATTTTATAATGAAATATGGGAGGTGGGTGATGGGGGATTATATAACCAAGTCTGAGCAAGTAGACTCAAACATATATAATTATAATCTTAATTAACCTTCATAACAGTTATGATGGCCAGTTTAAATTTGTATAAACTTGAGTATTGATAGTTAAAGTATCAGTGAAGGGGTGAATAGTTCACAAACCCACAGTTTGCTTGATACAGTGAATCAAGGTCAACTTGCTAACTAACGTACAAATCCTATAAACAATATCATACTTAAACAGGGAAACCAGAGGGCTCTTTTACAAGAAAACACTAGAGCTATCACTGAATGTGATTAATACCTCAAATGCCGCCCTCATACGAAATGGCAGTTAAATATTTAGAAATCCCACCTAAAATTAACAATGCTGTGGATACAGTTATAGTTCTTGTACACTGCACATTATGCTTTATCATTGCAAACAATTAGTTTTTAAGTTATGCTTAAGGAAAAGGAAAATTGCAACAGACCAACTGACTGACCAACTGGCTGACCGACCACAGGGTGACTCCAATAAACCACATTCAAACGGGGTATAATTATTACAGCCATAAATTTTTGAAGCTAAAATCCCTCATTGAAAAATAGATTGGCTGGTGCTATAGCTTCAGTGCATATTTGAAGGCTATAGCATATGAGGGTAGTTTAGCATATGAACATCATTTGGTGCTAAAGCTTATGAGTTTTGTATGGTGCTATAGCATATGAAGTTAAGATGGTGCTATAGCTTATAAGCAAAAGACGGTGCTATAGCACATCAGTGACAGTTGGTTGTATAACATAATTATGAGCATGCATGTTTACCTTAGTGGATTTGTCCATGCCTCCATCAGCGTCGCTGTCCTTTTGGTAACGCAGCAACTGCTCCTCAAGTTTATGACACTGCAAAATCATCGTTAAGTAAGACTTGATTTCACTGGTAAAACAATGGTGAACAATAAGTATAAGCTCAGAAGACCTTTTATAGCAATGGATATACAAACTGATATATATGTACATGTGATTAGGAACTATATACCATTCCTGTTATAACCAGGTTCTTACATTACCTTCCATATATGTCACCAGTCAATAGTTTGGTAGCTGGTCAACTGTTCCTCATTTTATTGTGGGTAAAATATTTCTGTATTTGTTTATTACTTACTGTGAAATCATTTATATTCGTTGGCATGAAATTTTGTGGTTTTCTGAAAATTTACATTTTCGTGGGTACTTGAATTCGTGGTTTTTCATTTTTGAAAAAAAATATCTGAAACTGCGATCGTCCTAAATCGTCTGCATAATCTCCACGCGCTGGGCACGTGATTTCAGTCTTCTACGTCACACGGTTTATGACACTCGCTTTAGTGGTACAACATGCCAATTAGAGCATATACCCATGACAATTATCGATTTAATTGGAAATTACGGTCATAAAAGAAGATGGACCCTGATCAAAGATAAAGATAGGCGAAGCCATTGAATATCAATTAAGAATTTTGCAAACTGTGAAAACACTGAGAAGGTGCGTATATTTGAGTACAAACAATCAATGTAATCGATTAAATATTTCATTAAAGAAAAAAAATTGAGTACCGACACTAAACACGCACATCTTGTAAACCTGGAGATTTTCATGGACAGCACACGCTACAGCATGTGTTCGTCATTTGGTTAATAAAAAACACAATGAAATGATTTGGTTAATTAATTATAGTCAGATATACAGTGAGTTCGGTATTTACGCTGTATACTGCAACCTCTGTAAAGAATATACTACAGTATGTTCGTAACAAGGCAATTGAAAAAGTGAATAAAGGGTTTATATTTCGTGGGATCTTGAATTCGTGGATCACCCAACCCACAAAAACCACGAACATTAATGCCCCACGAACATTAATGATTTCACAGTATTCTTTCATTAACTATATTGAATAACAAATTTATCTGTGAAAACCTTACAGAAATTATATAAAGTTACTTTTTAATTAATAAACAAGAATGATCAGACATAAATCTTTGTATTTATCAATTCTTTATTTAGATGGAAAATTCCTGTTTTGAATCGACCAGAGCTTCAAAGTAACATGGTTTGTTAATGCAGTTATCAATAATGGCTGCACAAAGGTTTAAGTGAAAGTGAAGATATACATTTCAAACTTTGAGCTGCAGTCAAAGTTTCCATGAGACTAATAGTAATAAACTGACACCCCTACCCCAAATAGTGGTCATAGTAGTAAAGGGCAACGACAAACTCTGTAAATATTATCAAGCCAGAATGTACTGATAATATGCACATCTCCTCTTGTAAGAAAAGCTTACCAAAAAGTTTTATTGAATGCAAGCTGACAAGAATGGACTACATCACACTATATAGAAATTAAAAGGCCCATAACTCTGTGATAATCATTGAACGCATATGTGCTGATAATATGTGCATCTCCTCATGTAAGTTAGTAGACCTAAATACAATTGGGGTCATCTTCTGGTCAAGGGCAACCTAATTTTGCAGTTTCATGGTACTAGATTAATTAAACCATTCTCAAGGTTTTGTGCCAACGAAGTTTTTCTAAGACTGTTGACCATGACCTGACCTTTGACCTAAAAAATTAACTTGTGTCATCAACTGGTCAAGGGCAACCTACCACTGAAGTTTCATGGTCCTAGGTCAAATTGTTCTCAAATTGATGTGTGTTTTCCTAAAAAACCGACCATGAACTTTGACCTACTGACCACAAAACAAAAGGGGTCATTTTGTGGTCAAGGAAACCTACAACTGAAGTTTCATAGCCCTAGGTCAAACAATACTTAATTTATAACCATTTTTTCAACAGAGTATATATCAGAACACGTTTAAAAAATGACAATGACAACCTTCATGTTTGTTATAGTTCATGTATTCTATTGAAGATGAATCCTTATTCCCGGTGTAGCTATTGCTGCCTTGAAATAAATTAATCTACTTCGTTCTATATGAACTATAAACTAAACATGTAGTACGGGCTTACCTTGGCAAGAGCGATGTCTCGCTGTTCAATAAGCACCTGCATTTCCTCGTTCACAAGTTCACGTTGTCTCTGCCTCACTGCCTCCACCCGCCCGACCACCGCTGACATCTCCATCTCGCCAGATGATGGGGAATCCAGATATGTGAGCAGCTGTGACAACTCCTGTTATAAACGAAAGTGATAGAAGTGATAAATAATTATAGTATAAGTATATCCTGTAATATACTGTTAAACATAATGTGTAACAGACAAGATCAAACTGTAGTAAAGGTATTGCTATGGAAGATTCTGTGGTTCCACCAATACTTTTGAATGCCTAAAAGCTGTATCATTGCTTTTGATTGAAAGTTAAGGGCAATAAGGACAGTATGACAACCAAAAAGCCTAGGACTGTTCTACAGTCTATAAATATGGCCTCAATTGATTCTCTGATGAAAAACATAGGCACACTTTCTAACTTTTATTTTCACTGCAATACATTGTGTAATGCACATTACTTATTGCTACAGACGAGAATTTGAAGTAGGGATTTAAAATTGAATTTGATGAATGGTCAAATTTCATCAAATCCCTGAGTTTGATCAAACGCCAGCCTTTATGAACCTTCTCGGGCATGCCATTTTATTATTGGCTACCTACAAATCAATTATAAATCAAATACAATATTGTAAGCACAATTTTAAAACACTTTTTTGATTGGTCTAACGCAGACAAAACAATCATTGCATTATAATGTGTGAAAATGCAATTGGCAGCATTTATTTGCTCATGTAGAGATCACGTCACGCTCGAGAAACGAGACATTTCAGTGCGGAGCCCATGTTTACTGTCTGCGCTACAAGCCAATGGCGTTGTGCAACCTAGTCAACCCAGATTCAGCCCTGCTCAATGCCAGCGCACATTGTCACTCTCGAATGTTTGATTTGCAACAATACTCATCTTCCTACGATCAATTGAAATTTGTATCAAACCTTTGTACCTTTTATGTCACAAAAATGATGAATTTCAATTTACCAATTACTTCTAACTTTTGAATTTAATTGGGAACAACTAAAATAGTTTTTGCTCAATCAATACGTTTTTCAATACACTCTGCTTATAATAAAGGGGAATAAAGGAATACAACATACAGGGCCACTATTGAGAGAAACATGGACTGGTTTTTGCAATATTTTCTTGCAGACATTAATTATTTTTTTGCAGCACTTTTACAAAAGTTTACAAAGGCCAAAGTTTAATAACATGGTTTATAAATTTGTATGTACACATCAAAGAAGAGCTACTCAAAGGTGATTTATATCAGTATAAATAGTTCACAATATTATGGTGTACCTTGAACACAATAATATAAAGTAGCTCAGTCTATCTAGAAGACAATGCGGAAACACAATGTCGTCTATGACACATGAACAACGGAGATTTTCAAATGCAAATAATTCTTAGCTTTTTTTATTGGGTACATATGACATGTATCTTGGTGATGAAGCCTGACATTACCCAATGACTCCAATGGTTTTCTTGTCTTGTGTCTATCGTTTTCACAGTCTGTTTGGATTTGGTCTAAGATCTTCGTGCCATAAAAAAAATCACATTAACGATTTCACATTTTCCAAAAGACGGGCTCTGAATCGAGCTTCTGGGCTTGTAACCGGAGTTTCTTGGCCTGATACTTAACAGCATAATATAACACTGCTCCAAATAGGTCATACCAGAACTATTATAATCAATAACCATTGAAGCAGTTTGGCTGCTTGTGCATATGATATGGAGTAAATATTTCAAAACTTACTTCACAATACATTTGTACAAAAAATAATTTTGAATGCATTAATGACTTTCTTTAAACAGAGTCTGAACAGAAGAGAGCACAAACAAAAAGTCATTCCACTCTTCTATGCCAATAGTATCTGTGTTGATCATGAGCTCAGCTAGCTCTCACTGAACTCTTGGGCTGTTTAAAACTCTTTCAAGTTGGATCCATGAAAGTGCGTGCAGCCATTTTTATCCGGAAGTCATTTGGAATCAATACATTTTTGCTAGACAAAACTTTTGTTTAAATGCCGGGTGTCTTAAAATACAACCAGATATTAAGAATCAATGAGAGTGGTCTACAAAGTTTCCCAGACAGACTCAACCCTGTCTTTAATCGTTCAGAATATTTCAAAACTTGTTGATAAAGGCTTTGTTAAAAAAAAGCTGCGTGAAAATATAAGCCCTATTATATTGCAATACTTATTTGTGGATTCTTTTTTATGACGGCAATCCAAGATCAATACCTCTCCATAACTTACACCCTTATGAAGAATGAAGTGTTTAATTCAGATTGTCAACCATAACAGTTGTAAACAGTATTTAAGTCATTTAGAAATAAATGACTTCCAGCAGCAAATTGTATAAAACCGGTGAGTTTGTTGGATAGTTGAGATATTTATTGATTGGTCAATATGTATCCAATAATGACTCTTGACCAATTAAACTCCTTGCATGTACAAACTAACCAAAAGATAATCTGCAGATAAATTATCCACTTTTCTACAATTGGCCCCTGTTTTTTGCACATTAAAAGGGCAAACAGCTAACTGAAAATCTACAACAGACCCAACAGGAGCATGATCTCATGGCCTTAAATAAGGACACTAGTACTGGTTTATATCTCAGAATCAGGAACAGTCTCCAGGTCAATTCATGATATCTGTTCTCCCAATCAACAACTAAAAGCTGTTTTCCCAAACAACAACTAATAGCTGTTTTCCCAATCAACAACTAATAGCTGTTTTCCCAATCAAAAACTAATAGCTGTTTTCCAATCAAGCAATATCATCAGTATAAACTAAACTAATCAATGGGCCATAACTCCACAGTGAATATTGCAATCTTAATGGATATCAAACTTGATATGAAACAAGATATTATGACCGAAGTCATTGTTATCAAATTTGGTAATGATAAGATAAATAATGCTCAAGTAACATAGCAAATAACAAGAGATGTTTGTCAAACATTATGCCCCCCCTGAGCACAATGTTGTCAGGATTATATGGACAATTGAATGAAATATGCATGGACCGAAATGACAGCTGATTTGTCGCTGACATTGGATGCTGTTGAGGCAGTTTTAAGATTATGACCATTCAAAGTTTGAGGATAGAGTGTGTTATGACCATGACCTTTGACTCTATGACCTCAAAATCCATAGGAGTCATCAGCTGGTCACCAAAAATCTAAATGTTAAGTTTGAGGGCCATGGGTGCAGGCAATGACAAGTTATCACACAGACAAGCTTTTTTCGTTCAAGGTCACTGTAACCTTGACCTTTGACCCAATGACCCCTAAAATCATAAGGGGTCATCTACAGGTCAGTCACAACTCCAAGTCAAGTTTGAGGGCCATGGGTGCAGGCATTGTCCAATTATCACTTGAACCATTTTCGCATTCAAGGTCACTGTGAACCTGACCTTTGACCCAATGACTCCTAAAATCAATAAGGGTCATCTCCTGGTCAGGCCCAATTTATGTCAAGTTTGATGATCATAGATTCAGGCATTGTTGAGATATCACTGGGAGAAGATTTGTTGGGTGCAGGCATTGTCGAGTTATCACTCGAACAACCTTTTACCATTCAAGGTCACTGTGACCTTGACCTTTGGCCCAATGACCCCTAAAATCAATAGGGGTCATCTAATGGTCAGGCCCAACCTCCGAGTCAAGTTTGAGGGCCATGGGTGCAAGCATTGTCGAGTTATCACTCGGACAACCTTTTACCATTCAAGGTCACTGTGACCTTGACCTTTGACCCAATGACCCCCAAAAACAATAGGGGTCATCTACTGGTTAGGCCCAACCTGAAAGTCAAGTTTGAGGGCCATGGGTGCAAGCATTGTCGAGTTATCACATGGACAACCTTTTACCATTCAAGGTCACTGTGACCTTGACCTTTGGCCCGATGACCCCCCAAAACAATAGGGGTCATCTTCTAGTCAGGCCCAACCTCCAAGTCAATAATGAGGGCCATGGGTGCAGGCATTGTTGAGTTTTCACTCGGCCAACCTTTTACCATTCAAGGTCACTGTGACCTTGATCTTTGACCCAATGAGCCCCAAAAACAATAGGGGTCAGCTACTGGTCAGGCTCAACCTCCAAGTCAAGAATGAGGGCCATGGGTGCAGGCATTGTCGAGTTATCACTCTGACAACCTTTTACCATTCAAGGTCACTGTGACCTTGACCTTTGGCCCGATGACCCCCAAAAACAATAGGGGTCATCTACTGGTCAGGCCCAACTTCCATATCAAGTTTGATGACCATAGGTCTAGGCATTGTTGAGTTATCACTCGGACAAGCTTTAAAATTATTTTACCATTAAAGGTCACTGTGACCTTGACCTTTGACCTGATGAGCCCTTAAATCAATAGGGGTCATCTACTGGTCAGGCCCAATCTTCATGTCAAGTTTGATGACCATACGTCCAGGAATTGTTGAGTTATCACTCGGACAAGCTTTGGTCTACCGACGGACGGACCGACCGACCGACAAACCGACATGCCTGTGCAAAGCAATATACCCCTCTTCTTCGAAGGGGGGCATAATAAAGTGTGATGGCTCAAACAACATTAAACCCACAGATAAACAAAATTGTTACCTCTGTGCTGTCAAGGTTATCCATGTCAAGGTGAAGGTCATCATCTGGCCTCTCCAAATATGATGGGCCTGCCCCACCATCACTGAAATACCTTAATTTACTGAAGAAAATATGCAGGGAAAAACAAATAGTGTTATTCACACTCATTTCCCTACATTAAAAATTAAATGCACAAATAAAAACATCAAAAAAGCAAAAAATATGTCTTAAAAAATTGGAACAAAAAAATGACAGTTCGTGACAATTTTTTAAAAATCAACCTACTTATTTCATCTTCATAAATCCTGTTATGTTTCTCCTAAATGGCAAGTGCATGCTTATTCGTTGCAGTACACACTTTATCAGCTTAACTCAGTTTATCAAAGATTTACACCAAATTACACTTCCCATGCACCTCTCTATATCCCAACCTGTTAGCTGCCATCCTGGCCTCCAGTGTCCTCAGCCTCTCTATCACTTCATCTCTCTCCTGATTGGCCAGTCTCATCCTGCCCAATACAGCCTCGTCTCTACGCCGCTGAGCCCCATACACCTCCTCCACTACACCTGAAATAATAATGCTACATTTGAAAAAAGAAGATTCAGAGAATAATGTTACATCTCAACTTACAGAGAATGATGCTACAGCAGTACAGGCAAATAACAGGAATAATGCTAGATCTGAAGATGGAGAAACAGGAAATAATGCTACATCAGAATAGACAGATAAAGGAAATAATGCTACATCTGAAGATGGAGAAACAGGGAATAATGCTACATCAGTACAGACAAATAAAGTGAATAATGCTACATCTGAAGATGGAGAAACAGGGAATAATGCTAAATCTGAACACAGAGAAACAGGGAATAATGCTACATCAGAATAGACAGATAAAGGAAATAATGCTACATCTAAACACAGAGAAACAGGGAATAATGCTACATCAGAATAAACAGATAAAGGAAATAATGCTACATCAAAACACATAGAAACAGGGAATAATGCTACATCAGAATAAACAGATAAAGGAAATAATGCTACATCAAAACACATAGAAACAGGGAATAATGCTACACCAGTACAGACAAATAAAGTGAATAATGCTACATCTGAAGATGGAGAAACAGGGAATAATGCTACATCTGAACACGGAGAAACAGGAAATAATGCTACATCTGAACACGGAGAAACAGGAAATAATGCTACATCGGAACACAGAGAAACAGGGAATAATGCTACATCAGAATAGACAGATAAAGGAAATAATGCTACATCTAAGCATTGATAAACAGGGAATAATGCTACATCAGAATAGACAGATAAAGGAAATAATGCTACATCTAAACATTGATAAACAGGGAATAATGCTACATCAGAATAGACAAATAAAGTGAATAATGCTACATCTGAAGATGGAGAAACAGGGAATAATGCTACATCTGAACACGGAGAAACAGGGAATAATGCTACATTGGAACACAGAGAAACAGGGAATAATGCTACATCAGTGCAGGCAGATAAAGGGAATTATGCTAGATATAAACACATGTTTAAGCAAAAGTCACCACTAGGTAAAAAGTGCTACCTATTGAGTAGGGGCGGGCGGGGGATATGAAATTTATCTTCGTCATACATCTGAGACATTGAATGTTTTCAGGATAACTGTCCCTTGCCTGCTCTTTCATCAAAATCAAAAAGATCCGCAAACTTTTTTGAAGCAAATCAATATTTTCAGTGAAGGTGACTCAGTGAAGCCAGGCTATTATCTAGTACATGTGCAATCAGCTTGTCAATCAGGGTTTCAAACACCATCAATTATATGTTTTAATTAACAGGAAAACGAAACAAAAGCATTTATAAACAAACTGAATGAGATGTTAATCAAATTCATATTACAGTGAAATCTAAAACTAGTAGAAATAAAACAAAAAATAAAAGTACACTGTTATAGATCACAGCAGAAATATGAGAAAGTTAGCACTATCTATCCAATAAAGCTTTCATTGTTTTATGCCATATCAAAAATCTCTTACACCCTTGTTAAGTCCAAGATAAAAGGATGAACTCTATTCCAAGTCCTTTATGACATATGAATATGAAATTGATAATGCTTTGGATAAAGTGAGCCATTAATATAATTTCCATGTTGTGATTGATGTTATAGGCCCATTCGTCTCTTTAATCTCTTTGTTTCAAGGAAATTAATGGCTGGGCAATAAAGGATATACACCCAGGTATAAAATGTAAATGTTCTCATCAAGTTTTAACTGTTCTTGCATTCCAGCTGAATGTTGTGTCACAAACATGTGGAATGTGAATGAATTGTTGTTCTTATTTTTTGATTACATGCTGAAAGTTCACAAAAGTTAAGTATTTATAAATGTTCAATTAGAACAGAAAGATATAATTAAGGAAAGAATGAGTTTAATGTTTGCAAATGGTTAAAAAAGGACCTTGCATTTAAAAAAAATCAGTAAATGGCATTATAGAGCAAATTCTAATTGTTAATATTATGTTGACCAGATGCAATTTAATAGTATTAACATTGTCAAGTGTATTGTACAGAGAAAACTTGATGTTCATATTGTATGAACAGCATGCTAATTTCCCAAGAAGCGCTAGCAAGCCTCATGGATGTTCTAGCATGCTGTCCTTTCCTACGAACAGCATGATGGCACAAAACAACTGTAATCAATATTTAATCATATGCATCAAATAAACACAGAAATCATTTAAGAAAAAAGAGTACTTTACAAGACATTTCAAATAAAAATATTTAATAAAGCCCATCCTTTTGGTTTCAAAGGAGAATGAGACATTAATGATATCTGGAAATACTTTCGTAGAAATGACTTCTAAGTTGAATAAGGGTCCCATATGCGTATTAATTTCCGGTATATTTGTACAAAATAATCTCAAAGACCTGGTTACGAGCAAGAATTGCCAAGGAAATTATTTTTCATTCCGCACAATGTTTACATAAGTGTCAGCAGTCGTCCACAGTGAAATATTGCCTCACAAAGCTCACTGATTGGGTGTACAATTAGTCTGCGGCAAATCAATAGGGCGGCAATGAGGAGAAGACAGGGCGATGCCGTCAACATTATTTCCCAACCTCCCGCCTGTCACTCAACATCAAGGCCAGGAACACAGACTACATTCGCAAATAATTGGGTAAAAACTCCTAAATCCTGTGTCATAAAATATACTTTAAATAAAGTGCAAAATGCATCAAGTTCTATTGCAGGCAAGAAAGCTCCAACTTATATCTCCATATCATGATATATTATTTAAAAGGTGAGAATGGTCTGGCAGTATAGGTGTCCACCTCTCACACAAAAAGTCATGGGTTCAAGATCCACCAGGATCAGCATGGCCAGGCAGTATAGGTGTCCACCTCTCACACAAAAGGTCATTGGTTTAAGACCCACCAGGGTCAGAATGGCCTGGCAGTATAGGTGTCCACCTCTCATACAAAAGGTCATGGGTTCAAGACCCACCAGGGTCAGAATGGCCTGGCAGTATAGGTGTCCACCTCTCATACAAAAGGTCATGGGTTCAAGACCCACCAGGGTCAGAATGGCCTGGCAGTATAGGTGTCCACCTCTCATACAAAAGGTCATGGGTTCAAGACCCACCAGGGTCAGAATGGCCTGGCAGTATAGGTGTCCACCTCTCACACAAAAGGTCATGGGTTCAAGACCCACCAGCAAGTGCCACCAAGAATCCTTCAGTAGCAATTTTATAATAGAATAAAGATTTGCAGGATTGAGTCCCAATTCTAACCAGGAAACAGATTCACAGGTGATTAATTTCTGTAAGAAAACTGTCTTTATCATTGGATGTAAAATAAAATATAAGCTTTGTTATTATTCTATTCATTACCTGCAGCCCTCTGTAGCTCTGAGGGTTCCGGGTTATTGTTGAGCTCCTGGGCCTTCAACGTGATTCGTAATGTCTCCAGCTCAGTCTCCCGATCTGCTAGCTCACTACGCAGCTGGAAGAAGTTAATATTTCTTTCAAAAACCACAAATGTAAGTTCTTACAAGCTTTATTATCAAAAAACATAAATATATACAATTAAAATCTGCAATATGCTCACAGAATGATTGACCATTCTTGGTTGATAACTGGTAATTATCACTGATGAAGGTTCAAGGCCGGGGTTGGGATAAAACCTGGCGCCTCCTGCTTCAGAGTCTGATACAATAAGGACTCGGCAATCACAATGGATAATCATTATCATCTTTTACATTGCCAGTTATTTTGATCTTAAATAAATCTATGTTGGATCAGATTATAATATATTATATTATAAGAACAATGGACAATAGGAAATCTCTGTACTCATAAAAGATTTTTCTATTTTGGGTATAAATTCTTTTGATTTCTATTATAAACAACTAACATCTATCAAAAAATATCATACTTTCCGAGTTTCCATTCTTTGTGCGTCAATCTCTGACAGTAAGCTGCTGATGTGTCTGTTCTGCTCATACCCGATGCCACTGGTGGCTCCGAACGTGTTACGAGGTGAGAAGTGAGGAGACATGAAGGGGTCAGGCAGCATGGACGTGCCCGAGGGGATACCTGGTCTTTGGGGGTTGGGCAATGTGTAGCTGCGGGGACCCAACATGCTGGCACTCGCTCCGATACCAGAGTCAGGGGAGGTGTTCAGTGAAGAGGAACCACCATAGTAAGCACCAGATGGGCTCATTGTTGCTGTAAGTTACAAACCACTAAATATTGTTTCATATATATTAAAAAAACAACCTGGGGCTGTTGTTATAAACATCTCTGATCATAATCATAGCAGTTTTCATTGGACTATAAAATGAAAGGACCAATAAAATGATTGAAAGAATGGAATCACTGTGCTTTGATTAAGAATAACGATAGGATTTTTATTGAATGCAGGTCCTGGTCACATCTAATTTATAAGACTAATTTTTTATCAAAATGGTTTCCTTTTTATGCCAAAATACACCTCAAACCTTGTACTTTTCAATAATAAATAAATGAAACGCATACTGTCAGAGAGAGAACATATAAACACATAATAGCAATGCACTTGTTATATTGAAGAGTGCAACATTCAGGTACTTATAAAATTGATACAATTCCTACAAACCTGTAGTGTTGGTGTTTGGTGACTGTGATGCACAGGTAGTGGATGATGACTGAGAATCTTGTGTGTCAATCAATGGTCTGTCTGCAGCCAGTGTTGAAGCTGACTCAGCTTTTACCAGGGGTTGTCCTGTCCTGTCCGGGATGGTAGACCCAGGGGGTTGGGCAGGAGCTGACATGGGCCTGGTGATGTTAATGGTGGGTGGTGGAGGAAACTGGGACATGCCTGGATACATTGCTCCAGGGTAGGTCCCCAGACTCGCCATATTTCCTGCCAGGACACCCCCACTGTATGGCATGTACGGGTTAGCACCATAAGGGTTGCCATAGAAACCACCAAGGGGAGGGTTCATGGTCGACTGGGAGAAAGGGACTGGAGAGGGGTTGTGAAGCCCTGTCTGCATGTCTGTTTTGTGATGGGGACTGGAAGATTTTCCATGCTCTTCCTTAAAATCTGAAATTAAACAATAAACAACATAAGTGAATGAATGAATGATGGCAGTCATTGAAATAACCGCAAGCCTGCTTCCCCAACATTGGCTAAATATTTTAGCATACCTAATTCACATTTCAAAATTTAAATAGCCAGGCTTGTGGCAATTTCTAAAATGAAGAAATTAAGTAAAAAAAATCTGTCATATTCACTTTTTTGGGAACTTAAAAGGCCAGTTGATAACAACTGGAATATGTGACATCCTCATCGATTTCATGGCCATTGGACACCAGTCCAGTCTGTTTCACCCAATTGATCAATACATTAAGTGTAACAGAATGGCTCACACGTGCATATCTGCTGATGGAATAAGTTATTATAGAATGCAATAATCTGTTATATTTACATTCCACTGTTCATATTGCATAAAATGCAAGGGGTTATAATGTTATTGTTTAATATTTCACTTTGATTGGTTTACTAAAACATCAACCAATCAAAAATGATGTTGCAATTATCAGCCATTCTTTTATACAAGCAAATGTTGAAAATTACCATTTCTATGTTATTTATACTCAGCTGCAGAACATTTTAATTTTTTTAAACATTATGAATTACTATTTAAAATGTTAATTTAAGGGTTGATTTTTTTAGTGTTCATGCTGTATGAACGCAGAAGGGCATGTTTGAAGATTTCCCAAGAAGCAATAGTGCACTTCATAAAATTTGCTTGCATGCCCTCCTGCATTTGTATAGTTTGAACACAGTAAATGTGACTAATCCTTATATATCCAATTACTTACTTAGGCTACGTCTTGAAGACTTGGGAGAATACTTTGAAAGGAGTTTGAGTTTTGTCTTGGAATGTCTGTCTTGGCTCATTTTTGGTGTGCTGTAAAACAAGAACAATATCTCATCAACCTGACTTATTACAACATTATCCTAACTAATCTCATTGGCACTATATTCAGTGAGATTCATTGGTCTTATGCTGTTGGGGAGACTCAAGTACTCTGAGGAGACCCACATGTCTGGCTTGGTGACCACCAACCAACTGAAATGCCCTTAAGCCGGGAATCGAGTCCTCCTATGCGCCTAAGTGAGATGCAATTTTCTGCCACTGCGCTGTCCGAACAACCTTACTGTGGGCATGGTATGCATAAACTAGCTGTTCCATTTCACAAAGTCATAATCTGTCACTGCACAAAGTACCCTTGAACAGGCAAAAAAATACATTACACAAACATCAGGCAATTGAATTTGCAAAGTAGCTTAAAATTTATTTGAAGAATCAAAGTATCATGTCAAAAATAAACAAATCCTATCAATTACTATCAGTTGTAACAGTTTAATCTTTTTCTGAAAGTCTTCCACAAATATTTACCAGAAACTTAACTAAATTTACAGATCTTCATTAAATACTCAGATCGAAACAAAATAAATGTTTACAGCCAAATAATTTTGTTTGTCTACAAACCCTGCTACTGTTTGATAGATAAATACATTTATTTGCTTGTAACACACTTTTCCTATGTGTTTTATCATGGTTGATCTCGCTAAATCAAGCAATCTTTCATTAGTTTGTAAACTTGCACAGTGTTAAAAACGTTTACACTAGCAAGTGAGCAAAGATAGAAAAGGGGATGGCAAACTAGAAACTTCAAATACAAATCAATTTACACCAAATGAGTTGGGTTTCATGCTTCAATGATACATTAAGGTTCAATATTTAATATTGCCTGAAACAAATCTGGGAATTCTGAGACACTAAATAGACAGAGATTCAGAAAATGAAGGAATGGAGTGGTCCTTGAGGTTAATGTCCTTGGGCTAGGACACACCAGATGCAAGCTCCAATATGAAGTCCCAAGGAATTCAAGAGAACCCCCAGATAGTGCCATGCGTTAAGATGGAAGGACCTGCCTCTTGGTTGGTAGTTAATACCCACACAAACATTACCCGGTACTTAAGCAAAACATAAAACATTATTGAATTTTTCATGTTGTAAAAAATAAAACTATCTGATAATAGTAGTTTCTTCAAATGTTTGTTAAATTCTTTAAATCTACATCACCCTAGACATACATGTAGGGGAGTATTTTACTCAATGAATGAATTACTCAATCAATAACATTCTAGAGACCATCATTATAACATGTACAAAAACAACTTTAGAAGTACTCAACAAATTGCAATTTTTTTTTAATAAGAACAATTATTTTCACAAAACCACACTATCATCATTATACATAATATTTATCCCTCATTGAACTACAAGAAATACCACTTGATGTAAAAGGCAAAGAAAATATCAGGAAAAAAGGAAAAAGAAGAAAAACAAACATTAATCAATTCCGTGTCTCTTCTTGCAATCAGGGGTTGAAACATAACCCAGCACGAATAAATATGGAAAAATAATCAATTTTAATCACAACACTGATCATACTCTTGTAGATTTCTATTTACATAGTCTGTCAACGAAACGGCAGAATTCTTCATGATAAATTCATGTGAGGTGATTTTGCCACAAATCAGGATTTCTTCTACATTAGACTAAAGCAAATTATCCCTGCGGTCGATTTGTTTCTACTGATAATTAATTGTAGCAAAATGCTTCGTGATTAGCCTGCGATTTGATTGTATTTAATTCATTACAAGCTTCACTTGAGGCAATTAACTGATAAAACTTGAGTATAGAGAAAAACTTTTATATGTGTCACTCTCACGGTAGAATATTAGTCAGTTGAAGGAATAAAATAAAAAAATATTAATTTTTTTTGTTCAAGTGAAAAAAATGGTCTGGTTTAAAGAAATTCCAAATCAATCTTGAATTCTGAATATTTCTTTTGCGTGTTATGCTTACAGGGAGGTAACTTAGACTGAGAAATGTGTGTATGTATAGTAGAGTTACTTCCCATAGTTTGAAGACCCTCATTGATTTTACAATCAACAGCCTGAACAGGTAACATCTGGGTATGTAACACTGTGCAACATATTGAATAGAATTAAGATAATATTCCAACTGTTAAAGATGCTAATCAAAGTCAACATCATAAAAAAATTGATGAAATATAACAAATTTAGAACTCTTTTAGCCCAGTATCAGTGTGTGTATACCACGTGATAAATTACGTCATATATGCTACGACAGAAGGCAATATTTTGCTTAAAATGAAGTCTTAAATTCAAAGATAACTTTTCTTCCACAACACCATTTAAAATGAAACAAAGGGCAGTATATGCCGCTTAAAGAGACCCGCATTTGTTTTATTACCGAAATTTGATAAAGTCATTAGTTTCATCAACGACAAACCTGTTTCCAAAATAATGTTTTGACAGTGCTCCGTCAGACGGCCGTATTGCAAAATGGTGTGTCGAAGTGTTTAAAGAAACTAAACTCTCAATCAAAATCTGGTAAAAGATCGAAGGCAGGGCTCTGTAAGCTGCGTAGACTGGGCTATGTTTCATTTAAAATGGTAAATAAATAGTGAAGATATCTTTGTTTAAAGTCTTTTTTCAAATCAAAACAGTGCCTTCCGACATAGCATTTATGACGCAATTTATCACGTGGTATACACATACTGAGTACACCCAAACAAAAATAAGCGAACTGTATTTTAATATAAAAGGGGCATAAACCTAGCAATTCATTTGACAATCAAACATGACCTGGACATTAAGAAACACTGTTGCCAAACATTGTTCAGGTTCAATGATAAATACTTAAAAGGAACTTGTTCATGGTTTGTAAAATGCACTTTTTACAGATTTTTTTTATATATCCATTTTTACGTATAAATATAAACCTGATCTATTTCAAAGGGAAAGTGGCAATACTCTGAACCTTATCAACCTTATGCCATTACACACATTTACCAAGTTCCATCCTGATAAAGATAAGTTGACATCGCAAATGCCACTTATGCCAAAGGTAATATATTACACCAATATTGCCTTTTCAGGTGCCGCAATAAAATTAATTTCAACCATTCAAACCACTGAGCCTTTTTTAAGGCCAGGCCACTGCAAACAAACTATTTTTGATGATGTCCAAGCAGTTTTCCCAGCAAATTATGAAAAAAAGCCCGCAAGCCTGAATCAAACCAGGGCTTATAGAAAAAACTGTTTGTTTTAATACATGTATGTTAATGTATTTTGGCTTGTAAGTATAAATTCATGATGATAAAAACATGAAATATCTAGGTAGTTAAACAAAATCTTAATTTGATGACTGTAATCATGTCTTATTCTGAGCCCATACCTCTGTCTGGTTTCAGCGCCCTCCTCATCTGTGGCGACGATCTGCTCTTCAATGGAGCTGAGGTCTGTTTCGGACAACTCTTCCCGCTTAAAGGGGTCTGACTTGTTGGCTCGAGGGAGCCGCTCCCGTAACTCCTCGTTCACTGTCGGACTCCCGTACATGTCACGGTAACACGTCTCCAGTTGCTGCTCAGCTGCCTCACGAAGTTTACGCTCACTCTCAACCTCCCGCTCCCTGGAAATAGTCACTAACAGATACAAATAGTGTTTCATACAAGTTAGCTCATTTCAATAATTGGTCATCATCAGAAGATATTGATGATCGCAAATTTGACCCTTTTTGACCAATTGTTGATTATAATAAATGAACAGAGATACATGAATGTTGATGTTCATAAAATATCAATAAAAATCAAATTCATCTCAAAAGGCAGTTCAAATATTCAAGACCCAACAAATAAGTCATCTATTAAAGCAGGGTATAGTCAAAACTTCACTTTAGCTGAAAACTGCATGGTATGCACCTGTCAGAATGTTTAAAGAGAAAGACCCAAGCGTAGGGTGTTTTGCGGAAACAAGGTTTACCGAGTTTCCGCAAAACACCCTGCGCGAGGGTTGGGATGAACCTATCTTACCGAGCGGCTATAGTAGATACTTTTTCTCCCACCTCAGTTAAACAAAATTAAGTAAAAGTGTATTATTTTTCCTGGATCTCTTTAGTGCATAGTGTAAATATATGTGTATCGATATGTGCTAATTTGTGGTTGTCATGGATATGCTAACAGTGATTCAGATTATGTTAATAGTGAAATCGGTCTTTTAATAGTTCTGAGGAGAGTAAAGCATTATTTCTTGAAAGGTGCGTGTAAACTTTTTTTTTTGGTGACATTTGAAGCGAGAAATAATTAATAAGCATTCTAGATATTGCAACAAGACAAGGTCATGTACTTGAGTTGCTACATAGGCCAGGCCCACAGGCTGTGTCTAGAAAAGGCATTTTACCCATGTTCTTTTTAATTAAACTATCTACATAATCAACTGCTAATCAGCCAAGGTATCAATTAACCATGATTGCATTGTTGTAAAAACTGTTGGTTGATTATTAATGACATGTAAAGTAATGGAAGTATTAAGCAAGGTGACAAACTCATTCATTTTTTCATTATTATGATTCAACAATCAAAAAGATTTACGCTTAAATGGTTACAATTATATTAATCCACAAAAACATGGTAAAATTGCACACACATGTCTTTAAAACTCTTCATTATGTAAGTAGACTTTAATATGTTCCAAATCAATGACAAGATTTTAAGCTTCCAAAACCAACATTTGGCATTAAAAACAAAGACCATTCAATGCACAATGGTTTCAAAATCACCACCGGCTTATGACCAGGTTAATGGCATAAATGATAAAACAACCAAACATTTGGTTAACTATGTGTATGCATATTAAATTATGCCCTAGTCTAGATACCATTCTTTATTTTTTACATTTTTCAGGTTGGAGTTGTGGCATTCTGCTTAACCTGCATGATTGAGATCAGAGAGCAGATGCATTAGCAACTGAAAAGAGTTCTAGCAGCATGAGCAGTCTTAGTCTGATTACCACATAGAAGCCACCAAGAGGCAGGTGAGCCTTCCACAGAAGACTAAAGAGACTTTCTGCAACCAATTCAGAAGAAAAGCCCACAATAGGAGCCAACTCATGACCATACTGCACATTGTATGGTTCCTGGCATTACCCTATCTGCGGTCAAAATTGACTCAAATGGACCACTTGATGATTCTCCTTGTTCACAAAGGAGCCATCAACAACAAGGACTTACAGACTGAGGCAAATGAGTTGTTACTTGTTAGTGATACATGTATGAACAGCATCTCTCTGTATGAAAAAAGTTGGACATGAAGTACAGATGTTATGCCTTTGCTAGGTCATTCCCGGAACCACAGATTGCCTTTCTCATTCATCAGAGGTTTGACCGTGATAAATTTACACAAAGCATTATCACACTAGTGAACCAGAATGCACATTGCTTGGTAAAGGGATATAATACAATCAAAGGCTAAATAGCATGGTGTTGCCTACTGAAATGAACAAAGAAAATTTGGTGAAGTTTTGACAATTTCATGGGCTGTAACGCTGGAATAAATAATGCGCTTTGCTTGTTTATGAAAAACAAATGAGACATCATGATCATCCCCATCAACATTGTCACCCTATTTGCTTAAAATTGGATAACAAATGTTTGAGTATAGGAGGACAAGGCATTTAATTTAATTTTGAAAAAAATAAGGGCCATTACGCTACTGGTTGAGAAGCAGTTTCCGACGGAAAGCAGTTTCCGACAAATCGCTTTTTCGCCTACTTTCTTTAGATCTTCATAAAAAATGTACTGCAATTCAACTATATCGTAACTAGGCAATCAAAAGTTGAAATTATTTCCGAGACATGAAGTAACTTTCATTATTATTTAATGTTTAATGTTTTTTTTTCATTTTGTACACAAACTTGCACGTGGGGGATTGGCACGCGCAGGGTATTGCGCATGCGTGTGAACCTAATTTGCATATCTACGAATATCTACAAGGTTTTCCTAAATTGATTTATACAAAAGATGATCATTGTGTACATATTTGTGAACACTGAGGTCATGCTTATTTCGCACCCACATTCATTTAAATGTATACAAATACAAGTTTCTATCAGAAATGAATCAAAATATCATTGATATTCAGTGTCTGTCTGATTTCGAGTATGAATGGACGGTCGTAAATTTTAGGGTTTAAATTTTTCGTAAATGCTGAAAAATTAAAAAATATTTATCTTATAACAGTCTTATATTTAGTATATAAAACAAACAGATAATAAAAACACACAATAGGCATCTTAAATCTGCCCCGCATTCGATTTGTCGGAAACTGCTTCTCATCACAAGCTAATCAGAACAGTGTAAGTACCCTCTTTGAGCCCCTATTAGATACACTATATGTGACGTCACACATGTGAAAAATATATCGACAATAGCAGCTTGAGCTGTAGTTATCTAAAATATGAACAATTTTAGTAGGTTCTTAAACACGTATAATTAATTCAATAAAAACTGCTTCTCAACCAGTAGAGTGGATCATGTGACCTGGCTGTTGATTAAATTTGTTAGAGATACAGTATTAAGCCCGTAAACAGTGTGAAACACTTGTAGCCCATTTCAGTAAAGATTAGATAACAAATGCTAAAGTAAGAGAGAAAAGAGATATACCACAGAGGTAGTGCATATAAACACTGAAACCAAGTTTGATAGAGCTTGGATAAAATGCTATGGTTAAAAAAAACTTAGATAGTGGACAAAACAAAATTGGAAAAAAAGTTTGACAAATAAAGGGTCATAAGACAAGATTTAATAATGTGATCCGACTGTTCATAAAACTCAGTCAAGATATAACACCATGACATTGTAGCCAATTTTGGTAAATGTTGCATAAGAAATACAGAAGGTAGACAGCGGCAATAAAAGAATGGCAATGCTAACAGTGACAGACAACATGATCCTTTTTTGTTTGGCATGCTACGCAGGCGACCTCACATGTCTAGTATATAAAGGCTAGAATAACATGTTTATGCGGCATAAAATCAGTAACCTTGCTTCGACTTCATTTTCAAGTCGATCTATTTTTTCTTTAACTTTCTCTGTCAGCAACCGTCTTTGGCAGACCATTTTCTTATCTTCTTCGTTGCGAGCATTAAAGTCCTTCTCGGGTGTTCTGTCAAGTCGACGAACATACTCAATTGCTTTAACTGGATCTATTTCCTTATGAGATTCTGGAGCAGGTTCCTCCATATTTTGTAAACAAATATTGCATTGTGGGAAAATAAATAATGTTGTTGTAAATTATGCTTTACACTACTACAGGCTACATTCAACCATGTTTAAGTCAACCTACTGCATATATTCTTATTGACAACCAATAGTTGTTTATCCATTACCGTAACCTAAACAATAAATAGAGAGTATGGGACCGACATAATATTATACTAAGTTGTCAACTCTTACCCCGACCCTAGAATGAAGATGACGGTGTAACTATAATGTAACAGTTGTCAACTCTAACCCCGACCCTAGAATGTAGATGACGATGTAACTATAATGTAACGGTTGTCAACTCTAACCCCGACCCTAGAATGTAGATGACGGTGTAACTATAATGTAACGGTTGTCAACTCTAACCCCTACCCCAGAATGTAGATGACGGTGTAACTATAATGTAACAGTTGTCAACTCTAACCCCGACCCTAGAATGTAGATGACGATGTAACTATAATGTAACGGTTGTCAACTCTAACCCCGACCCTAGAATGTAGATGACGGTGTAACTATAATGTAACGGTTGTCAACTCTTACCCCGACCCTAGAATGTAGATGACGGTGTAACTATAATGTAACGGTTGTCAACTCCAACCCCGACCCTAGAATGTAGATGACGGTGTAACTTTAATGTAACGGTTGTCAACTCCAATCCCGACCCTAGAATGTAGATGACGGTGTAACTTTAATGTAACGGTTGTCAACTCTTACCCCGACCCTAGAATGTAGATGACGGTGTAACTATAATGTAACGGTTGTCAACTCTTACCCCGACCCTAGAATGTAGATGACGGTGTAACTATAATGTAACGGTTGTCAACTCTTACCCCGACCCTAGAATGTAGATGACGGTGTAACTATAATGTAACGGTTGTCAACTCTTACCCCGACCCTAGAATGTAGATGACGGTGTAACTATAATGTAACGGTTGTCAACTCTAACCCCGACCCTAGAATGTAGATGACGGTGTAACTATAATGTAACGGTTGTCAACTCTTACCCCGACCCTAGAATGTAGATGACGGTGTAACTATAATGTAACGGTTGTCAACTCTAACCCCTACCCTAGAATGTAGATGACGGTGTAACTATAATGTAACGGTTGTCAACTCTTACCCCTACCCTAGAATGTAGATGACGGTGTAACTATAATGTAACGGTTGTCAACTCTAACCCCGACCCTAGAATGTAGATGACGGTGTAACTATAATGTAACGGTTGTCAACTCTAACCCCGACCCTAGAATGTAGATGACGGTGTAACTATAATGTAACGGTTGTCAACTCTAACCCCTACCCTAGAATGTAGATGACGGTGTAACTATAATGTAACGGTTGTCAACTCTTACCCCGACCCTAGAATGTAGATGACGGTGTAACTTTAATGTAACGGTTGTCAACTCTAACCCCTACCCTAGAATGTAGATGACGGTGTAACTATAATGTAACGGTTGTCAACTCTAACCCCGACCCTAGAATGTAGATGACGGTGTAACTATAATGTAACGGTTGTCAACTCTAACCCCGACCCTAGAATGTAGATGACGGTGGAACTATAATGTAACGGTTGTCAACTCTTACCCCGACCCTAGAATGTAGATGACGGTGTAACTTTAATGTAACGGTTGTCAACTCTAACCCCAACCCTAGAATGTAGATGACGGTGTAACTATAATGTAACGGTTGTCAACTCTAACCCCGACCCTAGAATGTAGATGACGGTGTAACTATAATGTAACGGTTGTCAACTCTAACCCCTACCCTAGAATGTAGATGACGGTGTAACTAAAATGTAACGGTTGTCAACTCTAACCCCTACCCCAGAATGTAGATGACGGTGTAACTAAAATGTAACGGTTGTCAACTCTAACCCCGACCATAGAATGTAGATGACGGTGTAACTATAATGTAACGGTTGTCAACTCTAACCCCGACCCTAGAATGTAGATGACGGTGTAGTTTTAATGTAACAGTTGTCAACTCTTATCCCAACCCTAGAATGTAGATGACGGTGTAACTATAATGTAACGGTTGTCAACTATAACCCCTACCCTAGAATGTAGATGACGGTGTAACTATAATGTAACGGTTGTCAACTCTTACCCCAACCCTAGAATGTAGATGACGGTGTAACTATAATGTAACGGTTGTCAACTCTAACCCCGACCCTAGAATGTAGATGACAGTGTAACTATAATGTAACGGTTGTCAACTCTTACCCCAACCCTAGAATGTAGATGACGGTGTAACTATAATGTAACGGTTGTCAACTCTAACCCCGACCCTAGAATGTAGATGACGGTGTAACTATAATGTAACGGTTGTCAACTCTAACCCCGACCCTAGAATGTAGATGACGGTGTAACTATAATGTAACAGTTGTCAACTCTTACCCCAACCCTAGAATGTAGATGACGGTGTAACTATAATATAACGGTTGTCAACTCTAACCCCGACCCTAGAATGTAGATAACGGTGTAACTTTAATGTAACGGTTGTCAACTCTTACCCCGACCCTAGAATGTAGATGACGGTGTAACTTTAATGTAACGGTTGTCAACTCTAACCCCGACCCTAGAATGTAGATGACGGTGTAACTATAATGTAACGGTTGTCAACTCTAACCCCGACCCTAGAATGTAGATGACGGTGTAACTTTAATGTAACGGTTGTCAACTCTTACCCCGACCATAGAATGTAGATGACGGTGCAACTATAATGTAACGGTTGTCAACTCTAACCCCGACCCTAGAATGTAGATGACGGTGTAACTATAATGTAACGGTTGTCAACTCTAACCCCGACCCTAGAATGTAGATGACGGTGTAACTATAATGTAACGGTTGTCAACTCTTACCCCGACCCTAGAATGTAGATGACGGTGTAACTATAATGTAACGGTTGTCAACTCTAACCCCTACCCTAGAATGTAGATGACGGTGTAACTATAATGTAACGGTTGTCAACTCTAACCCCGACCCTAGAATGTAGATGACGGTGTAACTTTAATGTAACGGTTGTCAACTCTTACCCCGACCCTAGAATGTAGATGACGGTGTAACTATAATGTAACGGTTGTCAACTCTAACCCCGACCCTAGAATGTAGATGACGGTGTAACTTTAATGTAACGGTTGTCAACTCTAACCCCGACCCTAGAATGTAGATGACGGTGTAACTTTAATGTAACGGTTGTCAACTCTTACCCCGACCCTAGAATGTAGATGACGGTGTAACTATAATGTAACGGTTGTCAACTCTTACCCCGACCCTAGAATGTAGATGACGGTGTAACTTTAATGTAACGGTTGTCAACTCTTACCCCGACCCTAGAATGTAGATGACGGTGTAACTATAATGTAACGGTTGTCAACTCTTACCCCGACCCTAGAATGTAGATGACGGTGTAACTATAATGTAACGGTTGTCAACTCTTACCCCGACCCTAGAATGTAGATGATGGTGTAACTATAATGTAACGGTTGTCAACTCTAACCCCGACCCTAGAATTAAAATGACGGTGTAACTATAATGTAACGGTTGTCACCTCTAACCCCGACCCTAGAATGTAGATGACGGTGTAACTATAATGTAACGGTTGTCAACTCTTACCCCGACCCTAGAATGTAGATGACGGTGTAACTATAATGTAACGGTTGTCAACTCTAACCCCGACCCTAGAATGTAGATGACGGTGTAACTATAATGTAACGGTTGTCAACTCTAACCCCGACCCTAGAATGTAGATGACGGTGTAACTATAATGTAACGGTTGTCAACTCTAACCCCGACCCTAGAATGTAGATGACGGTGTAACTATAATGTAACGGTTGTCAACTCCAACCCCGACCCTAGAATGTAGATGACGGTGTAACTATAATGTAACGGTTGTCAACTCCAACCCCGACCCTAGAATGTAGATGACGGTGTAACTATAATGTAACAGTTGTCAACTCTAACCCCGACCCTAGAATGTAGATGACGGTGTAACTATAATGTAACAGTTGTCAACTCTAACCCCGACCCTAGAATGTAGATGACGGTGTAACTATAATGTAACGGTTGTCAACTCTAACCCCGACCCTAGAATGTAGATGACGGTGTAACTATAATGTAACAGTTGTCAACTCTAACCCCTACCCTAGAATGTAGATGACGGTGTAACTATAATGTAACGGTTGTCAACTCTAACCCCGACCCTAGAATGTAGATGACGGTGTAACTATAATGTAACGGTTGTCAACTCTAACCCCTACCCTAGAATGTAGATGACGGTGTAACTATAATGTAACGGTTGTCAACTCTAACCCCTACCCTAGAATGTAGATGACGGTGTAACTATAATGTAACGGTTGTCAACTCTTACCCCGACCCTAGAATGTAGATGACGGTGTAACTATAATGTAACTGTTGTCAACTCTAACCCCGACCCTAGAATGTAGATGACGGTGTAACTATAATGTAACGGTTGTCAACTCTAACCCCGACCCTAGAATGTAGATGACGGTGTAACTATAATGTAACGGTTGTCAACTCTAACCCCTACCCTAGAATGTAGATGACGGTGTAACTATAATGTAACGGTTGTCAACTCCAACCCCGACCCTAGAATGTAGATGACGGTGTAACTATAATGTAACGGTTGTCAACTCCAACCCCGACCCTAGAATGTAGATGACGGTGTAACTTTAATGTAACGGTTGTCAACTCTAACCCCGACCCTAGAATGTAGATGACGGTGTAACTTTAATGTAACGGTTGTCAACTATAACCCCGACCCTAGAATGTAGATGACGGTGTAACTATAATGTAACGGTTGTCAACTCTAACCCCGACCCTAGAATGTAGATGACGGTGTAACTATAATGTAACGGTTGTCAACTCTAACCCCGACCCTAGAATGTAGATGACGGTGTAACTTTAATGTAACGGTTGTCAACTCTTACCCCTACCCTAGAATGTAGATGACGGTGTAACTATAATGTAACGGTTGTCAACTCTTACCCCGACCCTAGAATGTAGATGACGGTGTAACTATAATGTAACGGTTGTCAACTCTAACCCCGACCCTAGAATGTAGATGACGGTGTAACTATAATGTAACGGTTGTCAACTCTTACCCCGACCCTAGAATGTAGATGACGGTGTAACTTTAATGTAACGGTTGTCAACTCTAACCCCGATCCTAGAATGTAGATGACAGTGTAACAATAACGTAAAGACAGTCGTTAACTAACACCTATCCTAGAATGTATATAATGGTGTAACAATAACTGAAAGACAGGCGTTAACTAACACCTATCCTAGAATGTATATAATGGTGTAACAATAACGTAAAGAGAGGCGTTAACTAACACCTATCCTAGAATGTATATAATGGTGTAACAATAACTGAAAGACAGGCGTTAACTAACCCCTATCCTAGAATGTAGATGACAGTGTAACAATAACGTAAAGACAGTCGTTAACTAACACCTATCCTAGAATGTATATAATGGTGTAACAATAACTGAAAGACAGGCGTTAACTAACCCCTATCCTAGAATGTATATAATGTTGTAACAATAACTGAGACAGGCGTTAACTAACACCTATCCTAGAATGTATATAATGGTGTAACAATAACTGAAAGACAGGCGTTAACTAACACCTATCCTAGAATGTAGATGACAGTGTAACAATAACTGAAAGACAGTCGTTAACTAACACCCATCCTAGAATGTATATAATGGTATAACAATAACTGAAAGACAGGCATTAACTAACACCCATCCTAGAATGTATATAATGGTGTAACAATAACTGAGACAGGCGTTAACTAACACCTATCCTAGAATGTATATAATGGTGTAACAATAACTGAAAGACAGGCGTTAACTAACACCTATCCTAGAATGTATATAATGGTGTAACAATAACTGAGACAGGCGTTAACTAACACCTATCCTAGAATGTATATAATGGTGTAACAATAACTGAGACAGTCGTTAACTAACCCCTATCCTAGAATGTATATAATGGTGTAACAATAACTGAAAGACAGGCGTTAACTAACACCTATCATAGATTGTAGCAATAATACAACGGTTGTAAACTCTAACTACAATCCTAGAATGTAAATGACAGTGTAACCATAATGTAAACACGAGCGTTACCTCTAATGAATGTGACGGTGACTGATATAAACTGTTAACTTAATTGTATTAAAATTTTGCGCTATACTAGTATAAAAGAAATCCATGCTAAGCAGACGAGGACACACACTATAAAATCTATTTGAAAATTGTTAGAAAAATTACCTTAATGTTCATAAATGCTGTAAATAAATCCAAGTTGAAACCATGTTAACTCAGAATAAAACATTCAATCGTGTAGCTGTTAACAACTATTCAGCTTTTATATCAATAACGTCTAACACTTTTTATTTCAACTTAAAAGTGTTTTTGTCTTTAGTTGAATACGTTCAAAATCCAATGAAAGGGTTTCACTGAACCAAGAAGTTGATTGTGGTGATATTGCTTAGTAAGGTAAACAATGAGTCTTATAAAGAAGGAGTCATTGTGCCGTCTAAACATTCGCTTCTAGTGCAAGAAGCCGCGGGCTAATTCAATTCCCGTTCAAGCAATATCGAAGAGTGCTGTTTATAAACCCCGGGCCACAATTTCTCGAAACTTCATAAGTACCTTATAACATGATTAAGCTGAGCTCACAATTTTTTACGTTTTATTTCTTTAAGAGCTTTAGACTTAAAAAAGAATTATCATCATTATAATCACTGTAAACCATTTTTTCATTTATCAAATTCAGATTTAAGTATTTATTTTGGCTACTGTAATTGAAATAAGCCTCTTAAGCCTGGTTCGAGAAATGGGGCCAAGGATCTATTCGACAAGAGCTAGGATGTCGCAATCGGACACCTTGTTCTTTGGTTTCAAAATTTGCGTTCGTTACGTTTTCATTTCTGAATGAACGAGACACGATTTCTATGTTTAGTTCCATTTACTATTTTCTACTGATGAAAGTTTGACCCAAAACTTTTTATTTATTGAAAACAAATGTTCCAAATGATGTAAGAAATGATGTGTAACCAACACCAATGTGAGCGCAGTGTACAGGTTACTGTAACCCGTCACCGTTGTGAGCGCAGTGTACATCTTACTGTGAACATCATCATTGTGAGCCTAGTGTACAACGTACTGTAAACATAACCATTGTGAGCGGAGTGTATAGTGTACTGTAACTCTCACAATTGCATGACAACAGTGTATAGTGTACTGTAACCATCACCATTGTGAGCGCAGTGTATAGCGTACTGTAACCATAACCATTGTGAGCGCAGTGTACAGTGTACTGTAAACATCAACATTCTGAGCGCAGTGTACAGTGTACTGTAACCATCACCATTGGGAGCGCAGTATACAGCGTAGTGTAACCATAACCATTGTAGGCGCAGTGTACAGTGTACTGTAAACATCACCATTCTGAACGCAGTGTACAGTGTACTGTAACCATCATCATTGTGAGCCCAGTGAACAATGTACTGTAATTCTCACCATTGCGAGCGCAATGTACAGCGTACTTTAACCATCAACATTGTGAGTCACTGAAAGCGCAGTGTACAGTGAACTGTAACCCTCACGAACGTGAGCGCAGTGTGCAGTGTACTGTAACCCTCACCATTGTGAGCGCAGTGTACAGTGCACTATAATCCTCACCACCGTGAGCGCAGTGTTCAGTGAACTGTAACCCTCACGAACGTGAGCGCAGTGTGCAGTGTACTGTAACTCTCACCATTGTGAGCGCAGTGTACAGTGCACTATAATCCTCACCACCGTGAGCGCAGTGTTCAGTGTACTGTAACTCTCACCACCGTGAAGGCAGTGTACAATGAACTGTAACCTTCCCAATTATGCGCACATTGTACAGCGTGTATAACCATCGCCATTGTGAGCGAAGTGTACAGTTTACTTTAACCATAACCATTGTGAGTACATTTTAACTTGTACTGTAACCTTCACCATTGTAAGCGCTGTGTACCCGTTCTATAAACATCACCATTCTGAGCGCAGAGTACAGCGTACTGATACCCTCACCATTGTAAGCGCAATGCTCAATTTACTGTAATTATCACCGCTGCGAGTGCAATGTACAGCGTACTTGTGAGCCACTGTGAACAGTGTTCAGTGTACTGTATCTCTCACCATTGTGAGCACATTGTACAGTGAACTGTAACCTTCACCATTGTGAACACATTGTACAGCGTTCTGTAACAATCGCCATTGTGAGCACAATGTAAAGTGTACTGTAACCATAACCATTTGTAAGCTCAGTGTACAGATTACTGTAACCCTCACCTTTTTGAGCACATTGTACAGTGTACTGTAACCATCACCATTGGGAGCGCAATGTACAGCATACTGTAACCCTCACAATTGTGAGCACATTGTACAGTGTACTGTAACCCTCATCATTGTGAGCACATTGTACAGTATACTATAACCATCATCATTGTGAGCGCAGTGTACAATGTACTGTAATTCTCAACATTGCGAGCGCAATGCACAGTATACTGTAAACATCACCATTGTGAGCGCAATGTACAGTGTACTGTAGCCATAACCATTGATAGCGCAGTGTACAGATTACTGTAACCCTCACCATTGTGAGCACATTGTACAGTATACTGTAACCACCACCATTGAGAGCGCAGTGTACAAGGTATTGTAAACATCACCATTGTGGGCGCAGTGTATAGTGTACTGTAACCATAACCATTGTGAGCGCAGTGTATAGTGTACTGTAACCATTACTATTGTGAGAAAGTGTGAGCGCAATGTGCAGTTTTATGAAATAAAAGTATACTGAATACAGATATATATCATATTATTTAGAGATAGTGCTAAACCGGCACTTTTTAGAAGATTATTATGACATTTATTCGAAATAAGAACATAACCATATAAAATAAATGATTATATTTATTGTGAAACAAGTCAATTTGGGACAAGAACATGAACATTTTAAAACTCGATAGTTGGAATAGACGACCGAGTTTCCGAAGTCACCGCCAAACGAAGTGTTAGAAATCGCTAAAATGTCCATGTGTCATTAAATCTGCTATATGACACTGTCTCAAAATATCACAGAAATGTGCCGCTAACCCGGCAGTGTCCGAGTTTATAGTCGCGAATACAACGAAGCATTAGCATATATGGGATCGTCGGTGTCTGTCGTCCGTGTGTCCGCCTGCCCCACGCGCCTGGGGATGGCGAGCAGTACCCGTGGCCCCTGGGAGCCACAGGAATTGAAGTGGTGGTCGCACGTTGCAGCTATGCAGCTCTCCACTTGACGGTCCGGTGGGCAACCGTACTCAGCTTCCTCGCGAAGATCAATTCCAACCACAGAACTTCGGCTCTAAACAGCAACGTTACATGTAGCAGCATTAAGAAAATATAACTAGGAGATGCAGTAAAAAGCTTATCTTTCGTGTGCGAACAAGACTTGAGCTGAAATAATTATTAAATTATTAAATACCAGTAGAGCTCCACTTCAAATGCATTAAGCAAACAAAAATACCTTACACGTACTAACAAGTATGAACAGTATGTAAACACAATGAGCTACTTGAATGAGATTTACCTGGCTATGTGTAGCGAGGCTTGATTGGTGGGCGTCGCAGAGGAAGCGGGCGATGGCGGTAGCGGCGGACAGGGGACCATGCACATCGTACGTATCAACCTCCTGCAAAATGTGCTCAATCACTTAGGCTATATGTCAATAATGATTTTTTGGAGTTGCTATACCAGACTTTTCAGCTTCATAATTTAGTTTTTCGAATTTGAGGATTGATCGTAATATTTCCATGTGCTCATTTTGTATGAGCATATTGCTCTCTTGTTTGATCACGGTTACTTGGTCCTTAAAGTTATTCCTACTGAAAAGCATGGGTCGGCAACTTTAAACTTTAACACTTTTTATCGAAGCATAACACAAGTATCATGAAGTCTTTTTAGAAAAATTTAAGATACAAAATAACATCCGCGTAATAGACTAATACACTACGTTCATTCTTGATGATTATGAGGGGCCAATCTTGGTGGCCACCGGACAAATAAGTTTCTACCCGGTACACTGGTTACCGGCCCACAACTGTCGTGTTTCTACCCGGTACACCGGTTACCGGCCCTCAACTGTCGTGTAACATCGTGCAAAAGAAAATTCCATTAACTAACCTTATTCGCAATAGGTGTAAAATTATGTTTAAACTAACTACGGCCACGCGTTAGAGTGGCAAAGCCTACACGTCCCAGAGTGTTCCGAATGGAACAGTGAATTAAGAGGGGATGGGCTGTGGAGATCCTTTAAATTATCTATTTATTCGTGTGCGTAAAAATCATAATATCAGACGAGCTTACCTTCTCGGACATGTTTGGGTGAAGAACGCCATCTAGGTCTTTGAAATCGAGGTTTGGTAGAAAGCTGAAGCAGACGTCAAGTGCGATATCACCATGGCGACAGAAGAAATCGTCCTCGGGGAGAACCAGGATGACGTCAGAGGACTTGCAAGACTCACAAAAGTCGGAGGTAATGGTTACACCTGTGAACATTAGTTTAGTAAGTATTAATTCCTATTACCCCGATTGTGACCAA
The DNA here is from genome assembly GCF_026914265.1 of Mya arenaria. Classification (NCBI taxonomy): domain Eukaryota; kingdom Metazoa; phylum Mollusca; class Bivalvia; order Myida; family Myidae; genus Mya; species Mya arenaria. The sequence continues at coordinate 56,324,532 of NC_069132.1, read as the reverse complement.
ACCTGGTTACTAAACAGAATCCCACTCGTGTCCGCTATCTGGGTAGAAACCAGTACTAGTGAACACTGATCAGAGGCCACGAGAAGCCCTCAGACGATCACGTCTTTGGTGTATATTGTGACAAGCAATGGGAAAATGACCCTATGTCAAAACCATTACCTCTTGGGCGACCATAATAAATTGCCATGCAAAAGTGCCCTGGTTGGTACTCAAACCTCTTGGATGTCTTCACGAGAGGCCATGCAATATACCGACAGAAATGTGTTAGTCAATACTAGTTATATCGAACTAATGGTAGTTTTATGCGCCGTCTTTTTTTGGTTCATCCATTATATTCTCATTCTTATTATCGAGACCGTAGAGTTAAAATAGAGCTCATTGGCACAAACAATGGGTTAAAACGGACATGAAAAGAAGTAGTTATTCGGAGCTTGTGGTCTTAAGACAGTTAGAATGGGATTTTTATACCACAGCAAAATATGGATGGGAAAAAAAGAAGAAAATAAATGGCCATGTATCGAGTCAGTTTATTCAACTTAGAATAATTCTTTGTTTTAGTGAACGATTACAACTTTTATTCGTGCATATTGGTGAAAGCGAGAACATTTTGGTTAATGAACTTGATCCGAGATAATATTTGATCATTTAACTACAGACAACTCGGGACATCTTTATTTATTTGTAAGATTTGCTTCCCTTGACTAAAAAAATAATATTTATGATGAAAATGATGTAAAAACCCAAATGAAACAGAAGCAAATAAGGTACTATAGCGCAAGGAAGGTTCAAGGCTAGATGTGGACCAATTTCTTTCATAGAACATTATTAAAAACAGCACTAGCAGCGACATATAGGTAGTTAATGATTTGTTAATGTCAAAATGTGATATTCATTACACGTTATTCCACCAACACTTGTCAGTTGATAACAAAGATGGCGAGGAGTACAACATGAGCCAACGTGACTTAGAAGCTTTGTTTGCTCTGTGGCCACAGAAAAATAATTTCAACTCGAGATATATTTTTTCTGTGCCAACTCGTGAAATAGAATGTAATCTTACACAGAAAAAAAAATCATCTATCTATTTGTATGCTTTCGGTGAAATATCATGTTGTTTTCATAGCTGTTATTCTCACAGCAATGAAATAAATATTATTAATCGATTAATATATCACAATTTTTGCTTGAACATTTATTCCCTTGCTTTATTATCTTCTACTTACTTTTTTCCCTAATTATTTTAACACACAAACATATTGAATTTGACAAAGCCGATGACGAGTATACTTGTGAGGCTCGGGAAGACACAGTCCAGAAGCTCCATGCGGACACCCTCCAGCTCGATACGTCTCTCCTCACACCCGCATAACACCAGATTCACCGCCTGCTAAAGACAAACGGTCAATTTTAACTTTCTTTAGTGTAAAATTTTGGCTGATGGTCACAAGATTGGTCGGTGGTCACCAAGCTAAATTACTCAGCATAGTGCGCGTTTGGTTGTTGGTCACCAAGATGGATGACTAACCCTAATAAGCTTGGTTGTTGGTCATTAAGATTACTAACCAAGTTAGAGAAGTGGCAGTAGTGCGCGTTTGGTTGTTGGTCACCAAGATGGATGACTAACCCTAATAAGCTTGGTTGTTGGTCATTAAGATTACTAACCAAGTTAGAGAAGTGACAGTAGTGCGAGTTTGGTTGTTGGTCACCAAGATGGATGACTAACCCTAATAAGCTTGGTTGTTGGTCATTAAGATTACTAACCAAGTTAGAGAAGTGGCAGTAGTGCGAGTTTGGTTGTTGGTCACCAAGATGGATGACTAACCCTAATAAGCTTGGTTGTTGGTCATTAAGATTACTAACCAAGTTAGAGAAGTGGCAGTAGTGCGCGTTTGGTTGTTGGTCACCAAGATGGATGACTAACCCTAATAAACTTGGTTGTTGGTCATTAAGATTACTAACCAAGTTAGAGAAGTGGCAGTAGTGAGAGTTTGGTTGTTGGTCACCAAGATGGATGACTAACCCTAATAAGCTTGGTTGTTGGTCATTAAGATTACTAACCAAGTTAGAGAAGTGGCAGTAGAGCGAGTTTGGTTGTTGGTCACCAAGATGGATGACTAACCCTAATAAGCTTGGTTGTTGGTCATTAAGATTACTAACCAAGTTAGAGAAGTGGCAGTAGTGCGCGTTTGGTTGATGGTCACCCAGATGGATGACTAACCCTAATAAACTTGGTTGTTGGTCATTAAGATTACTAACCAAGTTAGAGAAGTGGCAGTAGTGAGAGTTTGGTTGTTGGTCACCAAGATGGATGACTAACCCTAATAAGCTTGGTTGTTGGTCATTAAGATTACTAACCAAACTAGAGAAGTGGCAGTAGTGCGCGTTTGGTTTTGGTCACCAAGTTAGAGTAGAGACCCTAGTGTGAGATTGTTTAGATGTCATCAAGCTAGAATAGTGACCCTAGTGTTAGATTGGTTGGTGGTCACCAAGCTAGAGTAGTGACCCTGGTGTGAGATTGGTTAGATGTCACCAAGCTAGAGTAGTGACCCTAGTGTGAGTTCGGTTAGTAGTCACCAAGCTAGAGTAGAGACCCTTGTGTGAGATTGATTGGTAGTCACCAAGCAAGAGAAGAGACCCTTGAGTGAGTTTGGTTGATGGTCACCAATCTAGTATAGTGACCCCTGTGTGAGATTCTTTGGTGGTCACCAAGCTAGAGTAGAGACCTTTGTGTCAGATTGGTTGGTGGTCATTAAGCTAGTGTAGAAATCCTCGTATGAGTTTGGTTGGTGGTCACCAAGCTAGTGTACTGACCCTCGTGTGAGTTTGGTTGGTGGTCACCAAGCTAGTGTAGTGACCCTCGTGTGAGTTTGGTTGGTGGTCACCAAGCTAGAGTAGAGACCCAAGTGTGAGATTGGTTGGTGGTCACCATGCTAGAGTAGTGACCCAAGTGTGAGATTGGTTGGTTTGTTACCAAGCTAGAGTAGTGACCCTAGTGTGAGATTGGTTGGTTTGTTACCATGCTAGAGTAGTGACCCTAGTGTGAGATTGGTTGGTGGTCACCATGCTAGAGTAGTGACCCTAGTGTGAGATTGGTTGGTGGTCACCAAGCTAGAGTAGTGACCCTAGTGTGAGATTGGTTGGTGGTCACCAAGCTAGAGTAGTGACCCTAGTGTGAGATTGGTTGGTTTGTTACCAAGCTAGAGTAGTGACCCTAGTGTGAGATTGGTTGGTTTGTTACCAAGCTAGATTAGAGACCCAAGTGTGAGATTGGTTAGGTATCACCAAGCTAGAGTAGTGACCTTAGTGTGAGATTGGTTGGTTTGTTACCAAGCTAGAGTAGTGACCCTAGTGTGAGATTGGTTAGATGTCACCAAGCTAGAGAAGAGACCCAAGTGTGAGATTGGTTGGTGGTCACCATGCTAGAGTAGTGACCCTAGTGTGAGATTGGTTGGTTTGTTACCAAGCTAGATTAGAGACCCAAGTGTGAGATTGGTTAGATGTCACCAAGCTAGAGAAGAGACCCAAGTGTGAGATTTGTTGGTGGTCACCATGCTAGAGTAGTGACCCTAGTGTGAGATTGGTTGGTTTGTTACCAAGCTAGATTAGTGACCCTAGTGTGAGATTGGTTAGTAGTCACCAAGCTAGAGTAGTGACCCTAGTGTGAGATTGGTTGGTGGGCACCAAGGTAGAGTAGAGACCCTAGTGTGAGATTGGTTGGTGGTCACCAAGCTAGAGAAGAGACCCAAGTGTGAGATTGGTTAGTGGTCAACAAGCTAGAGTAGTGACCCTTGTATGAGTTTGGTTAGATGTCACCAAGCTAGAGTAGTGACCCTAGTGTGAGATTGGTTAGTTGTCACCAAGCTAGAGTAGAGGCCCTCGTGTGAGATTAGTTGGTGTTCATTAAGCTAGTGTAGTGACCCTTGTGTGAGTTTGGTTGGTGGTCACCAAGCTAGTGTGGTTACACTTGTGCGAGTTTGGTCGGTGGTCACAAAGCTCCTCCAGGTTTCCGCCACAGACTGACAATCTTGAATATATTTTAATGCTGAAATAACCTTTTTCTTACAATTTATTGAATAGTTGAAATCAATGTTATGTACCTCATGAGAGAATACCTCCCCTGACGCCAGAAGAGGCAGCAGCTGATAAGCCAGGGGTGACGTCGCGTTCGACACAAGCACACGCATTGTAACACGTCACAAGTATGGCGTTACAAGGCTTACTCCGATAGGCTGTAAATGGAGAGGTTGGTATTTACTAGCATTTAGTGTGTATATAAAATCAATCCAATACAAGTCATCCTTGTTTTCAAACAATTGAAAGACGATATGAAAAGATTAAATCGAAACTCGGTATAAGCACATCAGTTAACTTTCATGACTTTGGAGTTTGGGGAAAAAATGAACGTGTATACAGCTAATTGGTACATGTTATTCGGTACGCATCGGGGAAGGTGAGTAACCTCTATGATCACTTTACATATTAGACAATGAGATGGACCGCAGTACCAAAACACTCGGTCTTGTGACGTGTTGTGTTCCCTATATTGCATTTTTGTGATCCCGTGTTCTACACCTGCACCCGGAATGCACTTAAATCCGAAAAAATGCTGGAAAGGGAGGGGATGTTCTTCTATAAACCAGAGTACAAAGACAATTGTACTTACCCTACCGTAATTCCACACTTTCAGTTTGTTGAAAATTGTATTATTAATTGATCCGGTTGAGCTGGGTCAACAATTAGTCCGTTCATGTACACTAATCTGCTCCACAGACGCAGTTGTGTCCCATTTATCATAATCAAGTCGGCGCGATATGAAATGTCATCCATAGATTCTATTTTACTCTCAGTATTCGCGAAGGCACATCATTGAATACTTTTAAACAGTGTTAAAGCTGTATACATTATGGCAGACCAGTTAATTACTAAAGCTGTACATACTTGAAGAATTTTGTTTTCTTTCTTTTGTCAAGTTGTTATTATTGTTACTAGTTATTCTTTAAGCAATAGATATCTTGAAAAAAGATAAAGGGTGTAGATTGAATGGATAATTAAACATATGAACTATTAAAAGTTCTATCTTTGAACTTATTTCAGTTGTGTGTTAAGGTTTATTGTATTATTTCGTGATATCACACGAAATATCAATTCCAGAGGCCCCGTACTGGGGGGGGGGGGGGGGGGGGGGGCATAATAGAAGGCTTAAACTAGGCCTTTAAAGATAAGTCACCTGTCAATGTTAAAACTAGAAGGATACATTTACATATAAGACTATTAAACACTCTGTAAATAAATGCATTAAGACGTATGCAGACCGTACAACAGAAGTCAAATATGGGCAATATATATGCGTTATTTAAAACGCATGACTTTCATTTCAGGTTTAAGGTTATATAATTTTCTTTAACAGGGCAATTTTGTTATTCAGTTTTGTACAGACATAGTCAATTTGATTGTGCAAGGTTAGTTTAATTTCAACATATACTCCAAGTAGTTTATGACAAGTAACGTTTTATATACGTATGTCATTGATAAATAGTTGTAGTAGAATTCGAGTGGATTTTAACCAAATTATAATGCATTTAGTTTTTGTTGGATGCAATGCCATATCATGTTATTGACATAATTTATTTACATAGTGAAGACTATCCTGGAGTTTATTTTGAATTGTTGATATATGATTCCCCGATTCATATAAGGTTGAGTCTTCTGCATATAAATCCATGTATAGATATGGATACATAAACGTAATATCATTTATATAAAGAATAAAAAGCAATGGCCCTTATATGGACCCTGGGTTACCCCTGGTGTGATGGGGGAGTATCTCAGATTGTAAATTTCCCACTTTTACAATGTGTGTCCTGTTTTCAAGATCTGTTTTAATGTTTACAACTTGAAAATTGGTTTAACTTTAATTTATGGAGAACTATTTCGAAATACTTATCTGTATTGCGTCATAACGGAATAATATATAATAAATGGGTTTTCGGTTATGATAAAATAGTTAAAAGTTGTGGAATCACGTGAGTTAAAGGGGTTCTCACATAGGTCACTATCGGTCGATGTAAACAAACAAGTAACTTTCTGACAGAAAATATATGGAAATATTTCTTAGCCTATAAAAGACTATGCTATTTTCTGCTTTTACACGAGTGAACTGTTCTAGATTTGCTTGTATTCCAATCATGCACTCCTTGGTAGCAAGGGAGACAGCGCCATTGTAGTATTTTGAATTTTAACTGTAAAAAACGATGCTTTGAATGATGTATTGATGGTCGTGTAAGTTTTGGGTACTTTTTTGTTTGTCAGTTCTCTGCCACCTACAGTTTACAAAATGTGCTCTGGCAAAGCTACAATACTATTAATTAGTTCAGCAATAGACATATATACTATTTTACGATAATCATTTATTTAATCATTACCTATGTACGAAATGCTTACAAAGGCACTTGGAATTAAACAAATCCAACAGTTAAAATATTAATACATTTAGTATATTCCCCACTATTTTAAGCATTGGAATACGTTCTCTCTGGACAATGTCAATGTCATGTTTCATTCTTCTAACTCATGTTGCATATTTACTCGTTTGTTTGTTGCGCTGAGGAAAGTCAAGTCTATACTTGTTGATTGTCATTTATTTGCAAATTCTTTCCTTTCAATTCTGAACTTTATTTTAATGAAAATAACTTTATTCGACACTAAAATAAGATATACATTATGCATAAAATACATTCGTATACAAGAACTATTGATGTTTTGAATATATTTATTCTATACAAATCATGTTTAATTAATGTAACAATTTAAGTTATTTCAATACACATCATTTGCACGCCGACAGGCACTCAATAAAACACAACAATTTATAAAATATATATGGGGTATATATATATATATATATATATATATATATATATATATATATATATATATATATATATATATATATATATATATGATAACCAGTTTCGTATGTTTTCGACATATAATGTGATATGAACAAAGTACTAAATAGTTGGTTCTACAGATACATTTATATGAAAACGCATAGTGAAAAGCTTTCCATACGTTATGGAGCGGTTTCTTCTTCTTTGAACTGGTTTGCTGTCAAGCGAGATTACTGCGAGTTTACTGTTACTGTTTAGGAGTTAGCTGTTACTTCCATTTGCTGAAAAGAACGGTTCTCACCTGTATAACCAGCCAAGGTGGCGGACGGTTACTGCGTGTATTCCTCACTTTTATACTATGCCAGCCGAGGCAGCGAACACTCACTGTGTGTATTGCAGTTAACAGTCAATGTAATAACTGCTCTCCTCTATACTATACCAGTCGAGGCAGCTAACGGTCACTGTGTGTACTGCTCACCTATATACTATACCAGTCGAGGCAGCGAACGGTCACTGTGTGTACTGCTCACCTATATACTATATCAGCCGAGGCAGCGAACAGTCACTGTGTGTACTGCTCTCCTCTATACTATATCAGCCAAGGCAGCGAACGGTCACTGTGTGTACTGCTCACCTATATACTATATCAGCCGAGGCAGCGAACGGTCACTGTGTGTACTGCCCACCTCTATACTATATCAGCCGAGGCAGCGAACGGTCACTGTGTGTACTGCTCACCTATATACTATGCCAGCCAAGGCAGCGAACACTCACTGTGTGTATTGCAGTTAACAGTCAATGTAATAACTGCTCTCCTCTATACTATACCAGTCGAGGCAGCTAACGGTCACTGTGTGTACTGCTCTCCTCTATACTACACCAGTCGAGGCAGCTGACGGTCACTGTGTGTACTGCTCTCCTCTATACTATACCAGTCGAGGCAGCTAACGGTCACTGTGTGTACTGCTCACCTCTATACTACACCAGTCGAGGCAGCTGACGGTCACTGTGTGTACTGCCCACCTCTATACTATATCAGTCGAGGCAGCGAACGGTCACTGTGTGTACTGCTCACCTATATACTATACCAGTCGAGGCAGCGAACGGTCACTGTGTGTACTGCTCTCCTCTATACTATACCAGTCGAGGTAGCTAACGGTCACTGTGTGTACTGCTCACCTATATACTATATCAGTCGAGGCAGCGAACGGTCACTGTGTGTACTGCTCTCCTCTATACTATATCAGTCGAGGCAGCTAACAGTCACTGTGTGTACTGCTCTCCTCTATACTATATCAGTCGAGGCAGCTAACAGTTAATGTGTGCACTGCTCACTTTTATACTATACCAGTCGAGGCAGCTAACGGTCACTGTGTGTACTGCTCTCCTCTATACTATATCAGTCGAGGCAGCTAACAGTCAATGTGTGTACTGCTCTCCTCTATACAATACCAGTCGAGGCAGCTAACGGTCACTGTGTGTACTGCTCTCCTCTATACTATATCAGTCGAGGCAGCTAACAGTCAATGTGTGCAATGCTCTCCTCTATACTATATCAGTCGAGGCAGCTAACGGTCAATGTGTGCACTGCTCTCCTCTATACTATACCAGTCGAGGCAGCAAACGGTCACTGTGTGTACTGCTCTCCTCTATACTATATCAGCCGAGGCAGCTAACGGTTACTGTGTGTACTGCTCACCTCTATACTATACCAGTCGAGGCAGCTAACGGTCACTGTGTGTACTGCTCACCTCTATACTATATCAGCCGAGGAAGCTAACGGTCACTGTGTGTACTGCTCTCCTCTATACTATATCAGTCGAGGCAGCTAACAGTCACTGTGTGTACTGCTCTCCTCTATACTATATCAGTCGAGGCAGCTAACAGTCAATGTGTGCACTGCTCACTTTTATACTATACCAGTCGAGGCAGCTAACGGTCACTGTGTGTACTGCTCTCCTCTATACAATACCAGTCGAGGCAGCTAACGGTCACTGTTTGTACTGCTTTCCTCTATACAATACCAGTCGGGGCAGCTAACGGTCAATGTGTGCACTGCTCTCCTCTATACTATATCAGCCGAGGCAGCTAACGGTCACTGTGTGTACTGCTCACCTCTATACTATATCAGCCGAGGCAGCTAACGGTCACTGTGTGTACTGCTCTCCTCTATACTAAATCAGTCGAGGCAGCTAACGGTCACTGTGTGTACTGCTCTCCTCTATACAATACCAGTCGAGGCAGCTAACGGTCACTGTTTGTACTGCTTTCCTCTATACAATACCAGTCGGGGCAGCTAACGGTCAATGTGTGCACTGCTCTCCTCTATACTATATCAGCCGAGGCAGCTAACGGTCACTGTGTGTACTGCTCACCTCTATACTATATCAGCCGAGGCAGCTAACGGTCACTGTGTGTACTGCTCACCTCTATACTATACCAGTCGAGGCAGCTAACGGTCACTGTGTGTACTGCTCACCTCTATACTATATCAGTCGAGGCAGCTAACTTCAGTCGAGGCAGCTAACAGTCACTGTGTGTACTGCTCACTTCTATACTATACCAGTCGAGGCAGCTAACGGTCAATGTGTGCACTGCTCTCCTCTATACTATATCAGTCGAGGCAGCTAACGGTCAATGTGTGCACTGCTCTCTCTATACTATATCAGTCGAGGCAGCTAACGGTCAATGTGTGCACTGCTCTCCTCTATACTATACCAGTCGAGGCAGCAAACGGTCACTGTGTGTACTGCTCTCCTCTATACTATATCAGCCGAGGCAGCTAACGGTCACTGTGTGTACTGCTCACCTCTATACTATACCAGTCGAGGCAGCTAACGGTCACTGTGTGTACTGCTCACCTCTATACTATATCAGCCGAGGCAGCTAACGGTCACTGTGTGTACTGCTCTCCTCTATACTAAATCAGTCGAGGCAGCTAACGGTCACTGTGTGTACTGCTCTCCTCTATACAATACCAGTCGAGGCAGCTAACGGTCACTGTTTGTACTGCTTTCCTCTATACAATACCAGTCGGGGCAGCTAACGGTCACTGTGTGTACTGCTCTCCTCTATACAATACCAGTCGAGGCAGCTAACGGTCACTGTGTGTACTGCTCTCCTCTATACAATACCAGTCGAGGCAGCTAACGGTCACTGTGTGTACTGCTCTCCTCTATACAATACCAGCCGAGGCAGCGAACGGTCACTGTGTGTACTGCTCACCTCTATACTATACCAGTCGAGGCAGCTAACGGTCACTGTGTGTACTGCTCACCTCTATACTATACCAGTCGAGGCAGCTAACGGTCACTGTGTGTACTGCTCACTTCTATACTATACCAGTCGAGGCAGCTAACGGTCACTGTGTGTACTGCTCTCCTCTATACTATACCAGTCGAGGCAGCTAACGGTCACTGTGTGTACTGCTCTCCTCTATACTATACCAGTCGAGGATGCTAACGGTCACTGTGTGTACTGCTCACCTCTTTACTATACCAGCCGAGGCAGCTAACGGTCACTGTGTGTACTGCTCTCCTCTATACTACACCAGCCGAGGCAGCTAACGGTCACTGTGTGTACTGCTCTCCTCTATACTATACCAGCCGAGGCAGCTAACGGTCACTGTGTGTACTGCTCACCTCTATACTATACCAGTCGAGGCAGCTAACGGTCACTGTGTGTACTGCTCACCTCTATACTATATCAGCCGAGGCAGCTAACGGTCACTGTGTGTACTGCTCACCTCTATACTATACCAGCCGAGGCAGCTAACGGTCACTGTGTGTACTGCTCTCCTCTGTAACAATATCAGCCGAGGCAGCTAACGGTCACTGTGTGTACTGCTCTCCTCTGTAACTATACCAGCCGAGGCAGCTAACGGTCACTGCGTGTACAGCTCTCCTCTGAAACTATACCAGCCGAGGCAGCTAACGGTCACTGTGTGTACTGCTCACCTCTGTACTTTATCAGCCGAGGCAGCTAACGGTCACTGTGTGTAATGCTCACCTCTGTAACAATACCAGCCGAGGCAGCTAACGGTCACTGTGTGTACTGCTCACCTCTATAACTATACCAGCCGAGGCAGCTAAAGGTCACTTTGTAAACTGCTTAACTCTGTACTTTATCAGCCGATGCAGCTAACAGTCACTGTGTGTACTGCTCACCTCTGTACTTTATCAGCCGATGTAGATAACGGTCACTGTGTGTACTGCTCACCTCTGTACTTTATCAGCCGATGCAGCTAACGGTCACTGTGTGTACTGCTCACCTCTGTACATTATCAGCTGAGGCAGCTAACGGTCACTGTGTGTACTGCTCACCTCTGTAACTATACCAGCCGAGGCAGCGAACGGTCAATGTGTGTACTGCTCACCTCTGTACTTTATCAGCCGATGCAGATAACGGTCACTGTGTGTTCTGCTCACCTCTGTACTTTATCAGCCGAGGCAGTTAACAGTCACTGTGTGTACTGCTCACCTCTGTAACCATACCAGCTGAGGCAGCTAAGGGTCCCTGTGTGTACTGCTCACCTCTATACTATACCAGCCGGGCAGCTAACAGTCAATGTATGTACTGCTCACCTCTATACTACTATACCAGCCGAGGCAGCTAACGGTCACTGTGTATACTGCTCACCTCTATACTACTATACCAGCCGAGGCAGCTAACGGTCACTGTGTATACTGCTCACCTTTATATAACTATACCAGCCGAGGCAGCTAACGGTCACTGTGTATACTGCTCACCTAAATACTACTATACCAGCCGAGGCAGCTAACGGTCACTATGTATACTGCTCACATCTATATTACTATATCAGCCGAGGCAGCTAACAGTCCTCTATATAACTATATCAGCCGAGGCAGCTAACAGTCACGGTGTATAATGCTCACCTCTATATAACTATAGCAGCCGAGGAAGCTAACGGTCACTGTGTATACTGCTCACCTCTATACTACTATACCAGCCGAGGCAGCTAACGGTCACTATGTATACTGCTCACATCTATATTACTATATCAGCCGAGGCAGCTAACAGTCCTCTATATAACTATATCAGCCGAGGCAGCTAACAGTCACTGTGTATACTGCTCACCTCTATATAACTATAGCAGCCGAGGAAGCTAACAGTCACTCTGTATACTGCTCACCTCTGTATAACTATGCCAGCCGAGGGAGCTAACAGTCACTATGTATACTGCTCACCTCTGTTTAACTATACCAGCCGAGGCAGCTAACGGTCACTATGTATACTGCTCACATCTATATTACTATACCAGCCGAGGCAGCTAACGGTCACTATGTATACTGCTCACATCTATATTACTATACCAGCCGAGGCAGCTAACAGTCCTCTATATAACTATATCAGCCGAGGCAGCTAACAGTCACTGTGTATACTGCTCACCTCTATACTACTATACCAGCCGAGGCAGCTAACGGTCACTGTGTATACTGCTCACCTCTGTATAACTATACCAGCCGAGGGAGCTAACAGTCACTGTGTATACTGCTCACCTCTATATAACTATAGCAGCCGAGGCAGATAACGGTCACTATGTATACTGCTCACCTCTATATCACTATATCAGCCGAGGCAGCTAACGGTCCTCTATATAACTATAGCAGCCGAGGAAGCTAACAGTCACTGTGTATACTGCTCACCTTTATATAACTATACCAGCCGAGGGAGCTAACGGTCACTGTGTATACTGCTCACCTCTATATAACTATACCAGCCGAGGAAGCTAACGGTCACTGTGTATACTGCTCACCTCTATATAACTATACCAGCCGAGGGAGCTAACGGTCACTGTGTATACTGCTCACCTCTATATAACTATACCAGCCGAGGGAGCTAACGGTCATTGTGTATACTGCTCAACTCTATATAACTATAGCAGCCGAGGAAGCCAACAGTCACTGTGTGTACAGCTCACCTCTGTACTATATCAGCCGAGGCAGCTAACAGTCAATGTGTGAACTGCTCACCTCTATACTATATCAGCCGAGGCAGCTAACGGTCACTGTGTATACTGCTCACCTCTATACTATATCAGCCGAGGCAGCTAACAGTCAATGTGTGAACTGCTCACCTCTATACTATATCAGTCGAGGCAGCTAACGGTCACTGTGTATACTGCTCACCTCTATACTATATCAGCCGAGGCAGCTAACAGTCAATGTGTGAACTGCTCACCTCTATACTATATCAGCCGAGGCAGCGAACGGTCACTGTGTGTACTGCTCACCTCTATACTATATCAGCCGAGGAAGCTAACAGTCAATGTGTGTAATGGTCACCTCTATACTATATCAGCTGAGGCAGCTAACAGTCAATGTGTGTAATGGTCACCTCTATACTATATCAGCCGAGGCAGCGAACACTCACTGTGTGTATTGCAGTTAACAGTCAATGTAATAATTGCTATCCTCTATACTATATCAGCCGAGGCAGCGAACGGTCACTGTGTGTACTGCTCTCCTTTATACTATATCAGCCGAGGCAGCGAACGGTCACTGTGTGTACTGCTCACCTCTATACTATATCAGCCAAGGCAGCGAACGGTCACTGTGTGTACTGCTCTCCTCTATACTATATCAGCCGAGGCAGCGAACGGTCACTGTGTGTACTGCTCACCTCTATACTATACCAGTCGAGGCAGCTAACAGTCACTGTGTGTACTGCTCTCCTCTATACTATATCAGCCAAGGCAGCGAACGGTCACTGTGTGTACTGCTCTCCTCTATACTATATCAGTCGAGGCAGCGAACGGTCACTGTGTGTACTGCTCTCCTCTATACTATACCAGCTGAGGCAGCGAACGGTCCATGTCAAGAAATACCAGCCAATTTTTCCGTTTTTCATGTCTACACGAGAGTCAACTTCAGCTACACATCAACCCCTAATTGACCGATAATCTAAGGTCATATTCTCATGTTATCATTTCTTGGGAATTGCTGCGGTTTGGGTCAAGATTTGGAAGAATGTGTTTAATTTTGCTAAGGAAAACATGAAGAAGTATTAAGTGTTATACATAATTATTGACAAGTTAAACTTAATGTAAACTTAACATAAAATATGTTGTTGTTTTTGAATGAGTAACATTAAACTGTTTTAAACATGTGGCAGCTGTTAATTAAAATAGTACGCTTATTATAACCGTTTTATTTGGAATGTTAATGTAACCTATATTGATTTATATGAATCTGGTCGTTTCATAGGTCGAATTGTATTTAGCTGTATGCTTTACTAAGCGTATAAATATTTATTTTACAATGGAAACTTGATTGATTTCGCATTTTATAAAAGATATGAACACTCTTTTAATTATTCATTTTAAAAGCTTTGTTGTTCACTGTATTATTTTTAATACAATTCGTTTGTACATTTGAACCCCATTGACTCGAACTCATAGGGACCGGCGAACATACATCGAGCCTCGGATAATTCGAGCCAAGCGGAAATGCTTACCTTCAGTATAATGAAACATTTTCTGGCCAACAAGGAGTTCGAGCAAAACGAGTTAGACCTAACGGGGTTCTCCTGTATACGTATACACCGTGGAAAAAACAATCGAAACTTGAAAATACATCATATTGGTGAAACTGAACTCCGAATGTCAAATCTACTTCAATTGTGTTTACATCATCATAACACATTCTGGGGCATTGTGAATTCATTTTCGTATCACCGTGAGATGCATCTTGCATTGTCTTCATACCTTGATCGGTGTAGGAACATATTTTGGCCGACATAAAATCATTTTCCTTGAGCGACTAATTTCCTGAATATTATTGTGCCCCCCCCCCCCCCCCCGCCACCTCTAAAATTAATAAAATGACTCTCTACGATCGTGTCTGTAAAAAAGGTATATAACCCCTAACAGAACCCGACTATGTTCTATTACTATGTTCTATTGAAGTTGAAATATTTAAATATATTAAGTGAACATGTTTGGTCATTTAATGCGTGCGCTTCAAGTCTTAGTAATACAGGTGGTAATGCTGCAGTTTTTTTCTGTTCATACTACCACTACTGTCATCACCGCCACAACACCACCGCCGCCACCAGAACCGCAACCACCAATACCACCGATATGCTTCCCCTGAAACCACTGACGCTCCTGTTTATACTGTTGTTGCTGCCACTTCTACAGTTTCAGCTATGACTCCAACTACTAACTATCCAATTACTACTCGACTGCTGTTAATCTCGCGATAATCAACTATGAAATTGTGGATGAAGGGACAACGTTTGTGTGTCAATGCGAAGGCTCTTCATTTATTTACTTATAATGATGAAGGCACGTAGTAAAAACAACCTTTCGACATCCACCGAAAAAAGACTCCCCGGTATCATTTTATGTCGTGCACATGAGTCAACTATAAGTTTAAACATATAAACATATATTTTACAACGATTGTGAAAAATATATCAATTGCTATTGTTGGAACGATTTAACGCGAGGGTGTGATCTTGTTTAGTGGTGGAAATCGGAATACGTGGTGATAAAACAAATGTCCGGCCCTATACCAAATTCACATGCGCCCACGACGGGAATCGAACGTGGGTTCGTCTTGGTGAGAAGCGAACGCGCTTATCAGTGCGCTAACCGGACAGCCAACAAAGTAATCGATAAAGTGTGACCCATGGACCATTTAAAATTTCTAAAGAATAATGACTGGGTCGTAATTCCATTTGGGTTTAAATACATCCTTACACCGGCCAAATCCTAATAGCCTCTTATACAACAATACAGTAATGAATTTGATAAATTAATCGACACAATCTAAGCTAAAGGCGCTATTTCAATGCATTTAGATGTTGCGGAGTTAAGAAATATAGAAAGATAATAAGTATTTTCCATGGCCGAGAGTGTAAGATAGGTTCATTCCGACCCGAGCGTAGGGTGTTTTGCGGAAACGAGGTTTACCGAGTTTCCGCAAAAGACCCTGCGCGAGGGTCGGGATGACCCTATCTTACACGAACGGCTATGATAGATGCTTTTTCTTCCACCTCAGTTAAACAGAATTAAGTCAAAATGTATTTTTTGCTGGAACTCTTTTGTGCTTAGTGAAAGAAATTGCGTAAGGATATGCGACAATACGTGGTTGTCATGGATATGCGCGTAGTGATTCAGATTTTGTTAATACTCAGATCGCTCTTTAAATAGTTCTAAGGAAACTGAAGCATTATTTCTTAAAAGGTGCGTGAAAACTGTTTTATGGTGACATTTGAAGCGAGAAATAATTATTTATCGTTCTAAATATTGCCACAAGACAAGGTTTCCACGATTCTACAGACGACAGTCTTCAACAAGGGAGGTAATTACAATGTGATGACCATTAAAAAGGAGTTCCATACGGGCATTTTATCTTCGCCCGTGGGCAAGATAAGCATTTCTAACATGGTTAAATTATTGGATCTACTTATCTGGGGTGGGAGAAATATCTGTACTTGATGTTTTCAATCTTTAAACATATTGTAACTCAAATGCTTAGTTTAGAGAGTTGAACTCCGTTGTCAATGAGATTTTTAAACTACATCAAAGATATAATACTTAGTTAATTATAGTTCAGAAAATCATGTCTATATTCAGTAATAAACCATTATTGAAATGTTTGTGTTATGTTTGACCAGTATCGAAGTATAAAAATTGAGATGAAGCGTAAAACCTGAGAATCATGCTCTATTCCAAAAACTGACCAGAGTCATTGCTTCCATGCAATTCATACTGGGCGTAATGGCCATTAAATTTAGATGATTTAGCTATTAGCAGATAATTGATAAAAGTTGCCTGGAGAATCACAAAACCATTCACTGGAACATCCTACATATGCCAGGTATATGCAGGCATAGCCCCTGAAAACAAGGGTTTCCTTCTTAATCGAAAATTGATAGGATTTCTTGGCATGACTGTATGTACTGCTCTGCTCTATTCTATTTATCAGCCGAGGCAGCGAACGGTCAATGTACTATGAACTGCTCTCCTCTATACTATACCAGCCGAGGCAGCGAACGGTCACTGTGTGCACTGCTCTCCTCTATACTATACCATTCGAGGCAGCTAACAGTCAATGCTCACCATTATTATATATAATCCGAGGCAGCTAACAGTCAATGTATGTACTGCTCACCTCTATACAATATCACCCGAGGCAGCTAACAGTCAATGTGTGTACTGCTCACCTCTATACTATACCAGCCGAGGCAGCGAACGGTCACTGTGTGTACTGCTCACCTATATTCTAAATCATCCGAGGCAGCTAACGGTCACTATGTGTACTGCTCACCTCTTAACTATACAAGCCGAGGCAGCGAATAGTAAATGTATGTACTGCTCTCCCCTATACAATATCAGCCGAGGCAGCTAACGGTCATGTATATACTGCTATCCTTTATACAATATCAGCCGAGGCAGCGAACGGTCAATGTATGTACTGCTCATCTCTATTCTATATCATCCGAGGCAGCTAATAGTCAATGTGTGTAATGCCCACCTCTATACTATGTAATCCGAGGCAGCGAACAGTCAATGTATGTACTGTTCATCTCTATTCTATATCATCCGAGGCAGCTAATAGTCAATGTATGTACTGCTCTCCGCTATACAATATCAGCCGAGGCAGCAAACGGTCATGTATATACTGCTATCCTTTATACAATATCAGCCGAGGCAGCTAACAGTCAATGTATGTACTGCTCTCCTCTATACAATATCAGCCGAGGCAACTAATTGTCAATGTATGTACTGCTCTCCTCTATACAATATCAGCCGAGGCAGCTAATTGTCAATGTATGTACTGCTCTCCTCTATACAATATCAGCCGAGGCAGCTAATTGTCAATGTATGTACTGCTCTCCTCTATACAATATCAGCCGAGGCAGCTAATTGTCAATGTATGTACTGCTCTCCTCTATACAATATCAGCCGAGGCAGCTAACAGTCAATGTATGAACTGCTCTCCTCTATACAATATCAGCCGAGGCAGCTAACGGTCAATGTATGTACTGCTCATCTCTATTCTATATCATCCGAGGCAGCTAATAGTCAATGTGTGTAATGCCCACCTCTATACTATGTAATCCGAGGCAGCGAACAGTCAATGTATGTACTGTTCATCTCTATTCTATATCATCCGAGGCAGCTAATAGTCAATGTATGTACTGCTCTCCGCTATACAATATCAGCCGAGGCAGCAAACGGTCATGTATATACTGCTATCCTTTATACAATATCAGCCGAGGCAGCTAACAGTCAATGTATGTACTGCTCTCCTCTATACAATATCAGCCGAGGCAACTAATTGTCAATGTATGTACTGCTCTCCTCTATACAATATCAGCCGAGGCAGCTAATTGTCAATGTATGTACTGCTCTCCTCTATACAATATCAGCCGAGGCAGCTAATTGTCAATGTATGTACTGCTCTCCTCTATACAATATCAGCCGAGGCAGCTAATTGTCAATGTATGTACTGCTCTCCTCTATACAATATCAGCCGAGGCAGCGAACAGTCAATGTATGTACTGCTCTCCTCTAAACAATATGAGTCGAGGCAGCGAACGGTCAATGTATGTACTGCTCTCCTCTATACAATATCAGCCGAGGCAGCTAACAGTCAATGTATGTACTGCTCTCCTCTATACAATATCAGCCGAGGCAACTAATTGTCAATGTATGTACTGCTCTCCTCTATACAATATCAGCCGAGGCAGCGAACAGTCAATGTATGTACTGCTCTCCTCTATACAATATCAGCCGAGGCAGCGAACGGTCAATGTATGTACTGCTCTCCTCTATACAATATCAGCCGAGGCAGCGAACAGTCAATGTATGTACTACTCTCCTCTATACAATATCAGCCGAGGCAGCGAACGGTCATTGTTTGTATTTTAACCCCCCATACTACAAGTAAATCAGCCGAGGCAGCGAGCGGTCACTGTGTGTATTTCTCAACTCAATAGATCAGTCAAGGAAGCCATTTCTGATTTCCCTCTCGTCTCCTAAACAGGAAAGCGAAGCGATGAACCGGGTTGATATGGCAACTAAATCATAAATGTTCTGAATGAAAATGATAGATTAATTAAGTTGCTAGTACTTTAGTCTCCCTAACGTATTTACATGATGGTCGAAGGCCTAGACGGCAATAAAACCCACTGCACACGCACCATTGATAGAAAACAGCCGTTAGTTATAATTACAGAAGCATGTGTGGTTTGTACCGGACCCAGGGGTAATCCAAGACTCAAGTCAACCTGTTCACTCAATGATGCCTCGGTGATAGTCAAACTAAGATAAAGATATTCGACAGAACTGCAGAATAAATTGCTCAATATCATCTGTGAGCAATATATACACACAATACCCTTTCACTTTACTACAAATGTGGTCATTATTTGATTATGATTTTTTTGTGTTGGTTTTATCAGAAACCAGCTAGAGGTATCTTTTATACATACCATGCATTTCATTACCAGAACGAGACTAACTAAGCAAAAAAGTAAACAAAACAGCTGACAGCCTGATAAGCCGACTATGCAAGCCAGTGGAAAATCTGTGTTACATTGCTGTGTACCATTTATGTTACTACGATCAAAACATACACTTCCATACAGTTCCTAAAGATAAAACTGAAAAAGCAATGGATTGTGAACAAAAGACGAGATGAAAGTGTACAATTTAAGGCTAATTCAATTGTTTTCTGTTCACATACAGCTGTTTGTCTTAAAATATAAGGAACACATTTTCCTGCGTAACAGGAAATATTCCAAGTCACCTGGTCGGGTCTGTCCCCACTTTCCCCGGACTCAACCCTTCACACGATTACCGTATTGAATTGCTGACCCGCTACAGGGAGGCGGTAAAACCTGGTCATAAACCTAAGCATCATATGACAATATCACTATGGCCGTTCTCATTAGAAATTCCAATTTTGCGTGGAACTTTCTGCTAATTGATATGCATGGATTCCTCCATGAAAGGCGATTCCTTCGGGATCAATTCACAGAGAATATTTTATACACGACTTAGAGACCTATGCTTTTTAGCTATGATATTTCATGTGAAATGATTTCCATTTAGATTGTAATAGTTGTTAAGGTTTTGCCAGCGAATTCCATCACAAGGAAATTTTCGCATATGAAATAAATACTTGATTGTCAACCATTTTATGTTTTTTTTTAGAATTTAATTTTCTGTACAAAATTTAATGGTTCGAGACGATTACTGGAATACATAAAACATAGCTTCTGAGGAGTCCTTCAAAATAAACAAATTGCATTGTTTCCTGTATTGCAGGGTTTTTCCCTGGATTGAGAAATTGGTTGGACTGTTTGTGCAGTATTTAGTTATTTAGTGGTATATTGTTCAAGACCGCAAAATATTTATTAACGTTTACCTATGGATACTAATTATGATTTGCCTGCCATTTCATCAAAAAATCTCATTTCGAACCTTTTCTCGAGCTGATGGCCCTAATGAAGCGACAACAGACGATATTATGGCGCGTCATTAAACTAGATTTATAGCTAAGCATTTGCAATAGATAATGATCATCCTTAAACATCTACGTCGTTTCTTTACCATTGTAAACTCATCATTAGATTTTTTACAAGGTTTAGTTTATATGACGTCTGTGGAAATATTAATTATAGGGTTGATTGTATACGCACGTGAATGTGTTCCACTAATATTTACAGATCCACATTCTAACACCATCTGCCGATCATTTTTCTTGCTAATTGTCAGTAACGAAGACCAAGCCCGCTGTTTGTTTCTTCCCATGATTTGTTTGACTATATTACACAAAATACAATAATAAAGACGTCGAAAGCACCAGGTATATGAGGAGTTTATGTTCTTGTAAGTTTTTTCCCGACAAAGTGATGACAGCCTCTCTCAAGTTTTCGTATACTATTATGTGCAGATTCTTGGCTGACAGTTATGAAATACATTCTTGGATGAAGACATTAATAAAGTCATTGCATTCATAGTTGTAGAGGGAGCAGAACACACAATTGCCTGCATACCACAGCACAGCCTTCACTTTGTCATAATTGCCTGCACACCACAGAATAACGCTAACTTTGTCATAATTGCATGCAACACGCATCTTGTAGCACGGGATCTTTTTATGTAATGACGCTTTGCTCATTGTAAAAAGTGTATTTTAATGTTGCAACATTATTTTTGCGCTGCTAAATGCTTGTGAAATGGCGACAGATGTATCGCATTGCACCGACTAAGGGAAATATTGGCACGATACATGTCCTTGGTTTCATCCATGTTTTGCCAATCATAAAATGGAAGAATCATTTATACCACATTATTATGTAGTATACTTCTCCTGGAATTTAAAAAAAACGATAACAACTTATAATTGAAATAGTATAAAGCAGAATGTTCACTTAAAACGTTTGATGTGATATTTTAAATTTTGCAATGAAAGGCGTATTTAATACTTTTAGTAGGTATAGGTATAGATTTGTTCAAAACAAACTTAACATGTTTGATATAAAGCAGAATCCCAACCGGAACTAACTTTCTCAATGATGCATTTTTTGTTAGTTCCATACGTCATTCTACTTGCTCTCAATTCGCCGCAGGGATATATAGATATATTTACATCCCAACTTCCATTCCTTCAAAGAACTGCCTTTCGGCAATTGCGTTTATCAATCGATGAACGCAAAATCTTCGGATATGTTCGGATCGTAATTCATTGCATAACAATATACATGAACACTATTGATCTTGTTATTGTATGTATTGTGTCAGCAGGACCCGTAAAATATAAATCAACATTTTTAAAAGTGTTAATTTATTACATTTTAAATGTATTGTTGCCAGAAGTTTTTAATTTTACGGTTTAAAGTGATTTCAAGTGGTTGATCTTTTCCCGCGTTATTGTAACGTCATTTGAAAAATGTTTCCGGTTACAGTCGGGTCGTTCTATTTACAGAATGGGTAAGAACGGATTACTGAAAGGTTTTCTTAAATGAAATGAAGTATTTTTTTTAACAATTCTTGAATGAAATAATGAACTATTGGTGTAAATATAAGGCCATTCATTCCTTAAATAAATACAAAATGGTAAACATAACAGCAGAAACTTAGAAGCTCTTCAAATCAATGCCTACGATAATCATGTCAATTTTCTAAAAATAAATTATCGACGTCATTCAAAAGTTATTTCTTAAACTGAGAAAAAGCAGAGACTGCTCCCCTATTTTTACCAATACATTTAAGTAAAAAATGATGAGCAATTTCATAATTATGTTTCCTCGTATGTACATAAACAAAACCGCGTTCGATAGAGACCTAAGCTGAATCGCCAAAAATCTAAATTGTCTACGCCTTACCGATTTAGGTTTTGTTTGACATGATTGATATTGCAAGGGCAGAGTGATTTTACACCACTTATATTTATTGACTGTTCCAGCTACCTGATGAAACAATATATGCGATCTAAATGTGAGTAAACATAGAATAAAGTTAATGGTGGTCCGTTCGCATCTGCTCTCCAAACCCTTTACCACAAGTGCACACATGTAAGGCAATACGCACATGGTCAACAAGGCCCATTACTCTTGTAACTTTTTAAGTTGTTGTGTTATGTCCTTTTTTCAACTGAAAGACACAGACGAGCGTTGACGTCCGCTATGAGGCTCTCTTACTGTTGATCAAGAAATAGCCAATTCAGGAAGAACACTCATTAATATGTTTTCCTTTGACAAGAAAAGCTGTTCTTACTGCTGCACGTACACACGCACGCACACACACACGCACGCAAGCCAGCTGCCTATAGCAACACACCTGGTAAGGCACAGCCATTCGGGCGAGTATTTACGACAAAGACGAGATCATCAATAAAGTAAATCCGATTTCGGTCTACCTGTTTGTTTAACATTACATAGACAATGCGCTTTTTAACGAAAATAATTCAGTTACATTTCTATGAATATCGTAATAACTATGTATTTTCGTAATTTGTTTATATCGCCATTTTTATGAGGATAATGTATTGTGCCATTTTGTTTTGTAACATACATTTTTGCTCCGAACAACAGTTCTATGATTACGCGAGACAAACTCGCCTCGAAGTCTAGATATTTCAAGGAAAACTAATTCGGGTGCGATAAACGTGAGTGCTTCTTAACTTAATGTTTCGCAATGCGACACTTTTGCAAGAAATGAACTACTAAAAACATAAAACAGATAGGGACGCGTGGGGCTGTTACACAACACTCATTATACTAAAGCTGAAATAGCCTTTCCTCGAATCTCTACGAAGTGCCAGAATTTTCCTCGTTGACAAAGGTCTAGAGTCTGGTTTCAAAATTACCATTCTTAACGGCAAACAATCATGTTGTCGATGTTGGATTATGTTCTGTATACATTATATAGTGCCGCCGAACGTTTTATTATGAAATACACTGATCAAGGTAAACACAATGCTATTTGGTTATTTTTTAAATTTTAATGTTTACTAATCTGACTCAGACTTGAGATATTGGGTAAACATGGGTATACAAGTAAGTGTGTTCGTCAGTAAGCCGAGAGTAGAACAGGGCAGGACGCCGGCAGTGGATCAGATCCGGACTGGACGCCGACAGTGGATCCGGACAGGACGCCGACAGTGGATCAGGACAGGACGCCGACAGTGGATCAGATCAGGACAGGACGCCGACAGTGGATCAGATCCGGACAGGACGCCGACAATGGGTCCGGACAGGACGCCGACAATGGGTCCGGACAGGACGCCGACAATGGGTCCGGACAGGACGCCGACAATGTGTCCGGACAGGACGCCGGCAATGGGTCCGGACAGGACGCCGACAATGGGTCCGGACAGGACGCCGACAATGGGTCCGGACAGGACGCCGGCAGTGGATCAGATCCGGACAGGACGCCGGCAGTGGATCAGATCCGGACAGGACGCCGACAGTGGATCAGGACAGGACACCGACAGTGGATCAGATCAGGACAGGACGCCGACAATGGATCCGGACAGGACGCCGGCAGTGGACCAGGACAGAACGCCGGTGGTGGATCCGGACAGGACGCCTGAGTGGACCAGGACAGAACGCCGGCAGTGGACCAGAACAGAACGCCGGCAGTGGATCAGAACAGGACGCCTGAGTGGACCAGGACAGAACGCCGGCAGTGGACCAGGACAGAACGCCGGCAGTGGATCAGAACAGGACGCCGGCAGTGGACGAGGACAGGACGCTGCACGCCGGCAGTGGAGAAGATTTGTAAAGATTCGGCAGGACGCCGGCAGTGGACAAGATTTGTAAACATTTGACAGGACGCCGGCAGTGGGCCAGATTTGAAAACATTCGGAAGAACGCCGGCAGTGGGCCAGATTTGCAAACATTTGGCTGGACGCCGGCAGTGGATAAGATTAGCAAACATTTGGCAGGACGCCGGCAGTGGGCCTAATTTGAAAAAAAATCGGCAGGACGCCGACAGTGGGCCAGATTTGAAAGCATTCGGCGTACGCCTGCAGTGGGCCAAATTTGAAAAAAAATGGAAGGACGCCGAGAGTGGGCCAGATTTGAAAGCATTCGACAGGACGCCGGCAGTGGGCCTAATTTGAAAACATTCGACAGCACACCGGCGCAGGGCCAGTTTGAAAACATTTGGCAGGACGCCTGCAGTGGGCCAGATTGGAAAAAACATTTGGAAGGCCGGCAGTGGGCCAGATTTGAAAACATTCGGCAGGACGCCGGCAGTGGGCCAGATTTGAAAACATTCGGCAGAACGCCGGCAGTGGGACTAATTTGAAAACATTCGGCAGCACGCCGGCGCAGGGCCAGTTTGAGAACATTTGGCGGGACGCCGGCAGTGGGCCAGATTGGAAAAACATTTGGCAAGCCGGCAGTGGGCAAGATTTGAAAACATTCGGCAGGACGCCGGCAGTGGGCCAAAATGGAAAAACATTTGGCAGGCCGGCAGTGGGCCAGATTTGAAAATATTCGGCAGGACGCCGGCAGTGGGCCAGATTTGAAAATATTCGGCAGGACGCCGGCAGTGGGCCAGATTTGAAAATAATCGGCAGGACGCCGGCAGTGGGCCAGATTTGAAAATATTCGGCAGGACGCCGGCAGTGGACAAGATTTACAAATATTTGGCAATATGCCGGCAGTGGACAAGATTTGCAAACTTTTGGCAGGACGCCGGCAGTGAACACAATTTGAATAAGCATTCGGCAGGACGCCGGGAGTGGGCCTAATTTGAAAGCATTCGGCAGGACGCCGACAGTAGGCCAGATTTGAAAGCATTCTGCAGAACACCGGCAGTGGGCCTAAAAAATTTGGCAGGACGCCGACAGTGGACAAGATTTACAAATATTCGGCAATACGCCGGCAGTGGACCAGGTCAGGACGCCGACTGTGGACAAGATTTACAAATTTCAGCAAAATGGGTTTCACATGCAGCAAACTAATGTCGTTAAAGTCTTCATGTCTGGCAACGTCATTCCTCTGCGTATGTTTATATTTATCGTGCATGCAATAAACTTTTACGTTGATTGATTGCCGCTGGAGGACCATAAAGCGTGAGCTATTGTTCCATTTCGGAGCGGGAGGATAGCCACAGTAACCTGCCAGAATCCACGGTGCCAGTACCATTTAGTAGTCACCAGAGGCGCGCACAGTTTGGACGTTTTATGACATTTATGATATCTTCTGATTAATTAGATATGAAACAATTGTTTGAATTGTAGTCATGAAAAGTAGAATATTTATTTTTTCATTGATTTATTCTGCGAATCATGTTTATTGTTTAATGGAATGGGCTTATTCGTGAAATACACAAATGTGGTTCCAATAGATTATTCATAGTTTAGAGAGTGAAAAAAAAGTCCAAGCAACATGGGAACTGCAATTAACGCTATTGCCATTTATTGAGTAACATACGACAGCACTAATTTTTTTATTAAAGCCCTAATTCTTCAGCTCAGTTTACAAGGGAACAGGTCGGAAAACTGTGGTACATGTGTCAATATTTGAGGAAATAAACCGCAGCCGCGGCGCTCATTGACCCATAAGGAAGTAATTTCTTTAATGTAATTGAATTGATATACATATCGAGGGTTCAAAGGTAAAAGGTGCCAATATCAATTTTGGTCAAATATGACATTTTGTGATTTTTTCAAACATACAAGGTACCTTTTATAATTATTAAATGAAATTACAGTTACAACAATAGGGTATGCCGTGAAATATATTATACCATGTGTCACTCATTAATTTGATAGTATTTTATTGCATATATTTTTTTTACATCTAAACATTTCGAGCACGACAAATACAGTCTAATAATTATATAATCACGGCAGGCTGATATCTAACGACCTTTCGAGGCGCCTTGTCGCCACTTAACGGAAGGCGTTGAAGCTGTATTTCCTATGTTGATCGATGGTGCCCAGTCTGGGTTTTCGCGGTCTAACAGGTATGTCTTCGGACTTTAAGACAAAACATGGTAATGCTGAATGAACATCACACAAACTTAACTTTTACATAATATTATGTACTTTTTCTAGCACAAATAATTATGAATGTCAAGCAAACCAGGTGCATCTTTGAATGTAAATTTTCTCAGACAGATGAGATTGCATTTTAAGTCAATATTTAGGGTGGACACTGTTGAGTACGAAACCTCTAGGTCGTGTAAAATCATATTACCCTGGATGATTAAAATCGCCGTACATAATTATGTCATTTGTTACAGTGGATCCAAAAGGAATGATATTCTGTACGAATAATGAGTATGCAGAAATAAAGTAAGTCATCTTTGTGAATAATAATTTCCGCTAATAAAGCAGAACTAATTGATACAGTCCGATTTGTATGTCATATTATGACACTAAATCCGTTTTGAATTAACCATTTTGATTGTGTTCTGACTGCTCTCATATGGAGACAAATAATGGCTGTGCTTATCAGTCTGTCTCCCCCCCCCCCGAAAAAGCGGCTATCGATTTGAGTACGTAACGAGCAACCTCTATAAAAATAATTTGATGATTTGTGGCCGATTATCATAGCAATAGAAAGGTCTTGAAATTAATATTATCGAAATGAAAACAGATATCCGAATTTTGAACTAAGAAGCAAAAAAATATTCCTGTACCGATATACTACCTTCGATACCCTAAATTCAACTTGTTATATATTGAAATATTGTGTTTTGTACGGTGGCACAGAGGTGTCATTCGCAACACTTAATTTATATTGTGGCCACAACTTAGTTACTTGAGGCAACAACTTAGCTAATTACCTTAGTAAATTGTGGCAACATTTTAATATATTGTGGTCACAACTTAGTTACTTGAGGCAACAACTTAGCTAATTACCTTAGTAAATTGTGGCAACATTTTAATATATTGTGGCCACAACTTAGTTACTTGAGGCAATAATTTAGCTAATTACCTTAGTAAATTGTGGCAAAATTTTAATATATTGTGGTCACAACTTAGTTACTTGAGGCAACAACTTAGCTAATTACCTTAGTAAATTGTGGCAACATTTTAATATATTGTGGCCACAACTTAGTTACTTGAGGCAACAACTTAGCTAATTACCTTAGTAAATTGTGGCAACATTTTAATATATTGTGGCCACAACTTAGTTACTTGAGGCAACAACTTAGCTAATTACCTTAGTAAATTGTGGCAACATTTTAATATATTGTGGTCACAACTTAGTTACTTGAGGCAACAACTTAGCTAATTACGTTAGTAAATTGTGGCAACATTTTAATATATTGTGGTCACAACTTAGTTACTTGAGGCAACAACTTAGCTAATTAACTTAGTAAATTGTAGCAACATTTTAATATATTGTGGCCACAACTTAGTTACTTGAGGCAACAACTTAGCTAATTACCTTAGTAAATTGTGGCAACATTTTAATATATTGTGGCCACAACTTAGTTACTTGAGGCAACAACTTAGCTAATTACCTTAGTAAATTGTGGCAACATTTTAATATATTGTGGTCACAACTTAGTTACTTGAGGCAACAACTTAGCTAATTACCTTAGTAAATTGTGGCAACATTTTAATATATTGTGGCCACAACTTAGTTACTTGAGGCAACAACTTAGCTAATTACCTTAGTAAATTGTGGCAACATTTTAATATATTGTGGTCACAACTTAGTTACTTGAGGAAACAACTTAGCTAATTACCTTAGTAAATTGTAGCAACATTTTAATATATTGTGGTCACAACTTAGTTACTTGAGGCAACAACTTAGCTAATTACCTTAGTAAATTGTGGCAACATTTTAATATATTGTGGTCACAACTTAGTTACTTGAGGCAACAACTTAGCTAATTACCTTAGTAAATTGTGGCAACATTTTAATATATTGTGGCCACAACTTAGTTACTTGAGGCAACAACTTAGCTAATTAACTTAGTAAATTGTAGCAACATTTTAATATATTGTGGTCACAACTTAGTTACTTGAGGCAACAACTTAGCTAATTACCTTAGTAAATTGTGGCAACATTTTAATATATTGTGGCCACAACTTAGTTACTTGAGGCAACAACTTAGCTAATTACCTTAGTAAATTGTGGCAACATTTTAATATATTGTGGTCACAACTTAGTTACTTGAGGCAACAACTTAGCTAATTAACTTAGTAAATTGTGGCAACATTTTAATATATTGTGGTCACAACTTAGTTACTTGAGGCAACAACTTAGCTAATTACCTTAGTAAATTGTGGCAACATTTGAATATATTGTGGCCACAACTTAGTTACTTGAGGCAACAACTTAGCTAATTACCTTAGTAAATTGTGGCAACATTTTAATATATTGTAGTCACAACTTAGTTACTTGAGGCAACAACTTAGCTAATTAACTTAGTAAATTGTAGCAACATTTTAATATATTGTGGTCACAACTTAGTTACTTGAGGCAACAACTTAGCTAATTACCTTAGTAAATTGTGGCAACATTTTAATATATTGTGGCCACAACTTAGTTACTTGAGGCAACAACTTAGCTAATTAACTTAGTAAATTGTGGCAACATTTTAATATATTGTGGTCACAACTTAGTTACTTGAGGCAACAACTTAGCTAATTACCTTAGTAAATTGTGGCAACATTTTAATATATTGTGGCCACAACTTAGTTACTTGAGGCAACAACTTAGCTAATTAACTTAGTAAATTGTAGCAACATTTTAATATATTGTGGTCACAACTTAGTTACTTGAGGCAACAACTTAGCTAATTAACTTAGTAAATTGTGGCAACATTTTAATATATTGTGGTCACAACTTAGTTACTTGAGGCAACAACTTAGCTAATTAACTTAGTAAATTGTGGCAACATTTTAATATATTGTGGCCACAACTTAGTTACTTGAGGCAACAACTTAGCTAATTACCTTATTAAATTGTGGCAACATTTTAATATATTGTGGTCACAACTTAGTTACTTGAGGCAACAACTTAGCTAATTAACTTAGTAAATTGTAGCAACATTTTAATATATTGTGGTCACAACTTAGTTACTTGAGGCAACAACTTAGCTAATTAACTTAGTAAATTGTGGCAACATTTTAATATATTGTGGTCACAACTTAGTTACTTGAGGCAACAACTTAGCTAATTAACTTAGTAAATTGTAGCAACATTTTAATATATTGTGGTCACAACTTAGTTACTTGAGGCAACAACTTAGCTAATTAACTTAGTAAATTGTGGCAACATTTTAGTATATTGTGGTCCGGATGGAAGCAATAGGAAAAAGAAAAAGATTAGAGCGTTGTCATGCTGGCGAGTCATGGTTATGGACATGGATGATAAACTGGAACCTAACTCTCAATTCATTCGCCAAGCACCGTTATCGCATAATTCTGTAACCATGATTACGCCCAGAATGCTCGATCACGTTGTCAACAAAGTCACAGATAGAACGAGCGTCACTCTACTCTCTTCGTCTTAACGTCAACGATCTCAGTACTATGTGCAGATGACGTAAACTTATTTGAATTACTTGTATATGACTTTTTCTCAAAACAGTTACAATCTTAGCATAAGAAAGGTCTTACTGAAAGTAATCTGATATAAGACTCTCCCTGTCTTCGTCCATATTACTCACTTTTTCTGTGTGTGCTTACTGTGTTATAACCGTAAAGCGACAAAGATTAAAAGGCTGTTTTGTCTGGCTAATCTAAGTCGTGGCTACAATTAACTATGTTGTGGCCTCAATTTAGTAAGTTGTGGCCCCAAGTTACTAAGTTGTGGCCACAATTAACTAAGTTGTGGCTACAATTCACTAAGTTGTGGCCTCAATTTAGTAAGTTGTGGTCCCAATTTACTAAGTTGTGGCTACAATTAACTAACTTGTGGCTACAATTAACTAAGTTGTGGCCTCAATTTAGTAAGTTGTGGCCACAAGTTAATAAGACATGGCCACAAGATAATAAGACATGGCCACAAGATAATAAGTCATGGCCACAAGATAATAAGTCATGGTCACAAGATAATAAGACATATCCACAAGATAATAAGTCATGGCCACAAGATAATAAGTCATGGCCACACGATAATAAGTAACGGTCACAAGATGATAAGACATGGCCACAAGATAATAAGAAATAGCCACAAGATACTAAGTCATGGTCACAAGATGATAAGTCATGGCCACAATTTAAAAGTTGTTGCCCCAAGTTACTAAGTTGTGGCCCCAAGTTACTAAGTTGTGGCTACAATTAACTAAGTTGTGGCTACAATTAACTAAGTTGTGGCCTCAATTGAGTAAGTTGTGGCCCCAATTTACTAAGTTGTGGCTACAATTAACTAAGTTGTGGCTACAATTAACTAAGTTGTGGCCTCAATTTACTAAGTTGTGGTCCCAATTTACTAAGTTGTTGCTACAATTAACTAAGTTGTGGCTACAATTAACTAAGTTGTGGCCTCAATTTAGTAAGTTGTGGCCACAAGATAATAAGTCATGGCCACAAGATAATAAGACATGGCCACAAGATAATAAGTCATGGCCACAAGATAATAAGTCACGGGCACAAGATGATAAGACATGGTCACAAGATAATAAGACATATCCACAAGATAATAAGTCATGGCTACAAGATAATAAGACATAGCCACAAGATAATAAGACATGGCCACAAGATAATAAGTCATGGCCACAAGATAATAAGTCATGGCCACACGATAATAAGTCATGGCCACAAGATAATAGGTCATGGCCACAAGATAATAAGTCATGGCCACAAGATAATAAGTCATGGCCACAAGATAATAAGTCATGGCCACAAGATAATAAGACATGGCCACAAGATAATAAGACATGGCCACAAGATAATAGGTCATGGCCACAAGATAATAAGTCATGGCCACAAGATAATAAGACATGGCCACAATATAATAAGTCATGGCCACACGATAATAAGTAACGGTCACAAGATGATAAAACATGGCCACAAGATAATAAGAAAAAGCCACAAGATAATAAGTCATGGCTACAAGATAATAAGACATGGCCACAAGATAATAAGACATGGCCACAAGATAATAAGTCATGGCCACAAGATAATAAGTCATGGCCACAATTTAAAAGTTGTTGCCACAAGTTACTAAGTTGTGGCCCCAAGTTACTAAGTTGTGGCCACAATTTATTAATTTACTAAAGAGAATATGCTATTATCGGCTATTGATCAACCACCATACTGTTGCCCTTCACATACAAAGCTTATAAGTATCATGTCATTGGTCAGAATGGTATTTCTTAACCTGAAACGAGATTTACCGAGTTGCCCTTAAATATCCGAAACGATGGTTGGGGTACATTTTTTCCCTCAAAGACCCATGGAACACTTTTTTCACCCACCCCGTTTCCAGGGAAACGTGATATTCAAAGGTATTTTTAAAAAAAACCGTACGTCATACATCTAACTCTCAATTAGCCACCGGGATATATTTAAGAAATATTACACGCCACTGAGGGTCATATGAGTTATAAGGACCGGCCAGTCAGCCCCCGAAGACGTATATGGACCAGTCAGTCAGCCCCCGAATGCGTATATGGACCGTAGCTTTGTCTCCGAATCAGCTGATTTTTGGCACCAATGCTTTCAATGCTGTCATATAAGATACCTCACAAAAGAACATATCTCAATTGTTTGAAAAATTGCAATTTTCATGAAGCCTCAGTAACGATTGTCTGCAAAAAAACATCAATTTTCGACCCATACATATGAACAACTGCTGTCTAATCTGTAGAAACTTTAGAAAGCCTTTTTATATCACTGGTTTCTAGACATTTACGCAAACAATGCTAAGACAGAACCTATTTGTGTATTTTTCTCTTCAAAAATTATGTAAAACATTTTCAAACGGCACATACAGTTAACTTTGAGTTTTATATAGAAATAATTATTGTTGCGATATTTAAGAACATTTCAGTAAAAAATGAAAAACAATAACTATGTCTCCTCACATATACATAAACAAAACCGCATTTCATAGAGACGTGAGCTGCCGCGCCAATGGATATAAAATGTCAACGCCTGAGGGTTCTTACCGATTGAGGTTCTGTTTGACATGATTGATATTGCAAGGGCAGAGTGATTTTACACCACTTATATTTATTGGCTTTTCCAGCTACCTGATGAAACAATATATGCGATCTAAATGTGAGTAAACATAGAATAAGGTTAATGGTAATTCCTTAACCACAAGTGGACACATGTACAGGCAATACGCACATGGTCAACAAGGCCCATGAGCTATTATAATGGTTAATTGTGGAGTTATGCCCTATTTTATACTGTTAAGCAACAGATGACCTTAAGCGACACGTATGTGGCGCTCTTCCTGTTCGCACACACACACGCACGCACACACACGCGCGCGCGCGCACGCACGCACGCACGCACGCACGCACGCACACACACACGCACATACACACACACACGCGCACGCACGCACGCACGCACGCACGCACACACACACACACACCGGTAATAAACCGAGGCAACATCAGTGGGAGCTTACCGTGCTTTATTCTAATCCGTAAACAAGCGTCATTCTGGTGAGGGTATACGATAAAGACGAGATCAACAATAAAGTAAATTCGATTTTTGTTCTCCTCCCTGTCGAAACAATGTATAAACAATGCCCTTTTTTAACGAAAATAATTTAATTTCTTTACTATGAATATCTGTCCGTTCGTAATTTGTTTATTACGGCATCTGCTGAGGATACTGTCTTGTGCCATTTTATTCTGTAACATACATTTTTGCCCCGAGTAACTGTACTTTGGTAACGCGAGACAAACTTGCCTCGATGTGTAGATTTTTCCAGGAAAAAAATCCGATCGCGATAAACGTGAGTGCTTTTTAACTTTATGTTTCAAAATGCGACAATTGCAACAAATGGACTAATAAAGGCCTAAGGCAGATAGGGGCGCGTGATGCGGTTACTAAACCTTCATCATACTAAAAGCTAAAACAGCGTTTTCTCGAAGCTCTACCAATTGCCAGAATTTCTGTGAACACGTTGACGAAGGTCTAGAGTCTAGTTTCAGAGTTACAATTCTTATCGACAGACCCTTATTGGTGTTGTACTATATTGTGTGTATATTCTGCCAACGAACGTTATATGAAACACACTGGTCAAGTAAAACATAATGTTATTTGATTATCTGTTTATTTTCAGTTTAATGTTTACTATTCTGACTCAGTCCTGAGATGTGAAGACATAGGTATACATGTAAGTGTGTTCGGCAGTAAGCCGAGAGTAGACCAGGGCAAGACGCCGGAAGTGGACCAGGACAAGAAGCCGGCAGTGGACCTGGAAAGAACGCTGGCAAAGTATCAGAACAGAACGCCAGCAGTGGAACAGGACAGGAAGCAGGCGGTGGACCAGGGCAGGACGCCTGCAGTTGACCAGAACAGAACACCGGCAGTTGACCAAGGCAGGATCCCGGAAGTGGACCAGGGCAGGACGCCGGCAGTGGGCCAGATGTGCAAACATGCGGCAGGACGCCAGCAGAGGACCAGTTTCGCAAATAAATATTCGACAAGAGCCGGCAGTGGACCAGGACAGGACGCCAGTTGGCCAACTTTGATAACGATCGGCAGGACGCCGGTGTAACGTTGTAAAGTGACCCCCATAGAATAATGACCCCCCGGTCATTATTTTATATAAAATAATGACCCCCGGTCATTATTTTATATAAAATATTGACCGGGGGGTCATTATATTATGACTGGGGGGTCATTATATTATGACTCCTCACACGTAGAAAAATGACCCCTCACGTAGAAATGTGACCCCCTATAGAATAAGGACCCCCCCCCCAATCCAAACCTTGACCTAACCTATCTAAGGTACACTTGCACAACATAATTATCTTCATCCATAGACATCGGAGGAGAGATGGCACCCGTCCGTGCATGCGTCCATACTGCACGTTTTTTTTTGACCGCAGTTAGATGGAATTGATCCAAGCTTCAGGGATTACCACTACCGATGCCTATTTGTGTGGAAAGAAAAAATGGTTAAAGTCTCCGACCGAGAATCACTTGCCCCTCACCGTTGTGAGTTCGACGCCTACCAGGGTCGTGTATGGGTGACAGGCATACAAACTGTGCGCTGCTCAGTTTATCATTTAAAACATAGGCGATGGACTGCATAGGAACGTTCCATCAACAAAATACGCAACTACTTGTTGTAATTTACGGCCTGTTTGAATATCAACAATCAAAAATATTTATAATCACAGAACTAGCTAGTTTTCAGGGGGCGAGGGTGGCTGGATTTCAATCTAGTATCGTTGGACTTCTTACCAGAACTCGTCTAATCCTGATCTGATGTAACATACTTCGATAGCTTCCTCGCCTAAGAATCGAATCTGTGCAACTGGATTAGGAGTCAACTATATAAACCTCTCTGCGATTGAAATTAAATAATTATTAATTATACAAGCAGAATCACTGTAAGTGCACTGTAAGTGACAAGTGTTTGTTAGTGATTTGAATCATTTTCGTAGTCATCAAAGTTGTATAGTGATTAAACGTCCCACACAGATTAATGGAACTAGCAATGATGAATGACTTAAAAATATTATCCCTTTTTTCTTTTCATGACCATTCGAAAAGTGGTTTTAGAAATCATTTAGCACAAAAAGGATAAGCAATTCATGCAAAAGATCTGAGTTACAGGTTAATTACAGCAACCTCTTATTATCATAAATGTTCTTTCTTCCCCAGGACTGTGTACCATTGGAACAACCTACCACTTACTGTTGCCCTCCTCCCTACCCCTGAGCAGTTCAGTGCAGCTATATTTAAGAAATGAACGCCTTCTCGCGTCGGTTCACGATTATATGAATACAACAAGTCTCGTGCATAGTTCGTAAACCCCGAAGGGGTTTACGTTAACTATGCACGCTACTTGTTGTATTCATATACCCGTTGAACTATAGCGAGAAGGCGTTCATTTCTTATATTTATATTATCATTTATATTATTTCTACTTATATCAAAAGAATAATAGTCGATTTATTGGATTATCTTCTAAGAAAATCGATTGCATCTTATTAACACGACGATCGCGTCCGTTATTCGGAAGAGCGGTGGCCAGCCCATATGACGTCACGGAGACTTGTTTATTTCGTATGTGCCAATCAGATTGCGTGACGAAATATCTCGCTCATTTTTTGAAGGAATTTAACATTAACTTGAGATATATTTTAACCTTAATTAGAAGACGTGTCGCGCACACCACCCAGATCCGCTCGTCAAAGGTCAAGGTCACACTTGGAGTCGGCGCAAAATCCGTGTCCGGAGCATAACTTCTATATGGATGGAGGGATTTTAATATAATTTGGCATAAATGTTCTCCATGGCAAGGCGGTGTGTCGCGCGAAAAAATTATGTCTCTGTGGCAAAGGTCAAGGTCACACTTAGAGGTCAAATGTCAAATAACAAGTTCAAGGTTACATAGACCTTAAAACTGAAAACGGTTTCCGCTCAATAACTTAATTATTGTTCAACCTTCAGCTGCCAAACCTGATAGGATGATCACCCATATTGAGTAAATGACCCCTATTGTTTTTGGGGTCACAATATCAAAGGTCAAGGTCATTATCATTCTTTCATCTTCACAAATGTCCATTATGAATCTTTCTGTGAAAATTTAAACCTACAAAGCGGGCTCGACATCTGCCCGTGGGCATGCAGAATGTATTTCTAGTTAACCCTTTTAAACATTCTTTTAAATCTTTTTAAACTACTCTTTAAACCTTCTTGCGATTTTGACGCGCAACCATGTCTACGTCCCCGGGGGTGTTTGACATTACCGGAAGACAGACAGACAGACGGACGGACGGACAAACGGACAGACGGACGGACATACTTCTAATTTTGACCTAATATGACTCAGTTTTAAACTCACTCGAATTAACTAGCATTCTGACCAAATTTTATAAAGATTCATATAAAAATGTGGCCTCTAGAGTGTTTTTACTTTTGTGTGAATATAGATACGGGTCTTGGTAGCATTATCGTTGAATTTGCTAGATCTGATTTTATCACATGACATCGCTTGTTTTTCATGTAATATAATCATTACGAATTTCTTTATATTTAACACGTGTAATATAACTTTGACGTGACTCATTTCCGCCAATACATTCCATATAGAAAAAAGGCGTGAAAAGCGTGCGTACTCATAGCGTTAAAAAGGGTTTATTTTATATGTTTTATTTTTATGTTTTAAGTCATGTGATAAAACGAATCTCACATTCGTTGTCAAAAAATATAATATTTTATTAAACTCGTTCAAGAAAATGTTATAAAGCTCGCCCGAGGCTCGCTATGTAACATTTTCTTGAGCTCGTTTAATAAAATCTTATATCATATGACAACTCATGTGAGATCCTATATATCCGTGGTTCGGGAGTGTTGTTCGGTATATAATAAGGACAATTTCATAAACGAAAGGACTTTTTATTTAAAACTGTATGGAATATAGAGGCGAATCCAACAAAACGTCCCAGGGTGTTGACCTGTGCTTTGGTAAAACTACATGTCACATATGTTTATATCTTAAGCTATTATTTTAGTTAGTAAATCACACAAGGTATATTTAGCACGCATTGTTATGCTCATCAGATGCAATATGTTAAACCAAATTTAGCATAAATTGTATCGTTCTCCACTGAGTTGTTGATTTATTCTTGCACGTGTCACTTATCAATTAAGTATGTTTTCGACATCGCTCCAGTCACATACTATATTGAAAATATTTGCATCCACCTCGTCAGATAACCCACGCAGCCCTTCTACATTGTAAGGCGTGTTAGTAAAAGCCTTCACATATACAGTCTTTACACTTTTGTCAAGTTTTAATAGCAAGGCTTCGTCTGCGTAACAATTCACTAAAGCAGCATCTAATATGTCATCACTTATAAGGGCGTGGTATCTTTCTGGAATGTGGTTCCGAATTCGTTTGTATGGCTTTCTTGAGAACTCTTCGCCATCTACCT
This sequence comes from Mya arenaria, assembly GCF_026914265.1. Taxonomy (NCBI): domain Eukaryota; kingdom Metazoa; phylum Mollusca; class Bivalvia; order Myida; family Myidae; genus Mya; species Mya arenaria. The sequence goes on along the minus strand of NC_069132.1, from coordinate 56,287,092 downwards.
CTAGCACCGGGACAAAATGGTCGCTGGAATTCTGAATGTACACTGCTCGACCCCTTAAATTACCACCAATGAGGCCTAACGGTTTGTATTCTAACCAACGCCACTGTTCCTTACTGCCATACTGTGAATAAACATACACAACGCTTCTGGTGAGAGTTGCAAAAGCAAATATCTCCACTTCTGTTCCCCAAGTGTTTTCGGAGGCCATCATTGACGTGTCTAGATATCTGGAAACCGAATCACGTGTAATGCCTTTCATTAGAGTTTCGTTTTCTTTCATGAAGTCAACAATCGCTTGCCTTATCAAGCTATGGTGTGTTTGTACGCCAAAAACTAAATAACTGAATGTTCTAAACAAACAATTGCCATCCCCACGCATGTTTACAGTTTTAGTAGGTTTGGCGTCTCGTCGTATATATTTGTCTGGACCGGATGCATACGTGTTTTTGACTGCCGACTTAAATACACTCGAGATTTGTTCCTGCCATTCTTGATTAGATGGTCTGAATTGAAATGGTTGGGGTTCTTGATTAGTAGATTCTGTAGAATTGGTAGGTTGTGTTGCAACATCTTCTCGCGATACTCTTCTCTTTTTTGGAGGGAGATTGCAGTCGTCAGATTTATCGTTTCTTTTTGCAGGTCTTTCAAACGCTTTCTCGTTTGCTTGGGTTCCTGTTTCTTTGTTTATTAGACTGTGGTCATCTTTTGGACCTTCAGTTGGTCGCTTTTCTGTGTTATCTGTAGCAGCATCGTCATTACTCTGCCTATAGCGATTCAGTCTGTTCCCACTTACACTTGTTTTCATTCCTTCTAGGAAATAAGTGCCTTTTCCAGTTACTTTTGTTATTTTGAATGGTCCTTTCCATTTTAGACCCAATTTCCCTCCTTTTCTCGTCAATTTTCTGGTGTTATGAAGAAGGACTTGGTCGCCGACTTCAAAACCTGCTGTATCGTCTTTAGGTAGTGAAGAATCGTAATATTTCTTCTGCTTCGATTGTGCCGTTTTAATATTGGACGATGCTTCTTTTCTGTTGCACGACAGTTTAATGAACGAGTCTATTCTTTCCTTTAGTGACAATTCAGAGTCTTGGTTATCATCCGATTGCATTGCTAAGTCTAGTTCTATTGGTAAGCGTGCGTGCCTTCCAAACACAAGATAGAATGGTGTTTGTTTCGTCGACTCATGTTTAGACGTTCTATAGGCAAACAGTACGTATGGTAACTTAATGTCCCAATTTTTCTGCGACAAATCTACACTGTGCACAAGCATATCGCACAAAGTCCTGTTAAATCTTTCAGTATGTCCTCCTGTTTGTGGGTGATATGCTGATGCAATTCTATGTTCTATCCCAAACTGCTTGCAAAACTTTTCATTCAAGTCGTTGCAGAATTCTCTCCCCTGATCCGTTATTAATACGCTGGGGCAACCATGTGTCGTGACAAACTTTGTGAATACTGATAGTACAGTTTCAGATGACTTGTCTGGAATCCCTTCTGCCTCTACCCATTTTGTCAAATATTCTGTTATAACGACAATGTACTTGTTTCCTGAAATGTATAAATGTAAGCATTTTACAATACTTATTTTAATCAACGATGCATTGTCAAAGACAATACTAGTATATCCCCAGCCGATAGATGTTTCTTTTCAAGTTTGAGTTTGCATAGAAACTAGAATTTCATTCTGCATGTCTACGGGCCAGCATCGCAGTTTTAAGATGTTGCATAAAAATTCCCTCATGCATATAGGATATCCTCTAGAAAAGCACTTCTAATGACCTCTGTTATCTTTACCTTTAACTGGAGACCTGGTTGATGCGTGCGACACTAGATCTCATGGTAGTTAACATTTGTGTGAAGTTATAGTAAAAAAAATCTCTTCATGCAGTTACCAGATATGCCCTGCACAAGCATTTATCAGTGATCTCTAAGAAGACCTTTACCTTTGACCCATAAACCCAGTTCATGCGCGCAGAACTAGAACTCATGGAGGTGATCACTTGTGTGAAGTTTTTACAGAAATTCCTCCATTTTCATTCAAATTGGAGTTATGGTCCGTAAAAATCAGGACGGACACATGCACGCACATATAGCGAACATCAAAACCTGGCGACTAAGGGTCGAGTTCACCGAAGGTGGGCTCGACAAAAATGGAAGGAAAATAAAAAAGCACTACTCTGTTTCTTAATAATATCTTTCTCAAGTTTACAGTTGATATGTTCTATACAAACTACTTTAAGAAAAAAATCCCCCATTCATTTCGCTTGAAAATTGCAAATTGCTAGTCAAATGCTATAACTCTTAAAAAAAATAATTGAAATCTGGCCAATAGTCTTCAAGAAATAGCCCGGAAACAAAATTTGGACGGACGGACAGACGGGACAGACGGACGGAGGGCAATCCTATCTCGGTTACACCGGTAGGGGAGTTCCATAAAAAAATTCAATGTACTTTTGGAGATATAGTGGAATCCAGTTAGGTTAAAGATGTGTTGAATGTTTTTTAAAGCAGACAGACAGACGGACGCAAAAACGAAAAAAATAAATAAATAAAAAGACGTGCATAATCTCCATATTGCCCTTTATCACTATTCCAAGTTTCATGAATTTTTTTTAAGTATTTTGAAGATATCGCGGGATCCAGATTTTCGGACGGACGGACGGACAGACGGACGGACGGACAGACTGACGGAGGGCATTCCTATAGTCCTCGTAGGGGACTAATAAGCCTGATCATATTTGACTGACAGGTCATAAACAGCTGGTACATTGACATATCAGCTGGCAACCGTCGACGGCGTTTAAGTTACAGAACTATCAAAATTTAATTTAATAAACTATGGTTTTCCCGTAAAAATACAGAACTATCAAAATTTAATTTAATAAACTATGGTTTTCCCGTAAAAATACGACATATATTTACAGTGCTTAAAAAGAAATGCAGTTGCTTTCGCACATGGCCCTGTTTCACATGGGCGGTCGCTTTGCTTGTAACTAATCGTAAACTGCGTAAAATCTATTTCAGTTTACCACCACTCAACAGGTGCATTACCGATACGTCTCTACCGCTCCAGTAACTAAAAATCTCAAGTTAAACTGACTACAATGTATTACAACGTTTCAAATGAGTACGGTGGTACAGAGGTGAAATACCCAGTAGGTTGTTTTCCACCATCATTTAGCATTAACTTCACCGTCAAACCACGTGAAGACTGGACATGGTGATTTTATCAATATAAGTATATTGTAACTTAGCAAACTGATCCTTATAGAAATATGAGTCGCATCATTACTTTTATGCATAATAGTGACTAAAAATGAGCAGTGCAACCGTTGGTACTATGTGAAGGGCGTTTTCTATGTGTAGGGGAGATGTAAAATTATGACCCCCAGTCACAGTTTATGACCGGGGGCACAATATTATGACTCTGCCTCACACAGAAAATAACCCTCATATAGTGGTTTGTGTGAGACTCATTTTCCTATGTGTGGAGGAGTCGTAATATTATGACCCCCGGTCACAGTATTATGACCCCCCGGTCATAGTATTATGACCCCCGGTCACAGTATTATGACCCCCGGTCATAGTATTATGACCCCCGGTCATAGTATTATGACCCCCAGTCATAGTATTATTACGGGGGTCATAACATTATTATGCCCTGTGGTGCCGCATAGCGGTGTTGCCGCATAAAGGTGGTCGGACTCGTTTATGCGGTGATTTTCAACGCATATAGAGGGTGACCACCTTTATGCGGCGACATGCCACGCATAAAACAACTAGATATGTGTCCATAGGACACTGGTGCACCCCTACATGATGCTTAGTAACATGTTATATCATTTGATCTTTAGCGCATATTAAGTTTGTCTTAAAAAGGTTGTTGTGCTCAAGCATGAAGAAAACTAATAAATAAATAGCAAAGTTTTAGTCACTTTTGGGAAATTTCAAACTTTAAAGTCCCATAAGGCTTTTATTTTTATGTTAAAAATGGGTTTAACATTTGTCTAAATAGGGAATGTCAACAATAAAACGTAAAGAAACACTCACTTTTAATTATCCTACATGTAAACATATAGTAAAAAGAATTAAGGGAGGTAATAAAATATTTTGTTTTCCTTATAATGCTTATTGGATATACAAATCTGTTAAAAAGCTTTAAGAAAACAGTTATTTCTTATATAATTTAACTTGAAAAATATATAATTTCTTTAGTATACTTTAGTCACAAAAATAGTGGCAGCCACTCCAAACACAAAGGCCTTATGAGGCTTTAAATTTGAAGGTCAAGGTCATTCAGAGGCCAAGGTTATCTTCATATTAATTTTTTGAAGGTCCAGTTCAAAGCTTTGTTGTGTTCAAATATGAAATTAATAAGTATATTAATACCAAAATTATTACTTCACAAATATTTCCTTATATAATGTATAGTGAATAAAACAACAAAGGGCCATAATTCTGCTAAGACTAAACGCAGCAAAAATTCCTGTCTGTACGATCATCAACATATTAAGGTTGATCATCTGTGAAAGTTTGAACAAAATCCCCCAAGCGGTGTAGGAGGAGTTGCGTTCACAATTTTTTTTCCATATATAATGTATAGTGAATAAAACATCAAAAGGCCATAATTTTGCTAAAACCAATCACAGCCAAAATTCCTGTCTTTACGATCATCTACACATTAAGGTTGATCATCTGTGAAAGTTTGAACAAAATCCACCAAGCGGTGTAGGAGAAGTTGCGTTCACAATTTTTTTCCCTATATAATGTATAGTGAATAAAATATGCCCCCACTTAAGATGGAATGACCTTCGGAACTTAAGACTTTTTCAGAGGAAGAGAGAGTGAGTACATAAAACTAGATCCTGGTCTGGTTGAAACTTCATAGAAGTAACTAGTAATTATCGTTTATGTTTTAATGGGTTTCTTTATGCGGCGAAAGGGGGCCTTTCTGCCGCCTAAACATGCCCTCTGCATGCGTTGAAAATCGCCGCATAATTTTGTTTGACCATCTTTATGCAGCAACACCGCTATGCGGCACCACAATGCCCCGACATATATTGTCTACGAGTCAAAGTCACCAGGGTCTACCAAAGCAGCCCAACAAACCGACAGACAAAACTTACCCTGATAAGAGGTTTCTAGAGGACCTATAAGGTCCATGCCCACTTGCTTGAAAGCCTCGGCGGGAACTGTGATAGGTCGCAGTGGCTTCTTTGCTTTCTTCAGGTTCACCTTTCTTTGACAGTTGTCGCAGTTCTGTATAAACGTGTGTACATCTTCGAAACATCCTTTCCAGTAAAACCTAGTCGAAATCTTTTCCCATCTGAAACAAAGCAAACATAACTATTAGTCCAGATAAGTTACCAAAATACAGTCAACCTTGCCTTAGCGACTCACTGATTTAGACAACTTCCTGCCGTATACGACCCTGTTTACGACCGCCTGACGTAAAAAAATCTATATAAAGTCACTGACTGAATTAAAAGACTCCCTGTCTGACGCCACAAACGACCGTAATGTTTGCACCCCGTGATGATAATATGGCTTAATTAAACGAATTTCATGCATTTTTCAGTCATTAACATATAGCGCTTCGGATCTTGGATTTCTTACCAGCGTGTTAACTTTACTGTGTGCTATGGCAAAAATGTTTATTTTTCTCTTTTATTATCTGAGTTAAGTCAATTTAACCATAACTTCTAATATGTCCAAAATTGGACGATCTGTGGATGCACGAGTTCATTTTATATAATCCGTACGAACAACTTTTCTTGTGAGAAAATCGAATTGGAGCTACCAACCTAATTAAAATTTCGAAATTTCAAAATCCCTGCTCCTTTTAGTATTACCAAACAATAATAAAATATGATGGAAATATAATCTCATATAAACCTATCCATTACCCGATGAATAAACGCGGGATTTGAAAACTCAACCGATGTGCAGTAATATGATATCACGGCAGACAAAATGGCTTGCAAAACAAGTAAAAAGGAATTAGACAAATAATAATGCAAATACGTATACATATTCTAAATAGGGAATATCTTATATCAATTTAAATACCATAATCCAAGAAAAAGACAGGCATCAGGATTTACAAGAACAAATAATAAATTGAAACACTTGACGTTAGTGGACCTGAATTAAAAGACTCCCAGTCATACGTGACCTTTTTGTTAAGGTCTCACGGAAAGTCACCTATTACAAGTTTCACTGTAGTATCATTACTAAAAATAAAGCTAGCCATGGATGCACCTGAGACAAGTTGAAATCCAATACATGTTGTTCTAAATGTTCTAAATGACGATAGAATTATTAGAATTAGTTTTGAGTTTACATAAGCAACTTTCAATGACTGTGGCGTAGTGGTATAATGGAAGAATGCGGAACACTACACATGTTATGATCATGGGTTCGATCCTCATAAGTGCACAGATACAACCTTTTCCTTTTCGGCGGAATTCAAATACTTTCCTGGCATTCTTATAGTTTACTTGGAGGATACTGTCTACTTATTATGTGTACTCGGACCTTATTTGAATTATACATGCAAAATCGAGATAAGTGAGGTTCTCGTGATTTAGATTTTTACATAACATTACTAAATACAAACTATGTAATTCTTTCCAAAAATGAAATAACAAGAGCTGTCACTGTAAGAGACAAATGCCCCCCTAGCACATTGACCTTAATTTGACCTTTGACCTTGAAGGATGACCTTGACCTTGAAATGTTTGAACTCAAAATTTGCAATTCTGTGAAGTTTGATTCAAATCCATTCAATAGTAAAGAAGTTATGGCTGAGACACGAAAAAATTGAACTTTGACCTTTAAGTGTGACCTTGACCTTGGACCTGGGGGACCCGAGAGTTGGATGCGACACACCGTCTCATGGTGCTTTACAATTCTGTGAAGTTTGATTCAAATCCATTCAATAGTAAAGAAGTTATGGCCAAGACACGAAAGATTTGAACTTTGACCTTTAAGTGTGACCTTGACCTTGGACCTGGGGAACTGAGAGTTGGACGCGACACACCTTCTCATGGTGCTTTACAATTCTGTGAAGTTTGATTCGAATCCATTCAACAGTTAAGAAGTTATGACGAAGACACGAAACGGGACGGACGGACGGACGAACGAACGAACGGACGAACGGACAGACAGTGCAATCACTATATGCCTCCCACTTTGTGGGGGGGGGGGGGCATAAAAAAAACTTCCTCACTTGAGGTTCGAACCCACAACCGCTATCGTCATAGATCTGAACGATACCACTGGGCCAGCGACTCTATATGAGAAATTAATATCTGTAATTTCATTAAGTACAGAGCATTTTAGAGGACAATTAAATTAAAGTGAATATGCTAATGCATCAAGTAAATAAAATACTTATCAAAACAATAACATTTACCTGGAGTCATCCGATCATTACACCCCTATTTATTGACAATAAACTCGTATCTCATAATCAGCTTTTTTAAACGGACTATACTTTAATATTGCACACTGCATATCAAAATAAACCAGTATCATTTACTATTGGCATGAAAAGCGGACAATATATAGACAAAACACTTTATTTCAGTTTTATCTAATAATGGAATGATCCAAAGACCTGTTCACCTATATTATAAACTTTAAAATCAAGTACCGTTATATATTCTTTACCTTTTTCAGTATAATGGTTTTGTCAGCGAAAACCAAAATATTGCGTTCGGACTGTTCTCACAATATATTTACAGTTATTATAATCGAAAATTAATCATAACTGATACAAAGATCTAGAGCTTAATGTTAGTTTGTAAAACGACTCATCTGATACGCCTTATTTATACATACATGACTGTTTTAAAGCATGAAATAACTTTGAGAGTATCCCCTGCCTGTCGGTTGTTCGCTCTCAGTGTCCGTGTCCGTCATAATCCGTACAAGTCTAATAACAAGATAGTTGTCTCGTTATAACGAGATACTTAGTCGTTTTTACGAGATATTTATCTCGTTATTACGAGTTCAGTCACGTTTTGACGCTTTTGTTATTCAGCTTTCGTACTAATTTAAATAATCTTAAATGTCATATCTAACACAGGCTCACAGGAATCACAAGTTCCTTTTTGGTCATGATAATGAAATCATTATATCAAACTTACGTTTTTGAAACTCCCAAATGTCCTCCGTGATCTGATGCATGCATGCTCTGAATGATGTCATCTGTCTTCCCTTTCTTAACAACTTGCAAACGTTTTGATGAGCTGGTTTTCTTATAATACAACCCGTCATCAAAAATAAAAGGTTTGCACTTTCTACGAAAATTCCTCTTTTTGTTCTTGTCTTTTACAGAAACGGGATACTTCCCATTTTTTACAAACTCTACAACATCTGTGTAATCTTTCTCGTCCATGCTGCAAGGTTGGACTGACTGCTTACCACAGACCTTTATATATACACGCGTTTACGTAGAACTGCTTTCGGTGTCGCTGTCGTTTTCTTTGATGTTGAACGAGCGGCTTTTCTGAGGTAAATCAAAGGAACTATTTTTAGAAATGATGCAGTCTGCATAAAACATAAAAAACACCGCTCAGTGACATCATGGACTTTGATGTAAGTCATGGCACGAACAGTGACTGCTTAAATAGCTCCTCAAAGCCTTGCATTTTTAACACATTCGTTTTAAGCAATGCCTCCACGGTATGAACAAAGGCTATCTAACGTCAGATGAAGTAGAACAATGTTGTCTTTGAAGTTGAATCATATACAGCTACGTTAAAGCGACTTATGTATATTGTATTACATTGATGATAATTTAAATGAAATTCAAATGGAAGCAATTTTATATTTCATTTCAATAGATGTAGACACAGCAGCTTCTGCAGCAGTAACATGCAGCGGCTCCAGAAGCAAAAACAACAACAACAAATATAAAAGCCATAGAAACACGACAGTGACTTGAATTGATATAGATATGTTAGTAACAGGCTAAGTGGGGGGGGGGGGGGTCAATATTTTACAGATAAAATCGGGGGGTCATTATTTTATAAGGGGAGTCAGTATTTTATAGAAAATGGTCATTATTTTATATAAAATAATGACCGGGGGGTCATTATTCTATGGGGGTCACTTTACAACGTTACACCGGCATTGGATCAGGACAGGACGGCGGTGGTGGATCAGGACAGGACGACGGTAGTGGATCGTGACAGGACGCCGGCATTGGATCAGGACAGGACGACAGTAGTGGATCGCGACAGGACGCCAGCATTGGATCAGGACATGACGACGGTAGTGTATTAGGCAGGACGATGGTAGTGGACTGTGACAGGACGCCGGTATTGGATCAGGACAGGACGATGGTAGTGGATCAGGACAGGACGATGGTAGTGGATCAGGACAGGACGCCGGCATTGGATCAGGACAGGACGACGGTAGTGGATCAGGACAGGACGATGGTAGTGGATCAGGACAGGACGATGGTAGTGGATCAGGACAGGACGATGGTAGTGGATCAGGACAGGACGATGGTAGTGGACTGTGACAGGACGCCGGCATTGGATCAGGACAGGACGATGGTAGTGGATCAGGACAGGACGACGGTAGTGGATCAGGACAGGACGACGGTAGTGGATCGTGCCAGGACGCGGGCATTAGATCAGGACAGGACGACGGTAGTGGATCGTGACAGGACGCCGGCATAGGATCAGGACATGACGACGGTAGTGGATCAGGACAGGACGCCGGCATAAGATCAGGACAGGACGACGGTAGTGGATCGTGACAAGACTCCGGCAGTGGACCATGACAGGACGACGGTAGTGGATCGTGACAGGACGACGCCGGCAGTGGACCATGACAGGACGACGGTAGTGGAACGTGACAGGACGACGCCGGCAGTGGATCATGACAGGACGACGGTAGTGGATCGTGACAGGACGACGCCGGCAGTGGACCATGGTATGACGCCGGTTTGACTTATCAACGACTGCAATCATCATGTCGCTTTCTAAAATTAAATTATCGACGTCATTCCAAAGTTATTATACAGACTGACAATTTTTTACATATTTTGGCATCGAATCACCTTATTTAGACATCAATGACTTTAAAATAGTTTTATAAAAAAAACTTAAGGTAGAACAGATCTCAACTGTTTGAAAAATGCAGGAAATTTCAATTTTCTTCAAGCTTTTATAACGCTTTTAGGCATAAAACATCAATTTTCGACCATACCTACGTATATCACTGGTTTCTAGACATTTACGCTTATTCCAAGACAAAAGATAAAAATGTTGCCAACACCGTTAATCTGTGAGAGTGCAGATTTTACACAGCAGAGACTAGTTCCCTATTTCTACCTTTAATTATTTTGTTGTGACTGAAAAACATTCAATCAGAGAAAACTGGATGAAACCTATTTGTGTATTTCTCTCTCCAAAAAGTATGTAAAACATTTTCAAACGGCACATACAGTAAACAGTAAGTTTTATATAAAAAAATGTTGCGATATTTTATAATATTTCAGTAAAAAATGAAAAACAATTATTATGTCTCCTCACATATACATAAACAAAACCGCATTCCATAGAGACGTGACCTGCCGCGCCAATAGATATAAAATGTCAACGCCTGAGGGTTCTTACCGATTGAGGTTCTGTTTGACATGATTGATATTGCAAGGGCAGAGTGATTTTATACCACTTATATTTATTGGCTTTTCCAGCTACCTGATGAAACAATAAATGCGATCTAAATGTGAGTAAACATAGAATAAAGTTAATGGTGCACACATGTAAGATAATACGCACATGGTCAACACGGCCCATGACTCTAGCTTTTATAGTTGTAATTTTTTCTTCTGTTAGCAACAGACGAGAGTTGGCGTCAACTACGTGACCCTCTTCCTGTTTATCCACAAAAAGACACAGGGCAGTGCAGGATGTACACAGTAGACCAGGGGAATAAGCCGACAGGAAACCAGAATAGTAAGCCAACAGTAGAACAGGGCAATAATCCGACAGTGGCCCAGGGCAGTAAGTCGACACTGGACCTGGTCAGGCCACCGACAGTGGACTAGACCAGTAAGCCGACAGAAAACCAGGGCAGTAAGACCACATTAGAACAGGGCAGTAAGCTGACAGTGGACCAACCGAGTAAGCTGACAGTGGACCAAGCCAGTAAGCCGACAGTGGACCAGGGCAGTAAGACGACATTGGAAATGGGCAATATGCCGACAGGAAACCCGGGCAGTAAGCCGACAGTGGAACAGGGCAGTAAGCCGACAGTGTACCAAGGCAGTATGCCGACAGTGGATCAGGGCAGTAAGCCGACAGTGGACCAAGCCAGTAAGCCGACAGTGGACCAAGCCAGTAAGCCGACAGTGGACCAGGGCAGTAAGACGACATTGGAAATGGGCAATAAGCCGACAGGAAACCAGGGCAGTAAGCCGACAGTGGAACAGGGTAGTAAGCCGACAGTGTACCAGGGCAGTATGCCGACAGTGGACCAGGACAAGACAACCTCAGTGGACCAGGGCAGTAAGCCGACCGTGTACCAGGGCAGTAAGCCCACATTTGACCAGGGCAGTAAGCCGACAGTGGACCAGGGCCGTAAGCCAACAGTGGAGCAGGGCAGTAAGCCGACAGTGGACATGGGGCCGTATTCAATAAACATCTTAGATTGAACTTAAATTTAAGATAAGAAACTAAGTGCTTTGATTGGCCTTTATATTTAGCTGACCAATAGGCTGAATGGAATCACTGAGGCATGTATAAGGATAAGGATAAGATCAATATTGAATACTGGCCCAGGGCAGTAAGCCGACAGGAAACCAGGGCAGTAAGCCGACAGTTGAACAGGGCCGTAAGCCGACAGTGGACAAGTGTAGTAAGCCGACAGTGGATCAGAGCAGTAAGCCGGCAGTGGACCAGGGCAGTAAGCTGACAGTGGAACAGGGCAGTAAGCCGACAGGAAACCAGGGCAGTAAGCCGACAGGAAATCAAGGCAGTAAGCCGACAAGAAACCAAGACAGTTAGCTGACAATGGAACAGGGCAGTAAGCCGACAGTATAACAGGGCAGTAAGCCGACAGGAAACCAAGAAATCCGCCCGGTTAGCTCAGTCGGTAGAGCGTTGGACTGTTAATCGGACAACCCGGGTTCGATTCCCGGGCGGACCAGGTCACTTCTGTTGTGATTGGTTATGAAATCCTTTCTACGACCATTCGCACTGAACCACTGCCCCTGGCATGTACAGAAGTTGTCAGTTCCTTGCAAAAGTGAAGGCACCTAGTACTGGTTCACCGCCCAGGATAGGTGTGCGGTGGTTGAACTGTCACTCTGGGACCCTTCAATGTGCTCACGCCGGGACCTGGAGTATAAACTACTAACACCACCACCACCAGGAAACCAAGACAGTAAGCCGACAGTGGAACATGGCAGTAAGCCGACAGTTGACCAGGGCAGTAAGCCGACAGTAGAATAGGGCAGTAAGCCGACAGAAAACCAGGGTTGTAAGCCGACAGTGGAACATGGCAGTAAGCCGACAGGAAACTAAGGCAGAAACCCGACAGGAAACCAGGGCAGTAAGCCGATAGTGTACCAGGCCAGTAGCCCAGGGCAGTAAGCCAACATTAGACCAGGGCAGTAAGCCAACAGTGGAACAGGGTCATAAACCGACAGGAAACCAGGACGGAATGCCCGAAGTGGAACAGGTAAGTATGACGACAGTGGAACAGCGCAATAAGCCGACAGTGGACCAGGTCATTGGGCCGACAGTGGACCAGGGCAGTAAGCCGACAGTGGAACAGGGCAGTAAGCCGACAGTGGACCAAGAGAGTAAGCCGAGAGCAGGACGCCGACAGTGGAACAGGGCAGTAGGCAGACAGTGGACCAGGGCAGTAAGCCGACAGTGGACCAGGGCAGTAAGCCGACAGTGGCCCAAGGCAGAAATCCGACAGTGGACCAGGGCAGTACGCAAACAGTGGACCAGGGTGGTAAGCCGACAGTGGACCAGGGCAGTTAGCCGACAGTGGACCAGGGCAGTAGGCCGACAGTGGACCAGGGCAGTAAGCCGACAGTGGCAAGGGCCGTTAGCCGACAGTGGAGCAGGGCAGTACGCCAACAGTGTACCAGGGCAGTAAGCCGACAGTGGAGCAGGGCATTAAGCCGACAGTGGACCAAAGCAGTAAGCCGACAGTGGAGCAGGGCATTAAGCAGACAGTGGACCAGGGCAGTAAGCCGACAGTGGACCAGGGCAGTAAGCCGACAGTGGACCAGGGCAGTACGCCAACAGTGGACCAGGGCAGTTAGCCGACAGTGGAGCAGGGCATTAAGCCGACAGTGGCCCAGGACCGTATTCGACAGTGGACCAGGGCAGTAAGCCAACAGTGGACCAGGGCAGTATATCGACAGTGTACCAGGGCAGTAAGCCAACAGTGGAACAAGGGAGTAAGCCGACAGTTGACCAGGGAAGTAAGCTGTTAGTAGACCAGGACAGGACCACAGCAGTGGACCGGATTTGAAAACCTTTGATAGGATGCCGACAGATGACCAGGACAAGACGCCCCCCTGTGGACCAGGACAGGACACGTCCAGTGGACCAGGGCAGTAAGCCGACAGTGGACCAGGGCAGTAAATTGACAGTAAGCTAGGAGCTGATAGTGGACCAGAGCAGTACGCCGACAGTGTACCAGGGCAGTAAGCCGACAGTTGACCAAGGCAGTAAGCTGATAGTAGACCAGGGCAGTAAGCCAACAGTGGACCAGGACAGTACACCAGCAGTGGACCAGGTTTGAAAAGACCAAAAACAGATAAGGACGCGTGAGGCTATACAAAGTGCCAGATTTTTTTTGCTGAAGATGACGAAGGTCTAGAGTCTAGTTTCAGAGTTACCATCCCAAACGGCAAACCTTCATAAATTTAAGGTTGGAATATGTAGTGTTTAAATTATACAGTTGCACCGAACGTTTAATAATATAATACACTGACTTAGTCAAACAAGATGTTATTTGCTTATCTTTTAATGTTAATAGTTTCTGTTCTTACTTAGACTTCAGATATTGTGCCTGTAAGTGTTTTCGGCAGTTAGCCCACATTAGACAAGGCAGTTAGCCGACATTGGAACAGGGTCGTAAGCCCAGGACGCCGACAGCAGACCAGGGCAGTAAGACGACAGTGGACCAGGACAGGACGCCGATAGTTGAACAGGGCAGAACACCGACAGTAGACCAGGACAGTAAGCCGACAGTTAACCTGGACAGTAAGCCGACAGTGGAACAGGGCAGGACGCCGACAGTAAATCAGGGCAGTAAGTCGACAATGGACCAGAGCAGTAAGCCGACAGTGGACCAGGGCAGTAAGCCCACATTAAACCAGGGCAGTACACCGACAGTGGACCAAGGCAGGACGCCCACAATGGACCAGAGAAGTAAGCCGACAGTTGACCAGGGCAGTAAGCCCACATTAGACTAGGCCAGTAAGCCGACAGTGGACCAAGGCAGGACGCCCACAATGGACCAGAGCAGTAAGCCGACAGTGGACCAGGGCAGTAAGCCGACAGTGGCAAGGGCCGTTAGCCGACAGTGGACCATGGCGGAAAGCCGACAATGGACCAGGGCCGTACGCCGACAATGGACTAATGCAGTAAGCCGAAAGTGGACCAGAGCAGTATGCCGACAGTGGTAAGGACAGAAGCCGACAATGGACTAGGGTAGGACGCCGACAGTGGACCAGGGCCGGAAGCCAACAGTGGACCAAGTCAGTGAGCCGACAGTGGACAAGGGCAGTCAGCCGACTGAAGACCAGGGCAGTAAGCTGACAGTATACCGGAGCAGACCTCCGACAGTGGACCAGGACAGGACACCGGCAGTAAACCAGATTTGAATACATAAGACAGGACGCCAGCAGTAGACCAGATATGAAAACATTTCAGGTGTCGTAGGTGGACCAGCACCGGACGCCGCCAATGGACAAAGAGAGGGCGCCGACAGTGGATCAGGACAATATGCCCCCAGTGGACCAGGACAGGACGCCGGCAGTGGATCAGAACAGGACACCGCCAGTGAAACAGGACAGGACTCCGACAGTGGATCAGGACAATACACCCCTAGTGGACCAAGACAGGACGCCGGCAGTGGATCAGAACAGGACTCCGCCAGTGGAACAAGACATGACGCCGCCAGTGAACAAGGACAGGACGCCATAAACGGACCAGGACAGGACGCCGGCAGTTGACAAGGCCAGGACGCCGGCAGTGGACCAAGGGCAGGACTCCGGCATTGGGCCAGATTTGTCAAAATTCAATAAATTGGCATTTACATGCGGCAGACTAATGTCGTTAAAGTCCAACGTCATTCCTCTGCGTATGTTATTATTTTTCGTGCCTGCAATAAACTTGTACGTTGATTGATTGCCGCTGGAGGACCATAAAGCGTGAGCTATTGTTCCATTTAGGAGCGGGAGGATAGCCACGTTAACCTGCCAGAATCCACGGTGCCAGTACCATTTAGTAGTCACCAGAGGCGCGCACAGTTTGGACGTTTTATGACATTTATGATATCTTCTGATTAATTAGATATGAAACAGTTGTTTGAATTGTAGTCATGAAAAGTAGAATATTTATTTTTCATTGATTTATTCTGCGAATCAGTCTAGAGGGGACATGTCTATCGCTTTATGTAATTGGCTTATTCGTGAAATATATAAATGTGGTTCCAATGGATCATGCATAATTTAGAGAGCGGAAAAAAATAGTCCACACAACATGGGAAGCGCTATTGCCATTTATGGAGTAACATACGATAGCACTAGATGTTTATTAAGTCCTAATTGTTCAGCTCAGTATACAAGCGAAAAGGTCAAAATACTCTGATACATGTGTCAATATTTGAGGAAATAAACCGCAGCCTCTGAGCTCATAACAGAAAAAACCCCATCATTTAATGTAATTGATATACATATCAAATGAAACACAGCAAATACAGTCTAATATATAATTGCTTTGGGCTGATTTCTAACGACCTTTCGAGGCGCCTTGTCGCCACTTGGGGGACGGCGTTGAAGCTTGAAGCTGTTTTTCCAAGGTTGATCGATGGTGCCCAGTCTAGGTTCTCCTGGTCTTACAGGTATAACATCTTCCCTTGAAATAGAACATGGTAATGCTGAATGATCATTATACAAATCAATCTATTACATGATAGTATGTACTTTTTCTTGCACAAGGAAATACGATCAAGCAAACCATTTGAATCTTTGAATCTTACTCTTCTCAGACAAATGACATTGCATTTTAGTCAATATTTAGGCAAGGGCAACTTTGAGTACGAAACCCCAAGTAAATCGGGATTGTATTTAAGTGTAATTATCGTATATAACCTGAAATAAAATGTACACTCTGACGTTGTTTCTTTTCCGGTGAAATATTGACCGTGTCTCGCAAGCCACAAGCTTTGACTTTCCGTCGGTGCTTCTCGGGTTCTGTCATCTTTGTGAATAATAATTTCCGGTAATCGGAACTAATTTATACAGTCTGATTTGTTTGCCTTGTTTTGACATTAAACACCTTTTAAATTAACCATTTTAGATTGTGTTCTGACTTCTGTCCCATGGAGATAAATAATGGCTGTGCTTATCAGTCTGTCTCCCGAAAAGGCGGCTATCGAATAGATTCCGTAACTTGCAACCTCTAGAACTTTTTTATTTCGATATATTTTTTTTTGATTTGTGGCCAATTATCAACGCGATAGAGAGCTCTTGAAATTCATGTTTTTAAAATGAATGTAGATTTTCGAATTTTGAACTAAGAAAAAAACAGCTAAAATATTCCAACACTTATATACTACCCGCGATGTCCATAATTCAACTTGATACATATTGAATTTATGTGTTTTGAGACCTTTACCACCATATACCTGCCTTTCTCTGACAAATCTTATAAGTATCATGTCAAATGGTCAGAGTGGTAGACAAATACTTCCAAACTTGAGGGCAGAACATTTTACGGAAACGAGGTTAACAGAATCGCAGTGAAGCATTAGAAACGGTGGTTGGGATATTTCCCACAACAACCCATATAATCAAGTTATTTCTCCTACCCCGTTTCCAAGGAAATGAAATGTGCAATTTGTTTGCTGGAATTCTTTTTACACTTTTGCACCGATTTGCTTTGTAATTCACAGCTAAACATTGGAAATGAATATAATTTATTATATTATAAACCAGTACCGGGTAAAATTAAAGAAGACTTACATAACTCATTTGAATCGAGACAATGCATCTTATAACCGTCATTAAGTGTTCTCTTGAACATTTATGAAAGTAAAAAAGTTTAATTGTACACAGCTTCTCAGGCGATTTCGTGCCGTTCTGCAATTAATTATTTTAATTTAAAATAATTATTTAGTAAAATATTTAAACCTCATACTTTCTTGAATATTGGCGTATTCCTTTTGAGCCGAGTACATGCCATGATAACTACTGACAAGCTCACTGAGCCGAGTACAAAAGATTTACTAATTAGTCGACAGAGTTTAAATTGTGAATCAGATATGCTTTCCGTAGAAATATAGTGTCCGAACTTGAATGCATATCCGAAATATATATTTACTATATTTACAAGCTTACCTTCAACAGTAAGATTAATGCTTAAAGTAAAGCAACATGGAAACATTTATAAATTTACAGAACATACTATAAGAAATTGACCAAACTAAAAACAAGATTAATGCTTGCTAAAATCACGTTCAATTCCAAACGAAAGCACCGCGCGCGTCAAGATTTTTGAGAGGAAGACTACCAATAGTACAAGGTTGTCCGGTTATCGCAGTGCTTCTCACCTTCTTCCCTCGATTCCCGACCTTGGCGCATGTGAGTTTGGTCTGTGGTCACCAAGCCGGACAAGTAGGTTTTCTCTGGGAACTCTGGTTTCTTCCACACCACAAGACCACACTCTCGCGTAACATCGTGCCAGCGAGTGTGTTAAATATAATGTTGTACTTACTTATTTCACATTTCAATTTAAATAATAAATATGAATAATATATACATGTTTATTACAAGAAATAAAAGTTACAAATTTTCTCTATAGATATGAGGTCATAAATAGAGCATTTGTTTGTTTCAGTGTAAGATCGTATTTTATTTCACGAGTATCATAGAAAACATTTCTTACACTGTCTTAACAAATTTGCTGTTTCTTTTATGCTTATTTTCGGAGTTTTATAGTAGTTTAATATATTTTCTTAGTTACACCTTTTTTTTAAAAAGATGTTATTTTTGCCGCTACCCATGGGACGCCCCTCGTAAAATTATAGCTGGTGATGTAGATGTCAATTTTCTATTTCCAGTGCTCAAATAAAAATATGGATATTCTCCGCAGATATATTCTAAAAACTAAGTACGTCTATTTTAGTAATTCGCGTTTTTGAACAGGGTTGTTTTCAACCTAGTTCAGTCTAGCCACAAACTCGACACTCACAACATAAAATGCCTATTAATAGTAACAAGTGTCGTCTGCCTCTATACCACCAAAAATATAGTTTGAGAAAGTGCGGACTATATAAATTGCAAGCTATGTTTCCAATAACCGAGCTAGATTTGACAAGACAAGAAGCAATCATTACGCAGTATCTATTTTAATCATTTAATTTGTTGAACATAGATAAAGATAATATTAAAGTAGTATCCATGTGCCTAAACATGAATGAACATCGAAACGTAAACAAAGAATTACTATCCACTCAAAGCGCATCATTCAATCACGTGACACAATAATCTCATCCCCTTGGCACAGTCATCACGTGATAGCCCACTTAGGAATGACAAACGCACGCCATGTTGACAGGCACGTGCTCAAGTGCTGACGAGTTAGCTGACGATATAGAAATAGAAGAGAGTTGCTGACCATATAGACAAAGAAGGAAAACAAATAAGTTTTGAAATTAAACATTTTTCAAGACTTACTTTGTTTAATTTATTTTATATACTTTTTATAGTGTACGTATAGACGGGTGTTTTTTTGTTGTTTTTTTTGAAAATGGCATTTGGTTAAAATGAATTGAGTTATATTTTTTGCTGGTTTGGTGTAAATATGAGAAAATATCACGGATTTAATCATTTTTAGGTGTTTCATTTACAGTTGTTTGAAAGCAATAATTTTTATTTTGATCATTTTAATTAAGAAATTATTTCTCTTGAATCTGTTGTATTTTCGAAGTTGTTTTGTGAATAACAAGGCAAACATAGGCAAACTCTTGCTAATGAGTAAAGTTTGATTAGTATACATAATGATGATTTTCTTGGTTGGGAATAGCACAATCATTCACGATTTTTTTATATTTTCATTTTCTATTATTAAACCCCACACATTTACGTGGAGGAAGGCTTCGTGGAGTTTGTTTCTATGTTGTTTTAATAATTCACCAGCCGTTGCATATTATCTATTTATCGTTCCTCCCGAGTGAGAATACATTTTTTATGTAAATAATGTACATGTCATTTTAAAATACTATTTGAAATTTTAACAGTGGCCCTGAAAAGGATCGTTCTCAATTCAATAATTAGTATAGTCTTTGTTTATGCCAATATCTTATTACCAACCGGAAACGGTTTATGTGTATCTTTTAAATTTACCCTGAAAGATCAACTAATTTCTGTTTTATTTCTCTGGTTAATAAATCCTTGGCAAGCCTAACTCATATTGTAACACCGTAGGATGGAGTCTTATGCTGGGATTGGTTACATTCTCCATCCTGGTTTGCCTGGTTACACAGCGACATTAACTTTATTGTCAATAAAATATTAATTTGTCATTTACCATCATGCTTCAATAAACCTGGGGCGGCCCCTGTGGTTGGTTTACACGGGGACTCTTAGATTCAATGTGCTACATATCAGCACCTTATTAATACACACATGATCGTGAATTATAACCCGTAGAAAAACCCTGTTCATGCAGCGCTATCAGCGCTTTGATTTCTCCCCGACTTAACGTGTCGTAAAATCTACCAATATCCAGGAAACCGTGCGCATCTCCGTACCGCTGACAGGAAGACAACAAACATGTCAATCAACGCAGAGACAGGCCGGGAAATACATCACGTGACCAGTCCATTTCACTTCCGATATGTGCCAGGCCCATCCGTGCTTATACAAATCGCATCGCTGAACTCATTTAACTAATGCCGTACTATTTGTTACAAGTATAACAAAAGGGCGGATTAACATTTGTCATTAAGAAATATTTTACAACGACAGCACTTTCGAATAAACTAAATAATGCTTCGCAATGCAGTTAACGACATTGATAGATTCTGGTGCACTCTTCTGACGCAAAGCCTTAATTGAAGGGTTAATAACAATTATAAACGGTACGCGCTAGATTTTTTCGTATCCCTTTTATTTTCTTCTTTTAACAAGATTGTGAAATACGCACAGCTACTTATAGTGGATAGTTGACATGAAATGTACACGGTTCACTTAGCTAGTTAGTAGTTGTCATGGCGTGTACTCGGTTCACTTAAGCTAGTTAGTAAATGTCATGGCGTGTACTCGGCTCACTTAGCTAGTCAGTAGTTGTCATGGCGTGTACTAGGCTCACTTAGCTAGTCAGTAGTTGTCATGGCGTGTACTCGGCTCTCGTAGCTAGTTAGTATTTGTCATGGCGTGTACTCGGTTCACTTAGCTAGTTAGTAGTTGTCATGGCGTGTACTCGGTTCACTTAGCTAGTTTGTAGTTGTCATGGCGTGTACTCGGTTTACTTAGCTAGTTAGTCAGTAGTTGTCATGGCGTGTACTCGGCTCACTTAGCTAGTCAGTAGTTGTCATGGCGTGTACTCGGCTCACTTAGCTAGTTAGTAGTTGTCATGGCGTGTACACGGTTCATTTGGCTAGTTAGTAGTTGTCATGGCGTGTACTCGGTTCACTTAGCTAGTTAGTAGTTGTCATGGCGTGTACTATGCTCTTTAAGCTAGTTAGTAGTTGTCATGGCGTGTACTCGGCTCACTTAGCTAGTCAGTAGTTCACTTAGCTAGTCAGTAGTTGTCATGGCGTGTACACGGTTCACTTAGCTAGTCAGTAGTTGTCATGGCGTGTACTAGGCTCACTTAGCTAGTCAGTAGTTGTCATGGCATGTACTCGGCTCTCTTAGCTAGTCAGTAATTGTCATGGCGTGTACACGGTTCACTTAGCTAGTCAGTAGTTGTCATGGCGTGTACACGGTTCACTTAGCTAGTCAGTAGTTGTCATGGCGTGTACACGGTTCACTTAGTTAGTCAGTAGTTGTCATGGCGTGTACACGGTTCACTTAGCTAGTTAAAAGTTGTCATGGCGTGTACACGGTTCACTTAGCTAGTCAGTAGTTGTCATGGCGTGTACACGGTTCACTTAGCTAGTTAGTAGTTGTCATGGCGTGTAGTTAGTAGTTTTCATGGCGTGTACTCGGCTCTCTTAGCTAGTCAGTAGTTGTCATGGCGTGTACTCGGTTCACTTAGCTAGTCAGTAGTTGTCATGGCGTGTACTCGGTTCACTTAGCTAGTCAGTAGTTGTCATGGCGTGTACACGGTTCACTTAGCTAGTCAGTAGTTGTCATGGCGTGTACACGGTTCACTTAGTTAGTCAGTAGTTGTGATGGTGTGTACTCGGTTCACTTAGCTAGTCAGTAGTTGTCATGGCGTGTACACGGTTCACTTAGCCAGTCAGTAGTTGTCATGGCGTGTACTCGGCTCACTTAGCTAGTTAGTAGTTGTCATGGCGTGTACTCGGTTCACTTAGCTATTGTCATGGCGTGTACTCGGTTCACTTAGCTAGTTAGTAGTTGCCATGGCGTGTACACGGCTCACTTAACTAGTCAGTAGTTGTCATGGCGTGTACTCGGCTCACTTAGCTAGTCAGTAGTTGTCATGGCGTGTACACGGTTCACTTAGCTAGTCAGTAGTTTTCATGGCGTGTACACGGTTCACTTAGCTAGTTAGTAGTTGTCATGGCGTGTACACGGTTCACTTAGCTATTTAGTAGTTGTCATGGCGTGTACTCGGTTCACTTAGCTAGTTAGTAGTTGTCATGGCGTGTACTATGCTCTTTAAGCTAGTTAGTAGTTGTCATGGCGTGTACTCGGTTCACTTAGCTAGTCAGTAGTTGTCATGGCGTGTACTATGCTCTTTAAGCTAGTCGGTAGTTGTCATGGCATGTACTCGGCTCTCTTAGCTAGCAGTAGTTCACTTAGTTTGTCAGTAGTTGTCATGGCGTGTACTCGGGTCACTAAGCTAGTCAGTAGTTGTCATGGCATATACTCGGCTCTCTTAGCTAGTCAGTAGTTCACTTAGTTAGTCAGTAGTTTTCATGGCGTGTACACGGTTCACTTAGCTAGTCAGTAGTTGTCATGGCGTTTACACGGTTCACTTAGCTAGTTAGTAGTTGTCATGGCGTGTACACGGCTCACTTAGCTAGTTAGTAGTTGTCATGGCGTGTACATGGTTCACTTAGCTAGTTAGTAGTTGTCATGGCGTGTACACGGTTCACTTAGCTAGTTAGTAGTTGTCATGGCGTGTACACGGTTCACTTAGCTAGTTAGTAGTTGTCATGGCATGTACTCGGCTCTCTTAGCTAGTCAGTAGTTGTCATGGCGTGTACTAGGCTCACTTAGCTAGTTAGTAGTTGTCATGGCGTGTACACGGTTCACTTAGTTAGTCAGTAGTTGTCATGGCGTGTACACGGTTCACTTAGTTAGTCAGTAGTTGTCATGGCGTGTACTCGGCTCACTTAGCTAGTTAGTAGTTTTCATCGCGTGTACTCGGCTCACTTAGCTTGTCAGTAGTTTTCATGGCGTGTACACGGTTCACTTAGCTAGTCAGTAGTTGTCATGGTGTGTACTCGGCTCACTTAGTTATTCAGTAGTTGTCATGGCGTGTACTCGGCTCACTTTGTTAGTCAGTAGTTGTCATGGCGTGTACTCGGCTCACTTAGCTAGTCAGTAGTTGTCATGGCGTGTACTCGGCTCACTAAGTTAGTCAGTAGTTGTCATGGCGTGTACTCGGTTCACTTAGCTAGTCAGTAGTTGTCATGGCGTGTACTCGGCTCACTTAGATAGTCAGTAGTTGTCATGGCGTGTACACGGTTCATTTAGATAGTCAGTAGTTGTCATGGCGTGTAATCGGCTCACTTAGCTAGTCAGTAGTTGTCATGGCGTGTAATCGGCTCACTTAGCTAGTTAGTAGTTGTCATGGCGTGTACTCGGTTCACTTAGCTAGTCAGTAGTTGTGATGGCGTGTACTCGGTTCACTTAGTTAGTCAGTAGTTGTCATGGCGTGTACTCGGCTCACTTAGCTAGTCAGTTGTTGTCATGGCGTGTACTCGGTTTACTTAGCTAGTCAGTAGTTGTCATGGCGTGTACTAGGCTCACTTAGCTAGTCAGTAGTTTTCATGGCGTGTACTCGGCTCACTTAGCTAGTCAGTAGTTGTCATGGCGTGTACTAGGCTCACTTAGCTAGTCAGTAGTTTTCATGGCGTGTACTCGGCTCACTTAGCTAGTCAGTAGTTCACTTAGTTAGTCAGTAGTTGTCATGGCGTGTACTCGGCTCTCTTAGCTAGTCAGTAGTTCACTTAGTTAGTCAGTAGTTGTCATGGCATGTACTCGGTTCACTTAGCTAGTCAGTAGTTGTCATGGCATGTACTCGGCTCTCTTAGCTAGTCAGTAGTTCACTTAGTTAGTCAGTAGTTGTCATGGCGTGTACACGGTTCACTTAGTTAGTCAGTAGTTGTCATGGCGTGTACTCGGCTCACTTAACTAGTCAGTAGTTGTCATGGCGTGTACTCGGCTCACTTAGCCATTCAGCAAGTGTCATGGCATTTACTCGGCTCACTTAGCTTGTCAATTGTTTTCATTGTTTTCGTGTACTTGGCTAGTGACATGTACTGTATATTTGTTTTGGTACAAATTTGGCTATTAATTTTTGTGAGTAGTTGCCATGGCTTGTACTTGACTCAGGTAACTGATCAGTAAATGCCTTGTCAAGTTATTGGGTTTTGATCCAAACAACATAAATTCGAGATAAGGAATGCTTAAATTTTAATTTATAAATAATTACAAATAATGAAAGCTCACAATAACAATGATCATTTAGGTCTGTTTGATTTATAGAATGTGCCATTTGTTCGCGGAACAGTATGTAAATTAGTTAAGGAAGCATTATTGTCACTCAGAGAAGTACTATCTGAGTTTCTATTAGACCTTAAACTAGGCGTCCTTGACCCTTTGACCTTTAATCTAATGCTACTAGGACTAGAGCTATTATCACATTTGTCACGTGTTGTATGGGGCTCTGCAAAGTCCAGACAGTCACTTGGGGTGCACGGACTAGAACTCACGTCACCGAGCTCATTTCTGCTGGTTGTTGTTGTTGTTTCTTCATCAAAGTTCGGATTGAACGTGTATTTATAGCCCTTTATTTGGTCACGTGGTATACACTCGCCTTGAAAGTTTTCCACAATTGAGCATTTACTATTTTGACGCTCTCTTTGCACGGTGTATCTGCGATCCTTGTCCGTCACAATGCCACTGTCTGAACAATAACATTCCTCTTTCAGCGAGCCGCCGTATGGATTTTTATCATCTTTATAAAAGTCTCTATAGCCAGGCCCGCCTTTAAATGGAACTATTTCTTTGCTAATGAGACGTGACAACATTAAAGCCCGGTCCTCCTCAGAGCACCGTGAATCGTTATAATGCGAGGGAGCGTCCTTAAAGCTGGCTGACGTATTTCTCGGGAAATACACGGTGGAATGGTTCGATCGCCTGCCACTGTACGTTCCAATATCGTATGGCGTGTCACTGATATATTCATAATAGTGTGACATGTCCGAGCTACTTCCGGCTATGGATCTATTTCTGTCAGATTGTCGCCGGTGGACAAGGGAGTCATGAGATGGCGCGCGTCGCTCGAGGGTCTCCCGCTCCCGCCAGTGTATCCGCTCATACCCCTGGCGGCTCCGGCCGCTGCTTAGTGTGCTGTTGCGCGAAATGGCGGTCTTGCACTGCGCGCACATGTCGTCAAACTGGTATCCGGCTTGTCCCGGCGTCTGCTGAATTGCCTTAATAAGTCTGGCCTCAACTCCGTTCTCTGTAGACCTCACCTGAAAATAGAGAGGCGAAAAGTCACAGAGACCACAACAACATTAACACGAACACCGCAAGCTGAAAGCCACATTTGTAGCTTCACATACTAATAAATTATAGGCGAATTATTACTATGAACATGTGTCACACACCTTGATTGTGTCCAGAGACCCGGTTTATTTATCTTTTTACCACAAAGACGACCCAATGACTATGACAACACCATGACTATAACTAGACCATGACTACAGCAATATCAAGGCTATGACAATACCATGACTATGACTAGACCATGACTACAGCAATATCAAGACTATGACAATACCATGACTATGACTAGACCATGACTACAGCAATATAAAGGCTATGACAATACCATGACTATGACTAGACCATGACTACAGCAATATCAAGGCTATGACAACACCATGACTATGACTAGACCATGACTACAGCAATATCAAGGCTATGACAACACCATGACTATGACTAGACCATAACTACAGCAATATCAAGGCTATGACAACACCATGACTATGACTAGACCATGACTACAGCAATATCAAGACTATGACAACACCATGACTATGACTAGACCATGACTACAGGAATATCAAGACTATGACAACACCATGACTATGACTACACCATGACTACAGCAATATCAAGGCTATGACAATACCATGACTATGACTAGACCATGAATACAGCAATATCAAGACTATGACAATACCATGACTATGACTAGACCATGACTACAGCAATATCAAGGCTATGACAATACCATGACTATGACAATACCATGACTATGACAATATCATGACTATGACTAGACCATGACTACAGCAAAATCAAGGCTATGACAATATCATGACTATGACAATACCATGACTATGACTGGACCATGACTACAGCAATATCAAGACTATGACAACACCATGACTATGACTAGACCATGACTATGACAATACCATGACTATGACTAGACCATGACTACAGCAATATCAAGGCTATGACAATACCATGACTATGACAATACCATGACTACAGCAATATCAAGGCTATGACAATACCATGACTATGACTAGACCATGACTACAGCAATATCAAGACTATGACAATACCATGACTATGACTAGACCATGACTACAGCAATATCAAGACTATGACAATACCATGACTATGACGACACCAAGGTTATTACAATACCATTACTTTGACTACGCGACGAATATGAAAAAAACCATCGTTGTGACAATACCATTATTTTTTGTTTATACTAACTTACTAGATAAGACTGAAATGCGAGTACGGACACTAGTATCAATGATGTGCATATTCGTTGATCTAATGGAATCATGCAAACCGGAATCTTACGTCTTGTTTACATCAAGCACTGAGTTCCAGGAACAGTTGTTCTTTGTTTTGGTAAACGCGTAATTAACATTGATTGATGGGCGGACCCTGAAGCTGGTTTGTGTTGTGGCATTAGAGTTTATAATGAACATGTACATTGTCTGGCTTCGATATTAATTCCAAGCCTTTAAAGTTTAGTAAAATTAAAACTCCAGACAGACTGAAATGTGCCCTGAGCTAAAACTTTTAAGAGATTGTGTGGCATTTTGTCTGAAATTGGAAAATTATTCAATCAGATTTTCATTATAGACTCCCATTACGTTCTATTAAGTGCCAGCGTCTTCGAATTGCTGTAATTTCGGCTCAAGACGCCTGTATCAACGGCTATGACAACTAAACTTTCTGAAATCCTCAAATCGATACGCCGTTATTTTCTTAAAAAGAGAGCAAATGTTAAATAATGGAATCAAATTATCTTCACAGTCGCCGGGATACTGCGTATTTTGAAAAATAAAATCCCTTGCAGATGTAATACACAACTTGATTACCTTCATATCTAGAAATATATGGATACTTTCTGCAGTAACCATCCTATAAAATCCGAGATAACAGCTATTGCCAGGAATATGCGAAGTTTACGATGCAATAGGCTGACATTGTTTGGTACCATCGTAATGAAAACAATTAAAAGGCTGATCATTAACTCTCTTCACCGCATAGTTCAACATGAAAGAAGAGAAGTCATTAAACCAGAAGAGTAAAGTTAGGTATTAAAAGTAATTATAAGGGCGACAATTATTTAATTAATGTCGGCCTTACCCGTTCGCCTCGACCCAAAAGGTGGTATTAATTTCAAATTTTATCACGGACTACCCTACCTTAACCGGCCCTCACAATGTGTGTCGGGTAATGTCAATACAGCATGTTATGACGCGACATAGCAGTTGTTTTTGAATTATGTTATAATTCAGTCCTTTTTAAGTTGTAAATTTCATTCTACATGTAGTTTGGGAATAAAAGTACTCCTTTATTTGCACACCGCGGGTTTATATTTCCTAACATCGCGCTAGTCCAGTCGAATACAGTTCTTCAAAATTATACGTTAAATTTTGCTGTCTTGTCGCTTATTCCTGTGCACGAGCAGGGCCGCCATTTACCCATGCAGCGCCCGGGTGCACCTTGGAAAGGCGGATATCGATTGGCGGTCTTCGAAGAACATAAAGATAAGCCGGGATGACATGCAATGGAATCGTATCTCTTAAATAATAGGATATGTGAAAATCGCATCATATCGCTTGGAAATTCATGGCTATTCTCGCCAATTGTAATCGACTTTTCTTCTGGTCTTCACGCAGATGTAAGCTTTAGCGCGGTCTCTATTTCCGCGAGGCCGGAAACGTGGCTGCCGAGAAAACATATATCCCCAGCATCATATGTCAGACTTTCTTTATCGCGCTTTTTGCACAAGAACACGCTTTAAGTCAGAT
The DNA here is from genome assembly GCF_026914265.1 of Mya arenaria. Taxonomy (NCBI): domain Eukaryota; kingdom Metazoa; phylum Mollusca; class Bivalvia; order Myida; family Myidae; genus Mya; species Mya arenaria. Next base: position 56,259,150 of record NC_069132.1, on the reverse strand, counting down.
ACATGGCTTCAAATTAATACACTTCTAGCTTAATATTAACAACATGTTATCTTAAAAGCAGAGAGACAGCAATGGTTACTATGTATTAGTTACTGCAACGACTGACCGAGAAATTAAAATTGCACACAACAAGCGCGAGTTATATATACGTTTATGGCAACATATTACCTGTCCTTGACCTTAACATTGTACGGATCTGTCAAGGACAACGTCCAATAGCGTGCGTATGTTGTAATATCGCTGTAATTTATCTGCACGCTGCTTATTGCTCGTTAGGAGTTCTGCTAACTGATTACGGAAACAAGGACAACCATCTCTACTGATATGGTACAAAAAGTGGTATATTATATCATAATTATGTACGCTTCAAATCTTATAACAGTATGGAACACAGACTAGTTCGTGAACATACGTCGAGATCAGGAAAATGCGAAGAATGGTATATACCGTGTGCACACGAATTTACGAATTGCGTCTTCAAGGCAGCTATTCATATGCTCGTTGACAAGTCTTCTAGTGGCATTTTATACTAGTCGACGTTTCAGACTGCAAATGTCAGTAGCTGTTTTAAAATGTTGCCACAGGCATATTATATATATAGGGATTTCGTTCTCTCTCCTGTTAATTGACAACTATAATGCCAAGCGCCCACGTACCGTGCGCGGTGTCAAGGGATTGTATCATGATAATGCACCCGCGCATCGTTCGGCACTGGTTACATCTCCAAAGTTTTGCAACAACAGTCAACAACCAAGACCTCTCATCTTGTGCCTCCTGGTGGAATCCCCACATTTAGTCATGTCTACGCGAACATTTGAGATTTGAGATGCGCAGTGCCTCATACCGGTAAATAAACAGTGTACCAAAAAACAAGAGCAGTTTTAGACTTAACGGCTCAAAATGTATCGATGCCTGATTGGAAGGTTCAAATATTTGGCCATGCTGGAAATCCTTATTTTGCTTTTGGGCTAAGTTAAAAAAATACCCGTATATAAAATTAATTACATTATTAATATATTTTATTTAACTGAACATCTACCAGGGCCGCTCGTCAAAGCCTCGTTACCGCAAGACACACTACGCTCAGGTTTGGATGAGCCCATCTTACACTCCATGGAAGATGCAAAGCCACAAGCTTTAACGTGAAGCGCCGCTGTTGGCACTACTTACAAAACGCTCCTTGAATATTCTATACATAATTGATTACTATGATTAAGCTCCATCAATTCAGTTTTCTTTGATATGTTTTGATATTTGGAAATAGTTTGATATTCTAAGTACCAGAATTATTTTGCAATATGACGTTCACATATAATCAAAATGGCATGGATCCAGAAAATTGCAACATGTTACCTCGAACGGAAGTCCCCTGCGGTCGGGCAGGTTGCCGGCCCGGTAACAGTACTGGCTCTGAATGTAGTAGCGGGACATCTGAGACTGCAGCGAAGCCTCGTCCCCGCTAACAACCTTCGTGCAAGCGCCGGAAACTGCCGGCTTGTCCGTCCGTCGCCTGAAACAGAAACAAGGAGTAGCTTGTTTAAAATGTGTCATACAACACGTGCAACCAACTATGATGGGTAGTTTTGCATTACGAATGTCTCTGCAATCGAAATTGCAATGTTTCAATCTAAGTAATAACGAAAATTCCTTCAATGTTGCGGTCCGGTTTCAGGTATCAGTATTAATTGGTGCGCTGTAAAAATGACTCACCTTGACATTTAAAGAGAGCAGATAAAAGCTCTTGTCTGGTTATTTTAATCAACCAAGGGGCACAACTTAATACACAATAACGCTTGAGTTATGAAATTTGCTATATCACAAAAAGGCTATGAAAAGCATCGATGTTTTACTCAGAAAAGCAAGAAGTAACTCCTTTAGCTTCTAAAGCGACTAGACACCAGATGATCCAATTGCTCAAAGGAAGAAAATTGACAAATCTTACATACAATTGAAATCGTTGTGTACACCGCGTTGAATCTTACTTACTGATGCATCATATCAAAACACTCACGACACATGCATCGTCTGCAGTTGTCTACCACTGAAATCCAAGTCAGTTTGAAAATAGCGTCGGCATTTTTATATGTACTCATCACATGACTTTCACATGCTAAATATTCACACTTCATAGTTTCCCGGAAGAATGGGCATTGCGACGAAGCGGGATACTGCTACGAAACAACGTAGATACAGACTCCGACAGATCAACAACGGTGATGAAATTGTTCCATGGAAACATTTAAAAGCGGTCAACTCTGCTGAAAATGACAGCGAGTTACTAAAACGCCTATTTGCGGTTTAGTGTGGAACGGTCACATGACATGCAAGGTGTTCGAAAAAAATAAATACATTTCGCGCTTTTTTAACTGGGAAACCATTATGCGCTATTCTTAAACGGGGGCACATGAGTGTTGCGTATATTCTTTAAAGTATGTAAGAGTGATCGGCCTCATACCATCTCGCACATACAATTCTAGACTTGTTTGAGGAAATACTGTTTTGCCGATATGGGAACCATCTTGCATCTAGTCCTTTTAAAGGCCAGACAGAGCAATGTTTTATGTGTGTTATGTGAATAAATAAATGGAAACAATGGTTATTTAAATTAAGATATTTATTTCTCATAAAAGGTAAAAAAAAGTTGCCAGAAAACAACCTGAAAAAATAAATATCTGAGTGTTTTTTTTCCAACAAAAAAGCTAATCAAATGGCTCAATTGTTGTTCGTTGTTATTGTTGTTTGTATTAAAGTCGTCATTATGTAATCTGTTAATCCCTCTAATTGTTACAACATCGTTTATAAAACAAGATCTACGACGCATATCACTTAGCAATGTTTGATACATTTTGTTGAGTACGTTCATGGCTCCACGCTGGCGCTCGTGCAGTCAATGCTTCTTCTTGACAAGCTGTTGTAGCTCTCATTCCGGGAGGTACCGACGCCATAATTACACGTTCCCCGTCCTCCAATCAATACCGTCTTAAAACCATTGCTCTAGTTTCAGTGAGTGAAGAAGTTGAAAGTCAACAAATTGGCTCTATTTCTATTAGCCTTAAGCCCTAATGATCCGTAATTCGCTACTAACTATGTATAAACACCGACAATTAGCCACTAAACGCGTGTCACTAGTGTTTTGGTGGCGCTTCAAGACTTTTAATGAAACGTATGCTTTGTAAGGAACGATTTGACAAACTAATCAACTTATTCCGACAGACTAAATCACTTTAGTATTCTCTTCCTCAACAGTCTCTTGTCGCCTCATTCATCTTGTAAGTAATCAGAACACGAAGACGGTGTCGCAATACAATCGTTCCAAAGTTAATTTATCAGAAATAGAACTTGTTCTTTATACGAGCGGTATAAAACATTCTCAGTCAATAATCTGACTTTGAACTTAAGTAGGGCTCTTGAATACAATTGTTATTTCCGATTTACAAATGAGCCTTGTTTTCATGCAACTGGCAAAGTTTTGTAGAGCCATTGAGAACCATGTTTAAGCATATGTTATTGTTTTTTGAGATCTTAATGGAAATCACACGTTCAAGCCTAGTACACTCCTTTTTAATAGAACATGTTTTCACCCCTACAGCTGAATTATAAACGCGAAACTGAGGTATCATGTATACATGTACATTTATGTATGATTGGTCAGTGTTTCACATATTGTTTTCTAATTGTTTGATCAGCTGAAATAAATTGTCATTGAAATAAGTTTGGGAATAATGTTTACTTTACCGCAGTTTAGGTTATGTTGTATTTCTTCTTTTTCTTGTATGACATTGTTGGTACCATTAACATATGTTGAACATTATTAACAAACAATTAAAGACACCTCCCGTAACTTAATACAAATCTTAAAACTTGCAAATACCATTTGAAGTGTTTTGTGATAAATAAGTCAAGGCCAAAATAGCTGTTGTTTTATGTTCATTGATTACCAGACGAGCGCTGCCATCTGCATGCAAAGCTCTTGTTATTATTGTTTTTATGTATGTTTGTGTTTGGTGATTCGTGCATTATATCAAAAGTCAGTTTTACAACAAATCTAAGCAGAACGGCAGTATAACAAATACCCGCGTACCTGGGAAATATATGTTCTGGGTAAATTATGGTCCTGCATCTCACTGTTAAAGAAGCATGACGCTTACGTAACAAAATAATCAGTTCAATTTTAATGCGAGCTGCCAAAATATTGGCGATTCAATCAATAGGTGCGGCACGTAAATCAACGTCAATCAAAATTGAATTTAGAAGAACATTTTGAAAAAAAAATTGCCATCCCATTCGTTCAGAAATAAGTTCAGCCAATATGCAACATTACAGCTTACAGTACACAGCCCCTCATTCATCAATCTTTACTTTTACTATCTCTCTGCCATAAAAAACGTAATTTCCGCTTTATTCTCATCGGGAAAACTATGTGCGTAGTAATTTAAATTCAGCATTAAAAATGAGGCCCAAGCCCTGATTTAGAATTGAAAAATGCCATTAAATGGAAAAACGACAGAAGGATAATAGCCAGAAGCTGTACTTAAACATTTTAAATCTGGCTTTTAATTTTCTATCAAATACCCCCTAACAACTTTTTGTCATAAACACTATCACATACAACTGTCTTATTGAAACCTCATACCCATTAGGCCTGACTACAAACACGAGCCTTGATTATAGAAATTCTCTTTCAATGAAGACATATTCTTGTCAGTGATGCGAAACGTCCAAAAACTGCTTCTTTGTTTGATGAATTCCCCTAGTTTGGCTTTAAGGCGGCTCAGGCCCCATCTACAGTCATTTACAAGCTATTAGTAAGGCGTTATAGGACTTCATTATTCAAGTTTAGTGATATTATCTCTTTGTATAGGCCATAGAACAAAGGCCGTGGTCATTAGACAATAAGGGATGTCATTTCCAATTTCATTAATTGACATTTACTATTAGGCCTAAAAAAAATAAAATTGTTTGGTTAGGGTTACATCCTTTTCAAAAATAGGTAGGGTAGGTAGGCTTTTTTTTTTTTTTTTTATTAGGCTTTATATAAGAATGTCATTTTCATCATTGTAGAATGGTGTTAAAGTTATCTTCTATATAAGCAATTAAGGTTTTAAACTACATATTGAAAAGCAAAACAAAAAAAAGCAAAACAAAAAAAAAATTTTTGTTTTTAGTTTTTCATTTTTTTTTTTCAAACTGACTATAAAAACGTTAGGGTCGGCGCCTATTCCGTAGGTAGGGTCGGGTAACCCGAACCAAATGTATTTTTTTTTAGGCCTTAGCAATAGTGGACTTTACAATGATCCCAACGACTTAAAGACCGACGGTCCACCAAACAAGCATCACAACTGACCGGGAACGCCCAGGGAATGATCGTGTCCGTGTTATTAACCATTGAAACTGTTTGTTCCATGGTGTGCAATATGGTTCACATGTCAGAAACAGATAGCAGCGAATCAAGAGACAAGAAGACAACAACAATCATGACTAACAGGAGAACAATGTCCCGGGAAGACGGGAACACGTCCCAGGGGGAGGCTGTCAAATAGGGGCTTAAAACAATACATATGGATATGACAGGGTTTTCTAAAACATTCAACCCTATTTATCTTCATTCGATCGAGACTTCGTTTACCAAAATGGAAATTTTCTCGAAAATGTGCTGCCATAAATCATGCGTACACTGGCAGAAATAATACAGAAATACGCCGCCAAATCTTCTTTAAAAGGATTGTAAAGCTATTTCAACCCAATTTTATCATTGCTTTAATTCCGACTTCTCGACTTGCTGTTACATTCTACATAAAATCGGCATGTCTGGGTTTCCCACAAGGAGGGAAGGGGATTCAGAGCTCTGTTTAATGTTTCCAGTTTAGTTTAAGGAATCGTTATTGTTGGAAATGGTTTTCACAGCCTCATAAAACATACAGACAAAAAGGGTGCAGGATGAAACAGGCTGCTAAAGGTTAATATCAATATATCATTCCGTAATTCTGTTTCGAACGAATATTTCCGTAAAACCAAAACCAGAATCGCCACCTGTTTTAGGATACAACGATACCATTAATCACAGCTTGTTAAAATGTATTTATTTTGACAGCTCTCACATTTGTGCACCGCTGCTGATGGAAGTACGAGCTGCTCTCCACGCGACTTCATCCTCCGCTGCACGAGATCTCCTAGGAGCGCGCGTGCACAATGGCGTCGACACGTGCTATCATCTATAATATGTCAGGTAAGTGTCGGGCACCGGAAATTTTGTAATAATATATGAGATAATGTTTATTACAGATTGCTAGTGTCGCTGGATGTTAAACGATCAAAGAAGGGTCTGAGTCTCTTTAATGGTCATTGATTCCAATTGTTCGTACGCTCACACAATATGAACACCCGAAAGCGTTGCAAAACGGCCACTAACTAACCTCTCGCGTTCATTCAGTATGGATGTATATACCATGAAACGTTTTGTATTTTAGTTAGTTCCGAATATTTGCTTCTTTCACAAACATGTATGAGATACTTTTATATACAAATACTGTTATATAAGTAAGTGTTCAGCTTTAATTATTTAGTAAAACTAATTCGAAAGTGATAGTTTTATTAATAGTGTATGCAAATACTTCTGTTGTAGTAACTCTTACCTCGAATTAAAGTAAGTACGCAAATACGTACACGTGCTTGCTTTGATCTATATGTATGTATCAAATATAGCCTTTTCACTTCGACACATACTTTCTGTTTGTACTGTTACTATATACAAGTTTTCATGTTTCTGAAGTATGTATCCTTGACAGGTTTGAGCTTATCTTACCTGATTCACGTAAGACTATTACAAAAGTGTATTCTATTGTGTTTGAGCTCCCTGTTATATAGTTTCGTTTTGTTTAGGTTGTCCGATATAGGGAGATATTTGCCAATATAACTCTCATCATAGAACAACAATTGTATATATGTTTGTGTATACTTTCTATTTTCACTTATCAGTGGTTATACATATAAAGATATTGACATGTTAATTTAATTAATAGATTGCATTATGAAATATTAGAAGTATTAGATTTACTGAACTTGATACATATAACAAAACTAAACAAACAAAATAGAAATAAATACTGAATAGGTAAATTCAGTATTTATTTTTATTTTTGGTTGTATGTAAGCATGGAATCACCTGAAAACAGTATACTGTATATTCATTTGTCTACATGGGCCATGACCTTCTGGACATTCTGTAAATAAAGCTTGAATCTTGACTCTACATAAGCTTTAAGTTGCTGATGCTTGCACGGTTGACGACTAAGCAATAACAGATTCATAAAACGAGGCAAAATGAAGACTTCCTTAAACTATCATTATTACAATTAATGTTCACGGTACATGATTTAAACAGTCCAGAATGAAATGAAAATCGATGAGGCAGATTTAATCAAGTTAATTACGGCGATCGATGGATGGTCGTGCATTCAGAGTGGGACAAAGAGGTCGCGATTTCACGCCGGCAAACACGCGCTTTGCAATCTTTCAATACATGGATCTGCCGTGCATCTCCTTGTAGGGGGTATGTGGGCTTTTCTGTGAGACAAACTATGGCCATTAGTGAAATTACACCATTTATTGCCATGGTATATTTTCCTTATCGTCAATATAAAACCAAAGTCCTGTAGATCTATTGAATGAATCCACGCGATGTGAAGTTGGCTCATCCATCAACAATCGACGTTCAGTTCGACATTCATAGTGCAGAAAAAAGTATGCATGACAAGCGTCATTCAGATCGACGTCCAGCCCGATATTCAAAATGATGAAGTCCGAGTGTCTCGTTAACTCATCATTCAGCTCGCGGCATTCGGACTTTATCGTTTTAGATATTATATTTATACATGGACTGATATATAACATTATTTACCATACGTTTGGAACTTAATTTCAGCCTCATATTTGGGAATGATTACCTTACATTTCACAATATCATTGCGTTTTTTACTCTTAAAACTTATCTCATACTTCGGTGTTTTCTCGTGCGAGAATGGTATAAATGGTTTATTTGATTTATAAAGCGGACATATATTGATATGTAGAGTTACTAGAATTTGTGCTCATTACTATTGAATGAGTTCATGAGCAATTTTACCATCTGATAAAAAATGTCAAGGATATTATGTTATTTCAGCTGGTTTCTCACACAAGTATAATAAAACATGCGTTCAATCGCAATTATTTTGTGTGTCGAGAAATTGACAACAGTGAAGTGAGAAGGGAATGATTGTTGACCATATACATACACACAGGAACATACAGGGTGTCCAAAAAGAAAGGTACCACTTCACATCTTGACGCAATTTCGATGTATTAAGATGAAATGTACTTCCGCAAATATACAAATTGGTTTCTCAGAAGTTTGATCTTTCAGTGATGCTTTTCGGTGGAATATCAGAGTTTAATCAGTGAAATAACAACAGTGAAAAAATAACGTTAAGAACTTCGTTTAATCTAACTTTCCGACTTTGTAATACAAACTTCCAAGAAAGCTCACACAACGAATAATGCATTATAAAAACGCTCCGCCCATCATCTGAAAAAAACAAACACTGAAGCGTGGTATTCTCTTTGCCCTGTGATATCCCAGCATGCAAACGATGACGCGTGAAATACACTATGCAGGCTGATGTTGTGACAGTGATTACAAACTTCAACGATCTTCAAAATGATTTAATCCACATTATGCTTGTCTCGTTCTGTTCCAAGACAATGCCGTTGAGAGATATGAGCGGAGTGTGGTGGGTATTGTGGCCTTGAAGTGAACACTGAGCATGTGGAGTTATGAAAGTCATAGACAGACAATTGCACAGTTATTTTAATTCAATTTGTATTGATTTTCCATTTTCCTCTGTAGTCATTTCATCAGGGTATTTAACAAACTCTCACTCGAAAAAAAAAACGATACCAATAAAGAATACTTTGTTTGTATTTAGTTTAGTGCATGAAGCATTTTGTATCATGTTTCATACAGTTAAGAAAGGGAATTTCAGTTTGTGATGGAAGGTAGCGGACACGATTTCAACGGCTCAAATATTTGACCTTGAACTGTGACCTTGGCCTTGACCTTGAGCCTGGAATGTTATTACTGCACTTCGACTCGACGTAGTGAGTATTTGGCCCGATAAACTAGTTCAAGACATACAGAGCGGACACGAAAGTAAAGGCAAAAACTATGGCTTGAACCTTGGAGGTTAAACTGTGACCTTGAACCATATATGGAGGAAATAAAAGATCTAGCTATCGACACATCTGATAGTTCACCACATTTTAATAGCTTCATTATGAGATACCGAGCGGACATGCAAATATATGGCTCAACCTTTCGACCTTGAACTTAACATTTAACCCAAGATTAAATTAATTAAAATTATTCAAGGGCTCAAGGAGATATGGAACGGACATTACATGACTCGGACCTTTCACCTTAAATTGTGACCATGACCTTGTAATGACGGTTCTGCATTTCGTATCGACGTTGAACTGTGACTTTGACCTTGTGTCGGCGTGCCTGGGGTGTAGGTTTCTGCAAGTCGTCTTAAATTGGTGAGCATTTGACCTGAGTTTCATGAAAGTCTTCAAGAGAATTAGGAGAAACGGAGCGGAAACGTAACTTTGCCAAACAGTCGGATGAATTGATAGATGCGCTTAAATATGGCTCCCTTGCATAGCATTGGAGCGACATAATGATAAGCCATAATGTCCTCCGACAATCCTTCATTAATCGTGATTATTTTTTTAAGTGATCACTCGTGCCATAAAACAGAAATCAACACATATTTGCTATATCTACTCTTTAGAATTGCTTTTACCGACTTGTTGCCCCTATAAGTCAAATGACGTAGAATTAGTTTAATTTTCTGGACTTGTTATTCATGTTTTATATCTTATGAGATTTCCCCGAGGACCTGTATTCGATCTCCGGCCCGATAACGGGGATTATAGCGGGGCGCAATATAGAAACAGTTGGCAGGTTCCAGATTCTCCCCGGCCAGAAGCCAGGAACTTATCTACATACTACATCCCCAGGTCTGTATATATTACATCGACGCAACTCCATTCTCTCACATGTATCTTATGTACATGCATTCCGTTTGTCACGTCGACAATAATTATGCTGATAAATGGTGCAGCTTTACGAAGTCACTTTAGACCTGGACTCGCACAGTCTTTAAAGAATGAGATATTTTAAGTCTTAGAAAACGTTCCTATGCGCAAACAATTCCAGGGCAGCATGCTTCAGACCCAAACATGCCTTAGTATAACATCTGTCTAGCAACGTCCCTGTTGATCACTGTTACCATACCCGGTGTGCGAGGCTTGTTATAAATGTGAAATGTATTGAAATGGCGAAGGTGAATGCTCACTTGAAAGGTTGAAATATACGATTTCTACTGCGGGTTTCAAGGCGAAAATGACGACGAACGGGTTCCATGAGCGGCAAATGTCCTATAAGTTAATATTGAAAAGACAAAGGTGAATGCTTTCTTTATAGATTGATTTATACGATTTCTAATGCAGGTTGACTTCCGTATTTATTGCAAACCACAATCGAAATCCCTTGCATTTGTTCTCGGTCAAATTTATTGTGTTGCTTCCCGTTCCCCAAAAGTGTAGAGCAGAAAACCCGCGTATGTTTTATGTTTCAGCACTGTGCAGCTTGTGACGTCTGCCTGTATATTTTCTTCTTACGGTCAAGGTGTTATTTCATGCTTCCTATATCCGGCCTATTATTTTTCTTTTAAGTGCAAATATTTGTCTTCAAAACTCTAAGAAAAAGATCTGCATGAGTTTCTGCTATATCATATTATAAAAGATACATGTAGTTTAAGTTATTTCATACTATATTTACTAAGGCTCATAATAATGGAAATGCATGTGTGGAAGATGAATATACTCACACGTATCTACAGCAGACGATGACGAGGATGAAGACGAACATCAGGCAGATGCAGGCAAGAATGATGGCTATCACACACTGGGTCCCACATATTCCGAACATTGAATAAAACTTATCACAGTATCGTAGAGAATCAGGCAAACTTAAATTAGTTAATTCCAGTTTGCATCGCTTTGCTACGCGGCGCAAGGCGAGACAGCCGTTCGTTGGTCCCAGACGGCCCGTCCAATCCAACTCGAGCAGTAGCTTTGTTTTGTCTGTGCCCGGGGGTGGGCAGGGGAAGCTGTCCCACAGCAACATGGGTTCCCGGAAGTGGTCTGGGGCCGCCCGCCACCGCTCACATTTCTGACAACGCGGGCAGCTCCCCGCATCCATGCCGCCGCCCGTCATACTCTACGTGGAGACCTGTAACGAGACAGATCGACAATTAAATTACAGGTGATTAGTAGCAGACAAGTCTCTGGCGGATTTGTCAATTTACGGAATGCGCAGACTTCCTTTTCCATTGCTGTTAATGGACAGAGAGACAATGGCGGCCCAAAGTGAACAAAGAAGACCTAAGAAGATTAAAGGCCTGTTGAAAAAAACGACCGTGTGATGGTTTACAAACTTCACAATCATAAGTGGAAATAATAATTACATTATTTACTTGCAACCATTGCACAACATTTCTGTACTTTAATTATTACATTATTCCCAGTTGTGACAGGGCTTTTTTTACAATACTTTGCGAAATGTATTTTTTGAAATGTGTTATTAAAACTGTTTTACAAATGCGGTTTCTTTTTAATCGGAGTGGGCAGTCAGACTTCCATCAAAGGCAATTTAAACGTGCCAGGTGAGACAATCCTTGTTTTAACATACACACATGGCTGTGGCCAGTATTCATATTGATAAGACACCTACACCTTGCAAGACTGGCAAGTATTCATATCTGTAAGACATCTATACCATACAATACAGGCAATTATATATCTATTGGTAAGACATAAACACATTGCAAGATTGGAAAGTGCATGTGACATCTATACATTGCAGGTCCGTCAAGAAATCTACACAATGCAATACTGACAATGATTTATATTAGTAAGACTTCTACAACTTGCATAACTGGCAAGTATTCATAATGGGAAGAACTATACACATTGCAAGACTGACAAGTATTCATAATGGTAAGTCATATACACCTTGCAAGACTGGCAAGTATTCATAATGGTAAGTCATATACACCTTGCAAAACTGGCAAGTATTCATAATGGTAAGTCATATACACCTTGCAAAACTGGCAAGTATTCATAATGGTAAGTCATATACACCTTGCAAAACTGGCAAGTATTCATAATGGTAAGTCATATACACCTTGCAAAACTGGCAAGTATTCATAATGGTAAGTCATATACACCTTGCAAAACTGGCAAGTATTCATAATGGTAAGTCATATACACCTTGCAAAACTGGCAAGTATTCATAATGGTAAGTCATATACACCTTGCAAAACTGACAAGTATTCATAATGGTAAGTCATATACACCTTGCAAAACTGACAAGTATTCATAATGGTAAGTCATACACACCTTGCAAAACTGGCAAGTATTCATAATGGTAAGTCATATACACCTTGCAAAACTGGCAAGTATTCATAATGGTAAGTCATATACACCTTGCAAAACTGGCAAGTATTCATAATGGTAAGACATACACACCTTGCAAAACTGGCAAGTATTCATAATGGTAAGTCATAAACACCTTGCAAAACTGGCAAGTATTCATAATGGTAAGTCATATACACCTTGCAAAACTGACAAGTATTCATAATGGTAAGTCATATACACCTTGCAAAACTGGCAAGTATTCATAATGGTAAGACATACACACCTTGCAAAACTGGATAGTATTTATATTGTTAAGACAAACTATTGTATCCTCTCGTACAATCATGTGCACGTAAGAATGTCTCATATTGAATTCACTTGAGCCGTAAGACCTGTATACAGCTAATGAAACTAGTTAGTTCTCTATTCATCTGGTCAAACGTGTCAGACAACCCTTATTAATTTGGACAATGTTGCTTTATGCAGAGACAATCAATCGTCCCTGGAAAGTTCCATACAATCAAAGAACAATATTTGGCAACAATGATCTTTTCTTGCCAAGAAAAATTGAGCGAGCTGCTCGATAGGTTACAAAAAAGATATGTACTTTGTATTCCTCTAGAAATGAAGGATAGGTACTCTGTATTCCTCCAGAAATGAAGGATAGGTACTCTGTATTCCCCCAGAAATGAAGGATAGGTACTCTGTATTCCTCCAGAAATGAAGTATTCCTCCAGAAATGAAGTATAGGTACTCTGTATTCCTCCAGAAATGAAGGATAGGTACTCTGTATTCCCCCAGAAATGAAGGATAGGTACTCTGTATTCCTCCAGAAATGAAGGATAGGTACTCTGTATTCCCCCAGAAATGAAGGATAGGTACTCTGTATTCCTCTAGAAATGAAGGATAGGTACTCTGTATTCCTCCAGAAATGAAGGATAGGTACTCTGTATTCCTCCAGAAATGAAGGATAGGTACTCTGTATTCCTCCAGAAATGAAGGATAGGTACTCTGTATTCCTCCAGAAATGAAGGATAGGTACTCTGTATTCCCCCAGAAATGAAGGATAGGTACTCTGTATTCCCCCAGAAATGAAGGATAGGTACTCTGTATTCCCCCAGAAATGAAGGATAGGTACTCTGTATTCCTCCAGAAATGAAGGATAGGTACTCTGTATTCCCCCAGAAATGAAGGATAGGTACTCTGTATACCCCCAGAATTGAAGGATAGGTACTCTTCATTCCTCTAGAATTGAAGAATTTGTACGATTTATTCTCCCAGAAATGAAGGATAGGTACTCAGTATTCCTCCAGAAATGAAGGATAGGTATATATACTCAGTATTCCTCCAGAAACGAAGGATGTACATGTGTATACTTTATACTCCTCCTGAAATGAAGGATATATACTTTATATTACTCCAGAATGAAGGATAGGTACTCTGTATTCCTCCAGAAATAAAGGATATGTATGTTCTTTATATCTTTTCCATGTATGTTCTTTATATCATTTCCAGAAATGAAGGAATAAAGGTAAAATAAATTTGGTTCTTAAGTGTTTTTTAATACATTAAATGTTTAGGAAGACACTGTTCATATATTAAGATTTATTTTTACTTTCTTATTGTATGGCAGAGACTTCAATTGAATAACACTTGCTGGTTACCGTGTTTGTTTTTTCCTGAAGATCGATACCGTCCACATTGCATGCTACCCGGGCAGCTGCTATCTTTATTTACCGACAAAATGTTCCGTTTGAAAATAATCATTAAGTTAATGGACAAAATCTGCTTTCATAATGGCAAAACGTGATAGATCAGAGTTACGCAACACCGCAAAATCTATAAGTTACCCATTATTTTGGCTTAGGTCAGCAAATTCCAACAACCGTGAAATGAAAAAAGTGCTAGGATATGATTAAAAAATATCTATACGATAAAACTATTAAAAATATCTAAATGGGTTTTGGTAAAACCATATTTAGTGGGTTTGTATACAAGTAGTCCATTTGTGAATTTTTGAGGCAAATATACACAGTGGCGTATCCAGGAACGCAATCAGACCAGGCCTATTGAGTGAACCCAGCATGTGGCATAGAATAATCTCGGGCATTTTATTTTAAAAGGTATGCGCATGTAGGGCACAGATGGGATATCACGTTTCAGGAAGAAATTCAATATTTTTTACACACAATATTGTTACTAACCATAATAACCCTTGTGTTGTAGACGTATTAAAGATTACAAGTATCTTCCATGGCCGAGAGTGTAAGATAGGTTTAAGACTGTCGTCTGTAGCGCATCATGGAAACCTTGTCTGGTGGCAATATTTAGAACGCGAGTTAATTATTTCTCGCCTCAAATGTCACCAGAAAACAGTTTTCACACACCCCTCAAGAAATAATGCTTCACTCTTCTTAGAACTATTTAAAGACAGATCAGACAATTTACATACTCTGAATCAATGCGCGAATATCCATGACAACCACGAATTATCGCATATCCGTACGCAATTATTTTTATATTCTTGAATGAGTTCATTGTGTAGGTAAATCCAATAGATTGATAACATATTCTTCAAACACTACACTTACTTTTTAAAGCTGAAATTTTCGTCCAACACTGTGGACATCATCAGAGTAACTGGCCTGACTATCGCTCACTCGCAGCTCTGACACTCGGGACTTCCCGCCGAATTTCCGTAATCCGGCGAAAAGTGGGTTGTAAATCCCAGAAAGGAAGGCCCCCTCGTCCCGGTTCATAACTGAAGAAGAAAGCAACGGGGCCATTCCATTCTTGGATACTCTCATCACCAGGAAGGAAGATGGTAGTATCAAACTGCTAGTATATAGAAAGAAAACCCACACGGACCAATACCTGAATTTTTCATCCCACCACCCATTACAGCACAAGCTGAGCGTGGTCAGAACTCTATTAGACAGGTGCTACAACCTCGTCACCGAAACTGAAGATAGAGATATAGAGGAAGAACATGTAAAACAAGCTTTAGGCCAGTGTGGGTACCCTGATTGGACAATAAAGAGGGTTAAGACCGAGATTTTGAAAAGAAAAAATGAAAACAAGGACAAGAAAAAAGTGAAACATACAGATAGAGACAATAAATCTAAAGGGATGGTGGTTATTCCGTATGTGAAAGGGCTATCTGAAGCAGTGAGCCGGGTGTTTAATAAACATCGAGTCGCCACGGCCATGCGCCCACATCAGACACTACGCAACATCTTAGTGCACCCCAAGGACAAACAGGAAACAACAGAGAAAGCAGAAGTAATTTACAAAATACCTTGTAAAAATTGTGATAAAGTCTACGTGGGAGAATCGGGGCGAAAATTTGGAATAAGACTGAATGAACACAAAAAAGATTGTGAAACAAACTCAAATAAGGCATTTACTAGATCAACTAGAAAACAATCAGAATCGACAATAGAAAAAAGTGCAATCACAGATCACCAGAACATAAATAATCATGAAATAAACTGGGAGGGGGCACGCGTAATAGAGAGAGAATCAGACTGGAGAGTGCGAAAAACGAAGGAGGCTATTTGCATCAAAACTGAGGGGGCAGTTATGAACCGGGACGAGGGGGCCTTCCTTTCTGGGATTTACAACCCACTTTTCGCCGGATTACGGAAATTCGGCGGGAAGTCCCGAGTGTCAGAGCTGCGAGTGAGCGATAGTCAGGCCAGTTACTCTGATGATGTCCACAGTGTTGGACGAAAATTTCAGCTTTAAAAAGTAAGTGTAGTGTTTGAAGAATATGTTATCAATTATTTTTATAAGCAAAAAAGAGTTCCGGCAAAAAATACATTTTTACTTAATTTTGTTTAACCGAGGTGGGAGAAAAAGCATCTACCATAGCCGCTCGTGTAAGATAGGTTCATCCCGACCCTCGCGCAGGGTGTTTTGCGGAAAATCGGTAAACCTCGTTTCCGCAAAACACCCTACGCTCGGGTCGGAATGAACCTATCTTACACTCACGATTTATTGCATATCCGTACGCAATTATTTTCACTAAGCACAAAAGAGTTCCGGCAAAAAAATACATTTTTTTTTCTTAATTTTGTTTAACTGAGGTGGGAGAAAAAGCATATACCATAGCCGCTCGTGTAAGATACTTAGAATCTGAGGCGGGAGAAATAACAGTTATTTGCATGACCTATAAAAGTAACTCGCTCATGGTTTTTAAAATGCTCTCTTTTTAATAACGAAATAAAGAATGGCAAATCAAAAGGAGTATTAAAACAAAATCATTATCAATGTATCGTTAAAAGGTCAACATATCGTAAAACGTATGTCCCGGTGGCCGTATGGACTAACCGGCTGTTTTCTACTTTTTTTCTTGATTTTACCAGCGTGGGCTCGAACACTACTCAAACCAAAATACTTTTTTATACTATAAAAGTATTTCTTTCTGCAATTTCGATACCATAGAGTAAAATATTGTTAAAATGAGTGTTTTCTGATGCATAACCGGGAAAACTAATTTTTGGTCCAAAAACATGAGCAAGTCACTTTAAACATGCATTTTCCAGATACGTTTAATCTCTCATTTCGTATTTCGTCTATTGGCTTTTATTAACAATCCGCAACAATCAGCTTCACAACATAAATAGCAAGCATTACTGCACTTCTGTTCACCCGTGTTTACATTTCTACCGCAAGAATTAAATTATCCTCAACTAAAACTAATTAACACTTTCAGCACCTTTAGTCTTGGCTGTGGTACAACTAAAACATATCTCGTGTGCAGCTGAAATCTCTGTAGATGTAGACAGATGACTTCCAGAATCACGTTGATTACTTCCCGAATTCCCGGTTGTAAATATCCAATCTCAGCATAGGCTATAGCACTATTCATATATAACATCTTATTGATTAAAACGAAATATTCGCAAAATAATTATAGATACCCTTATAAAAGTGAACACTAACTTATATGCACAATAACGAGCGTGTTCTTGGGGGACTGAATATTTTTGAGCGTATTTTTTCCGAAATCTTGTGGCCATTCAAACCTTCAGAGTGAAACATATCATAGTTTAGTGAGTATTTAACTCAGTCTTGTAGAGAATGTTAAGGTCAAAGGTTACTTCATTACTGACAACCGCCTGAAACCCGCCGTTGAGGAATGTAATCTATAAGAACAGTAATTTTTACTAATGCAACATTTATGAAAATAGACAACTGAAATTTGGAGATTTTAAAAGCAGAATGTATTCGAAACGTAGACATTTCGTATCATGAATGTCTCGTTCCAAGATAGTTTGGTAACAATCGTACCAATTACTTATTCGACACTTCGTTTCCATTGGGTAATTTACGCCAGTCTGTGAGATGCTTTATACCTTGAACATTTCATACTCCCTGGCCTTCAATACATTGATCGATTGACTCTCGTACATTGTATTCAATGTATATTCTTTAAGAAAAGTCATCCGTGTTATAGGTAATTTACCAATGTGTTATAAAGACACAACATTTTACATTTAGTTTAAGACAAACTTTGAACATATTAGCGATTTCCACAACGCAACATATAATCGGTGTCTTGGTAAACCATCTGTTTGACGACTTCAAACTTAAAATACACTGAAAGATATTTCATATCAAACTGGAAAATTGAAAATCGGGTCGTTCGAAACATCGGTTCCCTCGAGGTTTTGGCTCGGTCCCTGGCGACCTCGAGCGATCGTAGTTTTACTGTAGTATGAATATGGTATAACTATTGAGTATTAGTGCAATGATATTAAACTGATACTAAACAAAGCAGATATAGCAAACACATTTAAGCACTTTGTTCAATCGACGACATCCCCTCTCTGTCTGAGAGGGGAATATCAATGGTATATACCTTTTGTGACATCGACTTTCGCATTGATGCTGATGACAAGAATGATCACATATATAACAAATAACAGTGATATCTTGCCATCAGCCCCCCCCCCCCCCCTGCAGTACATTTCAGTTCTTGCTTTAGATCCTAGTGTTTCAAATGCCATTAGTAACATTAGATATAACTATATATTAGCAGAGCTGTAGAAACAGAGTGAAATAACCTAGCCATTTTCGAACAGATCCCTTTGTTCTTTAACATACTCGATGTAAAGCACCGATACACAGGACTGAGTAAAATTAAAATTTAGAGTACAAACCTCTAATGCCCAGCGCTTCTGGTTCAATTTTCTAACGTCTATGGGTATGCATATGGGAGCTTCCACACCAGAGGCTGACGTTCTACCAGTGAACTATCGGGGCGGAGCGGTATCATCATATCAACCTTAGTATGTGCAACGTTATACGGAAAGGAAGGAGTTGGGGCTCGGTTATAGTCAATAATACATGTCGTAAAAGGCATATACGTTCTGTTTGTTTGATATAACAGTTAAACAAAAAGTTTTTTTCCAACACTCGACAAACAAATATAACCATCAACTCTGATCAAGTCAATCAATCCATATGTGCACGTTATAACACATTAGATTAACACCAACATTTCAAACCTTTGAAATTGCCTATATATAAATTGCCTATACATGAAATCGCCTATGAAATTGCCTATGAAATTATCTATGCAATTGCAAATGAAATTGCCTTTGAAATTGCCTATGCAATTGCCTATGAAATTGCCAATGAAATTCCCTATGAAACTATCTATGAAATTGCAAATAAAATTGCCTTTGAAAGTGCCTTTGAAATTGCCTATGCAATTCCCTATGAAATTCTCTATGAAATTGCAAATGAAATGGCCTTTGAAAATGCCTATGAAATTGCCTATGCAATTCCCTGTGAAATTCTCTATGAAATTGCCAATGGAATTGCCTTGAAAATTGTCAGTAACAGGACCATGTTTAATCGTTCTAACTTGCAGTTTAAAAATGACTAGACACCAGAGGATACAATCGCCAGTGAGAAGGAAAATTGTCGTAAACTTACATACAATTGATATCGGTGTGTAAAGCGCGTTGAATCTTGCTTTATTAATACTGATGTATCACATCGCTTTATGTGTATTTCGTAGTTTTAGCGTACATTTCCATCTCAAAATATACTGGGTTTGTCTACTACAAAAAATCCAGTAAATTTAAAAATAGTGTCGGTATATGTATCTTGATGTATCGTGACTTTCACGTGCTAAATATACGCTATTTTCAAACAGGTAAACTTAGCCTGAACAGCGACAAAATATTCTTTCATTAATGTAAAATTATGTATTATCGGCCTCCTACTAGCTCGTATTGACAATTCTAGGCGTGTCTTGTATATGTAATATATTTGCCGATTTGGGGACCATCTGGTGTCTTGCCTCTTTAAAATTTAAAATACATGACGTCATAAGTTGATGACCCGCCTGCAGAAAATACATTACAATCAGTCAGTTAGAACATATTTTGTAAAATCTGAAAGACTAAGAAGGGGATTTCTTAGCATACATACTTGGCAAGAAAAATATCAGGGAACAAAGCAGATTACTATCTGGTTGTTTGTCATGTTAATACTTCTGACATTTACACCCGCGCGTATAAGACACAACATATGTCATACTTAACATATGTTCTGGGGCCATATTAAAGCATCTGAATGAAAATAGCTCTTAAAGTTAAATTAAAAACACACACACACAAATAATGCATGTAAGCATACTGGCTTAAAATTTCAGAGCGAAAACTCAAAGCGGTATGAACTCCCACCGAAGGTTTCGTTTTGCTTTGTATGACCTACAAGAACTATCAGTGTATGACTTATACTATAATAAATGAAAATGCACAAAATGTTACATTTGGGTGGTCTCAATTTTAAAGGACAATATATATATATATATATCCGCACATTAGCCTGGCATTAACTTGGATGCAGACAAAAAAAACCAGTCTTGTAAAGTTATGAGGACTAGGTTTAACGACAAACCACATATGTTCCCTATGAACAATATGGAAATATCTCTGCAAATGTCACATTTTTTAATTATTCGTTAAACCCTTTGATAATTAGTTTGACAAGAAAGCTATTAGCGTTCCGCCGCGAGCTGTCTACAAAATTGATACACTGTGCATCCCCGGTAAGCTCTGACAGATAACGCACAAAAACTAAACTGCGATTGCCTATAGATACAGGGAGCGTTTTATAAGTAGTGGCAACACCGCCGCATTACCGTTATAACTTCTGTCTTGGCAGACATGTCTACCTTAATACCTCAAAGTCCCCCACCCCTTGGCACCCACATACTTTTTGAGCCATGAAATCCAGTCTGCAAATGCCGTAACTAGCTCTAAGACTTGTTTTAGTATATTGTTCATACATAATAGGCACTGAAAATGGCACTGTTCGTCTCAAAACGACGTCCGCGTAGACAGGACTTGATCTGATGATTCAACCAGAGGTCACAAGGTTAGAGGTCTGGGTCGTTTACTGGATGTTGCAAAACCTGGAGATTGAACTGTTGTTAATAGTATGTCAGCAGTGCTGAGCGACGCACAGGAGCAGTGTCGGGTAACAACGTGACACAGCACATCCCCGGGAAAGTGGCCAATAACAGAAGTGAGAGTATGATCCCTATAAAATACGCCTGTGCTCTGGTACCGTATCTCATTTTGCTGACCCGGCCAACAACCACATTGCTGTCAAAAATAGAAACACTCATGCTGCGCCTAGCTATCACAGGACGCTCAATATTTTCACCCACCCACATTTCGTTACTTTCATTGCTGGCGGGGTAAAAAAAATGGAGCTATGTTTCATCACCCGTGGAAATCTCTCTTTAATGCCAATGGTCCTTGTCTTAGAATTGAGTGAGCAATGCCGACACGTGCCAGCTTCTGTCTTGGGGTTAACAAGCCCAACGTGCGTAAACCTGTGAATTTCCCCTTAAAATCAAATACACCGCTGACGAATGTATCACTGATACGTTCCCTATCTCTCTCATTGTAAGACGGACACTTTGCTCTACTATGACAGTATCAATATATTTTACAGATCATGCCGAAATCCGCAGGATTTGCCGCGGCTAACATTGTACGCTCTTTCTTCCTATCTTAATCAAGGATACCCATCTTGCAACAGAGAAAGGTACTGAAAAAACATTTCCCCACACACATAGTCAAGATCTGTTTATATTTGAAATGCGCTTTTACCCAGTAGGTCGCGAATCTTACAATAGGCTCGCCAGATTCCACCACATTTCAGTCAGTATGAAATGCTATATTGCCCTTATAATAAGCCTACTAATGCACATGGAAACGTGTATGATTTATTTTGGCTTTTAGAAAAATGAATAACCATTCATGTGGCATGCTACAAGAAACCATGACTGTGAAGCTATGATACCACTTCCGTAATAAAACGCTCTTCCTATATACGAAGTGCACCAAATGATGGTAAGGCAACGTAAAAAAAACCAAAGAAAAAATAAGTTGGTGTAGGGTTGGGTAAATATCTCATGTCCATAAGTGTGTCTGTGAAGCAACCTCACTTCATGAAACTACTATGCAATCATTCAAAATATGAACATGACAGATACAAGCGACTCTATACTCTGTACAATTACGTTACAAAACATCCTCACTAATTTGCACCTTCATTTTGCTGGCTCGTGCTCAAATACGAACGAAACGTTCTTGTTCGTGATAACGTGCTGCAAATGGGGATTCGAGATTGTCTGGTAGGCAAGATGCACACACCTTGTATGATATTGGCCAATGATAACGCGTCTCAGGTAGGACTAGAAAAGCAAAACCTATTGATATATTATAACTTGTGAATGCTAACATGTATTATAGAACAATTTAACTTGTCTGAGATCATTTTAATCAAAACCTTGAACGGTCAGGTAAAATGACACTGAAGTGGCAGTATTTTACAGGAAAGGAATTATTTATTTCCAGCCTTATTTGAATTGCATAAATATTCAAAAATATAGAATTGCTAAGTATAATAATAATGAGCGCACCATATATTGAACGTACAAGCGGGTACAGGTAATAGAAGTTCACCATTGAATGTAAGACTTAGTCTTGTATGTAATGTACTTGAAGAAGAGTTCCAATATATATATATTTCAATTCCCGATGTATGTTAAGACAATAAATAATAATATACCTAAATAATATCGTCAACGATCCTCTTTGTAAAAAGCTACAGATTTTTTTCAGTCAGAAAATAAAGTCATATGATATACCATAACCACATTTGTGTATAATGCCCTAAACCTAAGAAAATAGGAATGCTCAATTGTTTTTCAAATCATTTTTTAACCCAATACCTAACCAAATTTCAAGAAATGCCTTACGTAGTTTCAATATGTCTAATCCAAATTTGGACAATGTCTATCACAATGTCCGGCAATAATTAGCCAATTTATGACAATGGCTATCACAATGTCCGGCAATAATTAGCCAATTTATGACAATGGCTATCACAATGTCCGGCAATAATTAGCCAATTTATGACAATGGCTATCACAATGTCCGGCAATAATTAGCCAATTTATGACAATGGCTATCACAATGTCCGGCAATAATTAGCCAATTTATGACAATGTCTATCACAATGTCCGGCAATAATTAGCCAATTTATGACAATGGCTATCACTATGTCCGGCAATAATTAGCCAATTTATGACAATGGCTATCACAATGTCTGGCTACGTTGAAGTCTAATTATAGCAATGTCTGGTAATGTACATTCCAATATCTAGCAATGTCTCTCCCAATGTCTGGTAATGTATATCCCAATGTCTAGCAATGTCTCTTCCAATGTCTGGTAATGTATATCCCAATATCTAGCAATGTCTCTCCCAATGTCTGGTAATGTATATCCCAATGTCTAGCAATGTCTCTCCCAATGTCTGGTAATGTATATCCCAATATCTAGCAATGTCTCTCCCAATGTCTGGTAATGTATATCCCAATGTCTGGTAATGTATATCCCAATGTCTAGCAATGTCTCTCCCAATGTCTGGTTAGGTATATCTCAATATATAGTCTCTCCAAATGTCTGGTAATGTATATCCCAATATATATATCAATGTCTCTCCCAATGTGTGGTAATGTATATCCCAATATATAGCAATGTCTCTCCCAACGTCTGGTGATGTATATTTCAATATCTAGCAATGTCTCTCCCAACGTCTGGTGATGTATATATGGAATATATTGATAGGACGCTTCTCTGGTGACCTGTATCAGATCGAGTTCGGTGTGTAAACACGTATCCGGCGAGACCGCAGGTATGCTTACGCCTCGGGTGACATTCTGCCCTCGGGTTGACAATATATATGTCACACATGCTACTATATGATATTAATATCTAGCAATGTCTCTTCCAATATCTAGCAATGTATATTTCAATATCTAGCAATGTCTCTCCCAATGTCTGGTTAGGTATATCCCAATGTCTAGAAATGTCTCTCCCAATGTCTGGTAATGTATATCCCAATATCTGGCAATGTCTCTCCCAATGTCTGGTAATGTATATTCCAATATCTGGCAATGTCTCTCCCAATGTCTGGTAATGTATATTCCAATATCTGGCAATGTCTCTCCCAATGTCTAGAAATGTCTCTTCCAATATCTGGCAATGTCTCTCCCAATGTCTGGTTAGGTATATCCCATTGGCTTACTATCTTTATCTTAATGTTTGGTTATGTCTCTCCCAATGTCTGGTTAGGTATATCCCAATGTCAAGCAATGTTTCTCCCAATGTTTGGTTATGTATATCCCATTGGCTTACTATCTTTATCTTAATGTTTGGTTATGTCTCTCCCAATGTCTGGTTAGGTATATCCCATTTGCTTACTACTCTATCCCCATGTCTGGTAATGTTTATCCCATTGGCTTGCTACCTTTATCCCCATGTCTGGTAATGTATATCAGACCGGCTTGCTACCTTTATCCCCATGTTTGGTAATGTATATCAGACCGGCTTGCTACCTTTATCCCCATGTTTGGTAATGTATATCAGACCGGCTTGCTACCTTTATCCCCATGTCTGGTAATGTATATCAGACCGGCTTGCTATCTGTATCCCCATGTTTGGTAATGTATATCAGACCGGTTTGCTACCTTTATCCCCATGTCTGGTAATGTGTATCAGACCGGCTTACTATCTGTATCCCCATGTCTGGTAATGTATATCAGACCGGCTTGCTACCTTTATCCCCATGTGTGGTAATGTATATCAGAACGGCTTACTATCTGTATCCCATTGTTTGGTAATGTATATCAGACCGACTTGCTACCTTTATCCCCGTGTCTGGTAATGTATATCAGACCGGCTTGCTACCTTTATCCCCGTGTTTGGTAATGTATATCAGACCTGCTTGCTATCTTTATCCCCATGTTTGGTAATGTATATCAGACCGGCTTGCTACCTTTATCCTCATGTCTGGTAATGTATATCAGACCGGCTTGCTACCTTTATCCCCATGTTTGGTAATGTATACCAGACCGGCTTGCTACCTTTATCCCCATGTTTGGTAATGTATATCAGACCGGCTTGCTACCTTTATCCCCATGTTTGGTAATGTATATCAGACCGGCTTGCTACTTTTATCCCCATGTTTGGTAATGTATATCAGACCGGCTTGCTACCTTTATCCCCATGTCTGGAAATGTATATCAGACCGGCTTGCTACCTTTATCCTCATGTCTGGTAATGAATATCAGACCGGCTTGCTACCTTTATCCCCATGTCTGGTAATGTATATCAGACCGGCTTGCTACCTTTATCCCCATGTTTGGTAATGTATATCAGACCGGCTTGCTACCTTTATACACATGTTTGGTAATGTATATCAGACCGGCTTGCTACCTTTATCCCCATGTATGGTAATGTATATCAGACCGGCTTGCTACCTGTATCCCCATGTTTGGTAATTTATATCAGACCGGTTTGCTACCTTTATCCCCATGTCTGGTAATGTGTATCAGACCGGCTTACTATCTGTATCCCCATGTCTGGTAATGTATATCAGACCGGCTTGCTACCTTTATCCCCATGTGTGGTAATGTATATCAGACCGGCTTACTATCTGTATCCCATTGTTTGGTAATGTATATCAGACCGGCTTGCTACCTTTATCCCCGTGTTTGGTAATGTATATCAGACCGGCTTGCTACCTTTATCCCCATGTTTGGTAATGTATATCAGACCGGCTTGCTACCTTTATCCCCATGTCTGGTAATATATATCAGACCGGCTTGCTACCTTTATCCCCATGTTTGGTAATGTATATCAGACCGGCTTACTATCTGTATCCTATTGTTTGGTAATGTATATCAGACCGGCTTGCTACCTTTATCCCCATGTTTGGTAATGTATATCAGACCGGCTTGCTACCTTTATCCCCATGTTTGGTAATGTATATCAGACCGGCTTGCTACCTTTATCCTCATGTCTGGTAATATATATCAGACCGGCTTGCTACCTTTATCCCCATGTTTGGTAATGTATATCAGACCGGCTTGCTACCTTTATCCCCATGTCTGGTAATGTATATCAGACCGGCTTGCTACCTTTATCCCCATGTCTGGTAATATATATCAGACCGGCTTGCTACCTTTATCCCCATGTCTGGTAATATATATCAGACCGGCTTGCTACCTTTATCCCCATGTTTGGTAATGTATATCAGACCGGCTTGCTACCTTTATCCCCATGTTTGGTAATGTATATCAGACCGGCTTGCTACCTTTATCCCCATGTCTGGTAATGTATATCAGACCGGCTTGCTACCTTTATCCCCATGTCTGGTAATTTATATCAGACCGGCTTGCTACCTTTATCCCCATTACTGGTAATGTATATCATATCGGCTTGCATTCTTTATCCCAATGGCTGCTTATGTATTTCCCAATGTCTTCCTAAGTAATTCATTGAAAAAACTTTTGCATATTTCGTCTTCGTCTATAAAATTAGGGTGTATATTAACAGCTTATATCAGAGCATAGAATTCATTCTAGAACAAAATGATATTCGTATCCTTACATTTGGTATAATGATCTCAGCTGTTCGCTTCTCTTTCTAACAAGAACTTGTTTGTCAAGGGAAGTTTATCAAGGGAAGCTCATTCTCTACTAAGAACTTGTTTGTCGGAGGAAGCTCATTCTCTACTAAGAACTTGTTTGTCGGAGGAAGCTCATTCTCTACTAAGAACTTGTTTGTCGGGGGAAGCTCATTCTCTACTAAGAACTTGTTTGTCGGGGGAAGCTCATTCTCTACTAAGAACTTGTTTGTCGGGGGAAGCTCATTCTCTACTAAGAACTTGTTTGTCGGGGGAAGCTCATTCTCTACTAAGAACTTGTTTGTCAAGGGAAGCTCATTCTCTACTAAGAACTTGTTTGTCGGAGGAAGCTCATTCTCTACTAAGAACTTGTTTGTCGGGGGAAGCTCATTCTCTACTAAGAACTTGTTTGTCGGGGGAAGCTCATTCTCTACTAAGAACTTGTTTGTCGGGGGAAGCTCATTCTCTACTAAGAACTTGTTTGTCGGGGGAAGCTCATTCTCTACTAAGAACATGTTTGTCGGGGGAAGCTCTCTTTCTACAAAGAACTAATTTTGTCAAGGGAAGTTTTGACGGAATAAACTATCGGCAAGTGTTTCGTGGAAATCAAAGCATTTAGTATTTACCTACTTTAACTCTCTAATGGCTTGCAAATCAATAGTATCATTTCAAAGCAATTTATCTGCATTTTCCTTACGCATCTGGCCTCATAACCAATATGCATTTCCTTTGAATATGAAAGCTTGCGATAAAAAGCCATTAAGCTGTTTAAAAGATCAGAAGAACATCAAGGAAACATACTACCGTAGCATAGTACAATACTTCAAAGTGAAAGAGTGATTCAAATAAATATATAAATATTTGCTATTACGATAAAATTGCGACTCTTTCGTTCTAGCAAAATATTAATTTGACGGTTGTAAAATTTTAACATTATACGATGCGTACAGACACTTGTATTAAAATACACAAAAACACATTAAAGGTTGAAGGCACAAGAATATAGTTAAACTGCGATTGTTCGAGGACGCCGGGGCCCGAGCTAAAACCTCGAGTGATCCGATGTTTTTAACGACCTAAGTTTCCATTTTAGTCTGTTAGGAAATCTTTTACAGTGTATTTTCAAATTTGAAGTTGTCAAACCGATTGTTTACTTCGGCACAGATTACGTTCTTCGCTATGGAAATCGTTTATATGGTTAAAGGTTAGCGTATACTTAATGTTAAAATATTTATAAAAATACCAACAAAAAACAGTGAATACATTATGGTGAAGTTTATTCTTATAAAAAATACATTTTTAGACAAGCACAATTGAAATATGTCAGTGCATATAATACGCCAGGTTTAAGTTTCGCAAAATCATGAATGGATAATTGGTGCATCTTGTCTGTCTCGCGGAACTGTTGAATAATAATATTAATATATTTCAGAGTTTCCGATGTTGGACCGTTATGGAAGGGGTTTATTCATGTTTCCGATGTTGGACCGTTACGGAAGGGGTTTATTCATGTTTCCGATGTTGGACCGTTATGGAAGGGGTTTATTCATGTTTCCGATGTTGGACCGTTATGGAAGGGGTTTATTCATGTTTCCGTTGGACCGTTATGGAAGGGGTTTATTCATGTTTCCGATGTTGGACCGTTATGGAAGGGGTTTATTCATGTTTCCGATGTTGAACCGTTACGGAAGGGGTTTATTCATGTTTCCGATGTTGGACCGTTATGGAAGGGGTTTATTCATGTTTCCGATGTTGAACCGTTATGGAAGGGGTTTATTCATGTTTCCGATGTTGGACCCTTATGGAAGGGGTTTATTCATGTTTCCGATGTTGGACCGTTATGGAAGGGTTTATTCATGTTTCCGATGTTGGACCGTAATGGAAGGGGTTTATTCATGTTTCCGATGTTGGACCGTTATGGAAGGGGTTTATTCATGTTTCCGATGTTGGACCGTTATGGAAGGGGTTTATTCATATGTTTGCTATTCATTTACATTTCTCACAATTAAATTCTCATCATTAACTTCTCACAATTATTATCATATATAGCGTAAACAGTGATAATCGTTGTTTCACTGTGACACCCTATTGTGACGCGAAATTTTTTAACACATGGTAATTGTTTGTTATTAATGTGCTTTCGATCAAATTCGGGATAGAGTCGAACTCCGTTGGCTCGAATTCACAGGGACCGGCGAAAATACCTCGAGCCTCGCAAAAATCGAGCCAAGCGGGAATGCTTTCATTCAGAATAAAGAAGTATTTGTATTAAAAGACAAAAACGCACTAAAGAAACCAGATTACATTTAGGTTTATTTTTAATAGCCAGTGTTTTTTTCCAAAACGTGTTATTATTCAAATATTTGTATTATATATCACAACAACTTTTAAAAGCTATTGATTTTGATTAAAAAAAAAGTAAAAGTTCTTCGGACGTTCCTATGTCATTGTCGTTGAATAGTTGTCAGCAAGTCTTTTCGGATAACGTTGATAGTATCGTACCTTAACGTTTACGTCAACGACGTTAGAGATCATGATGGTAATTGTTGTGCCTACCACAATTAGTTCTTATCACAAAAGGGTTTTATGAACAGTGATATATTGGAGACGTTCACTGTGGCGTGTGATGTGGTATCAGCACTTGGGTCACACTTGAAACAGCATTCGACTTTCATGGCGTGCTGACGGTATCTGTGAGAGTACACAATTATGGCCAATAAGAGATAATTGATAAACAACTTTTACTGCCATGTGTACTCGCCCGATGTTTTCAACGGCTTTGAAGAAGCGGCGGAAATATTAATTGTGGGTAATTAAATATACACGGGGTAGGTGGTGTGGCCAGCCTCCTTAAAACGTAGCGGAGTTTATAGGTTTTTCATGTCAAATGCAGAGAAAACACATGTGTTACACATTCAATTGATAGAAAGTTCTTTGCCAATTTAAGTACTCTTTGTATGTATGCGCAATATCGAAAGACGTAGAAAATTGGGAATGAAAAAAGTGAATGGAAAGTACAGCAATACTTAAACATGTGTACAGGAAAGATCAAAATCATAACAATAAACAAACTTTTCAATATGAACGAACTGAACAATATCATGTAAATTACTGCACAGTATCTTTGAAATGAAATCACCTAAAGAACAATATGTGTTGTATTGTATCATGGGAATGACCTACAGTACATGGACTGAGTATTGTATCATGGAAATGACCTACAGTGCATGGACTGAGTATTGTATCGTGGGAATGACCTACAGTGCATGGACTGAGTATTGTATCATGGGAATGACCTAAGTACATGGACTGAGTATTGTATCATGGGAATGACCTAAGTACATGGACTGAGTATTGTATCATGGGAATGACCTAAGTACATGGAGTGAGTATTGTATCGTGGGAATGACATAAGTACATGGACTGAGTATTGTATCGTGGGAATGACATAAGTACATGGACTGAGTATTGTATCGTGGGAATGACATAAGTACATGGACTGAGTATTGTATCATGGGAATGACCTACAGTGCATGGACTGAGTATTGTATCATGGGAAAGACATAAGTACATGGACTGAGTATTGTATCATGGAAATGACCTACAGTGCATGGACTGAGTATTGTATCATGGGAATGACATACAGTGCATGGACTGAGTATTGTATCATGGAAATGACCTACAGTGCATGGACTGAGTATTGTATCATGGAAATGACCTACAGTACATGGACTGAGTATTGTATCATGGGAATGACCTACAGTGCATGGACTGAGTATTGTATCATGGGAATGACTTAAGTACATGGACTGAGAATTGTATCAAGGGAATGACATAAGTACATGGACTGAGTATTGTATCATGGGAATGACCTACAGTTTATGGACTGAGTATTGTATCATGGGAATGACCTACAGTGCATGGACGCATGAACTGAGTATTGTATCGTGGGAATGACCTACAGTTCATGGACTGAGTATTGTATCGTGGGAATGACCTACAGTTCATGGACTGAGTCTTGTATCATGGGAATGACCTACAGTTCATGGACTGAGTATTGTATCATGGGAATGACCAACAGTTCATGGACTGAGTATTGTATCGTGGGAATGACCTACAGTTCATGGACTGAGTATTGTATCGTGGGAATGACCTACAGTTCATGGACTGAGTCTTGTATCATGGGAATGACCTACAGTTCATGGACTGAGTATTGTATCATGGGAATGATCTACAGTTCATGGACTGAGTATTGTATCATGGGAATGATAACCGCAGCAGGGCAGGGCATGTAAACAATCACAATGGCACCAGTAAACACCAGCCAAGTAACATCGCCAACTAACATTGCCGCACTTTCTGTTTGTTTATAAGAATATCAGACAGATGTTCCAAACAGAAGAGAGGTGTAGCCTCCTGTATGTCCAGATTGAACATGTTGTTTATTACCATGAAAGGCCATACATATTACATAATTAAATGTTAACTTATAACATCACTATTTAGCGCGTTTGAACGTGTATTATGAAAATAGCGCTATAATAATAATATTGTAATTAATAACAGATAACAATAATAAAAATAAAAAGTTCATATTCTTAGTACTTGGTTTAGGTATACCTTGTTTTTGACCACTTAAACTCAATAAACGTTTATAAAGTTTTCTGCAATCAAAACACTGCAATGCATTTTGATTTTGACTTTGAATCTTATACGTTATACGTACTATCAACATTTGCCTTTAAAGAGTGATATTTACCACCACTAACGACATTTACCATTGCCATTATAGCGTCGAATGTACCATCACCAACGACAGTTGACATTGTGGCGTCAAATGTACCATCACTAACGACAGTTGCCACTGTGGCGTCAAATGTACCATCACCAACGACAGTTGTCACTGTGGCGTCAAATGTACCATCACTATAAACAGTTGCCACTGTGGCGTCAAATGTACCGGCACCAACGACAGTTGCCACTGTGGCGTCAAATGTATCATAACTAATAACAGTTGCCACTGCGGCGTCAAATGTACCATCACCAAAGACAGTTGCAACTGTGGCGTCAAATGCACCATCACCAGTTGCCACTGTGGCGTCAAATGTACCATCACCAACGACAGTTGCCACTGCGGCATCAAATGTACCATCACCAACGACAGTTGCCACTGCGGCGTCAAATGTACCATCACCAACGACAGTTGCCACTGCGGCGTCAAATGTACCATCACCAACGACAGTTGCCACTGTGACGTCAAATGTACCATCACCAATGACAGCTGCCACTGCGGCGTCAAATGTACCATCACCAAAGACAGTTGCCACTGTGGCGTCAAATGCACCATCACCAGTTGCCAGTGTGGCGTAAAATGTACCATCACCAACGACAGTTGCCAGTGTGGCGTCAGATGTACCATCACCAACGACAGTTGTCACTGTGGCGTCAAATGTACCATCACTAACGACAGTTGCCACTGCGGTGTCGAATGTACCATCACCAACGGCAGTTGCCACTGTCGCGTCAAATGTACCATAACCAACGACAGTTGCTCTGTGGTGTCAAATGTACCAGCCAAAACGACAGTTGCCTGTGTGGCGTCAGATGTACCATCAGCAACGACAGTTGTCACTGTGGCGTCAAATGTACCATCACTAACGACAGTTGCCACTGTGGTGTCGAATGTGCCATCACCAACGGCAGGTGCCATTATGGCGTCAAATGTACCATCACCAACGAAAGTTGCCACTGTGGTGTCAAATGTACCATCACTAACGACAGTTGCCAGTGTGGCGTAAAATGTACCACCACCAACGACAGTTGCCAGTGTGGCGTCAAATGTGCCATTACCAACGACAGTTGCCAGTGTGGCGACAAATGTGCCATCACCAACGACAGTTGCCAGTGTGGCGTCAAATGTGCCATTACTTACGACAGTTGCCAGTGTCGCGTCAAATGTACCATCACCAACGACAGTTGCCAGTGCGGCGTGAAATGTACCATCACCAACGGCAGTTGCCAGTGTGGCGTAAAATGTACCAACACTAACGGCAGTTGCCAGTGTGGTGTCAAATGTACCATCACTAACGGCAGTTGCCAGTGTGGTGTCAAATGTACCAACACTAACGGCAGTTGCCAGTGTGGCGTCAAATGTACCATCACTAACGGCAGTTGCCACTGTGGTGTCAAATGTACTACCACCAACGGCAGTTGGTTGTCAGTGTGGCGTCAAATGTACCATCACCATCGACAGTTGCCAGTGTGGCGTGAAATGTACCATCACCATCGACAGTTGCCAGTTTCGCGTGAAATGTACCATCACTAACGACAGTTGCCAGTGTCGCGTCAAATGTACCATCACCAACGACAGTTGCCAGTGTGGCGTCAGATGTACCATCACCAACGACAGTTGCCAGTGTGGCGTGAAATGTACCATCACCATCGACAGTTGCCAGTTTCGCGTGAAATGTACCATCACTAACGACAGTTGCCAGTGTGGCGTCAGATGTACCATCACCAACGACAGTTGCCAGTGTCGCGTCAAATGTACCATCACCAACGACAGTTGCCAATGTGGCGTGAAATGTACCATCACCAACGGCAGTTGCCAGTTTCGCCACCAACGACAGTTGTGGCGTCAAATGTAATAAGTGTACAAAACACGTATACGAGTTCTGCTATGTGTTATTCCATTTATTTGCCAAACATGGTTTTCTGTGACATAGAACACATGGCGAAATATTAGCACATATTTGCATATTGATTACTTTATAACAAATAATGTAATTAAACAGGGAGAAAACTGCAATAATTTATTTCCTTCATGACATTTCTATATCTCTCATGGGAAAAGTTCCTAGAAATTTTCTCTGAAAACACGCATAAAAATGATTATCATGATAAAAAAGAAAATAAACTATTATAATTTCGAGATATTTCTCGGAATGTATGAA
This sequence comes from Mya arenaria, assembly GCF_026914265.1. Taxonomy (NCBI): domain Eukaryota; kingdom Metazoa; phylum Mollusca; class Bivalvia; order Myida; family Myidae; genus Mya; species Mya arenaria. The sequence continues at coordinate 56,225,667 of NC_069132.1, read as the reverse complement.
CGAATCCTTACATCGAGCAAGAATGTGTTGTACGCTCAAAATGTCATTCGAAGTACTGGTCAATTGATGAAAAGATACAATGCCGTTCACTGGAATCCATGTATAAGTTCAGAGAAAAAGAAGAAAAAGTTTAACGTCCGTTATGCATGTAGGTTCTGGAGTACCATTGGGGTAAAATGTCTAACAGTACTAGTAGTCAACCAAAACATAGAGATGCTCACGAGTGTCCTCTATTTTATTCGGATACATCGGCAACTTCTGTAATGGCCTATCAATAACTACTCCACCTACTAGAGCTACTACTGCTACTGCTACTGCTACTGCTGCTGCTGCTATTCCTGTTGCTGCTACTGCTGCTTCTTCTTCTACTACTACTACTACTACTACTACTACTACTACTACTACTACTACTACTACTACTACTACTACTACTACTACTGCTACTAATAATAATGATAATGATAATAATAATAATAATTATTATTATTATTATCATTATTATTATTATTATTATTATTATTATTATTATTATTATTATTATTATGATAATAATACTAATTATAATTATAATAATACTAATAATAATAATAATAATAATAATAATAATAATAATAATAATAATATAATAGTAAAAATAATAATAATAATAATAATAATAATAATAATAATAATAATAATAATAATAATATAATAGTAAAAATAATAATAATAATAATAATAATAATAATAATAATAATAATAATAATAATAATAATAATATAATAGTAAAAATAATAATAATAATAATAATAATAATAATTAATAATAATAATAATAATAATAATAATAATAATAATAATATAAAAAAATGCCTTAGAAAAAGTAGAAACAATTATTTGCAACGAATTTAATTATAACATTTATATACCAATGCCGATTATTTCACCAGTAGGCATCATATCTGATATCTCACAGCACTACATGTTTTATAATCTAAGGTCGTGAACACAGATGTTTTCAAGTGGAAGGTAAATCATAAAACTGGCTTATCTATGTTGTTTTCTGATTCTATGAAAACATTTACGTAGTATTTTTCCAGCATAATATATACATATGTTGACACACACTATATAAAAAATGTCTGTAATTGTAGACAAGTCTTAATAAAATGTCTATTCTGCTCTGTGCACAACTTTTGTTAATTGCAAATACAATCTTGGACCGATGAATAATAAATGGTTCTAGCGCCAAATAGGAGGATTTCATTACCAGAAGTTGCTTTATAATATAATATTGAAAAAAAGTTTTATTAAATATACTTTTAAAGAAATAGCGATGTACACGTTAGTTTATATTCAAGGGTTGGAATTAAGAAACGCAACAATTTATAGTATTTATAATTATCTTAATAAACGTGTGTATATCATTGATGCATGAGCCTAAGGCCTTTATGCTTTGAAATAAACTTAGCCTTTACCGTGTATCGATATTTTATGGCACTTATTCCTTGCGAGTATATATGGTAATACTGAAGTAGTTAGAGATGTATGTGGGTTGTTGACAGCAGCCAGAGAGGGCAGTGACACCCGCGTAAATCCCGAGTGGACGCAACTACCGAGGGAGACTTAAGTAAATGAAACAGCCGTAATCAATACCATTACCATTGCGCGGTCTGTAAACAACACACGCCCAGTGACCAATATTCAAAATAAGGTAATGAACATATACAATTCATTAGCTAGTAGTGCAAAGGAGCGACCTCTGTCACATCAAGATGTAATTATATCCATCCGAACACGCCAAACAGGTGTGGATGCGCTCACTGTCAGTGTTTTACCGGCATTTATAAACAGAATTTGACCGTGTGTGCATTGATTAGCAACGATTTAATCTAAAATGTCAAAGAAAGAGTGTCACTGACGTTGCATGAATAGAGTACATCAGTTCAAAATCCCCATCAGTATAATTTATACCAATACTGTTAACGTGCATATTTCAATACAAAGTCAAGGTACAATATAACTTAAATGTATTTGTTACAAAATATTAGTCCTTATATCCGAAATATATATATTCTTTAAAAAATGTGTTTTAACAAGAATTCACAAAAGATAGCAAAACTCACAGATGTTTGTAATAAAATGCATAACAATATACATATCGACTTGTGAAAACTGTGATTTACTGTTTGATTAAACTTGTCGTCTACGAACTTACCTGATGTCCGCTGTCATCCTCCCTCTCGACTCATCCTGACAATATCAGCGAGAAGACAACAATGGGGCATTCAGTAGAGGAACTCAAATCTCTAAATAAGTCTCTGAAACGAGAGAAAAATGTCCATTTCATAATCCATCTTATTTCAGTCTCCTTGTCAGATATTCAATCAATAAACAGTATATACGATATATGAAAATCGCAGTGAACAACTAACTATATACGCCGCATTTCTCCTCATTTCTCTCTCCCTCGCTTTAAGTGCGTGCGTGCGTGCGATCGCTCCGGTTCGTGCGTGTATGCGTGCATGTTTGTGTTCGGTATTGCAGTGATGGGGGATTTCTTAGAAATTCGTGAAAGGCTCACATCTGCCACACAAATATCTTTCTAAACTGTTTCCTTAACCCAATTAATGAACGTTTTGCTAATCGGATTGACTATGACTCTTATTTCACAAATAGTAATGTACAATGCATGGTTTTCTGTTATGGAATTTGTTAAAAAAATACTGTCGCTAACGGTTACTATGAGCATACTTTTGCATTTACATGGACTGTGTGACAATGGTATCCAAACAAATCGTCCGTTCTTATTAGAATTAAACCTGTGGTATCAGGGAAGAGCAATTTGTCTTTCTTCCGTGAATGCCACATTAGCTGCACAATTAGTTAAATGTGGATGGAGTTCACGGTACATTAAACATCAGTTCCTTCCATGAGTGAAAACCAGATTTCGTTTCAAATTAATATATCTGTAACGACAAGCTACGCTCTAGGGTTTCTCTGTCGGTGGACGTCTAATTAAGGAGAATCACGGCATGTTGAGCTATTTCCGTGCAGAGATGGTCGACCGAGATCCGCCGTAGCTTCGTTACCCAGCGGTACCAACCTGCTGGAATCGTCCCCTTCAACTTGAACAATTAATGCAGGTACGACCACTTATCACAAAATAATCCCACTATATATAAAATTTGCTGTGAGTTTACTCTTAATGTTTCGAAACAGATTGAAATAAGCAACGAACCATCTAGAAAATGAGGAAGAATTAAGACATAGAAACCATAAAACCATAGTGGTTGTCCGGTATGCAAAATGTCTAGCGCACTCGCTGCCAACTAGGCGACCCGGGCTCGATTCCCGGCCTGGAGTTCGGTGAGTTAGGTTTGTGGTCACAAAGCCGTAGAATTGGGTTTTTTTCCGGGTACTCCGGTTTCCCTCACAACACAAGACCACACTCTCGCGTAACACCGTGTCTACAAGAGTGATTAAAATAATGTTGTAATAACCTGTTTCACAATCGTTGTAAAATAAATAAGTTTAAACTAAATGTAAACCATTTCCCACTTTCGTCTCCCACGAGTCAAACAGACGCATTAGGTTGGCCCAAACGTTTCTCATTAAATTAAGTTGAAAGTGGTAATTGCAAAATTGAATAACATGAGCCTCGCTTGTTCGTTATTCTAGCGATATAAACTTCGATAAATAATACATAAAAGCACGTACCTAATAGTTTCAGAACAGCAATCCTAGCATGTAACTAATTTTTAAATTGTTGAGCAACCACCGGTGATGCGACGGCTTTCTTGTTTAGGAAATATACGTCATGGAAAGGTAGTTAACGTTGAAAACCCACTACATAAATCAATAGGTCTATGACACTTCGTTGCATGTTTCACTATTGCTTTAAATTAAAGGAAACAATGCAGATATGCTTCTTGTATGCTGACTTAACAATTTGTTACGTAAAGGTTCTGGAATATAATCGTTTGTTAACTTAATTGAACTGTAAAAAATGAAATATAAACCAACAGATTAACATGAAAGATGGACGAAACTTTGCAGAAACCGGCAAAAATAACAGAAACACCATGATACCGTTACCTTGAAGTAGTTTCATTTTATCAGTACTGACCCATGTAGCGGGTCTGTAGATACGCTCAATTAGACCAGCACATGGGAGCATGTCAAAGATACCACTGATGTTGGAGAATGTCAAGGACACCCCTGATGCAGGAACGCCAATGATACACCAGGATGTAGACACCAAGTTCTCAAAGACAATTTGATAGGATACTCTTGTGTTCGCAATCTTTACTTCACTCCTCTGTCATTTCCATTAATTAATGGCATAATGGGCAGCACTTATGAATGATTAATTGGAAACTAATGGTTTTATATCTCATGCAAATTCGTACTCCAGCTCTGTTGACAAGTAACACATGCATCCCGTTCTCCACAGCTATGTAACTCCCAGTGGAGGCATCATTTCAAACATCGTAATTAATGAACTATTCTGATCAATAGACTTCCACTGGTTTGGCCTACGAGACTCCAGAGACGGCTTACAATAGCGTGAATTGCCGCACTGTTTCAGGAAAGTTTACAGACATACTGCTAATGAGAGAAAAACAAACCAAATGTGCACGTGAACTCTGAGCCAGCTGTAATAATGCCGATGCAACAGAACTCGGAATAAATAGAGACTCACAGACTCTCGGACGAGGAGCTGTTTAACTCATTAGTGTTATCTTCAAACAATTCAAGAGCGCAGTGCAATGTCTCCGAGCAACGCTGAATTGCGTCTTGTATCGAAGAGTGGCAATGAATATGTGATTATAATCATACAATAGAACGAGAAAAACGAAAGGTATTAGAGATAAGGAAGATTAAATGAGAAGAGGTAGCTATTGATCGCTGATATGACAATATCTCCGGCCCTGTCCATCTTTCCCGTATCTGTCTCCAAAGTCTCGCACTTAGCCTCAATCAATAGTCCTTTCACCAAACTCGCTCGTCTTATGTGATACGTACTGTAATTAACAACATGTAATGCTTGCCCAAAATGTCAACGCCTCACATGTAACGCGAATGTAAATTGCAAATATGTAAGTTCAGTTTGAACTCTGTAGGTGTTTTTTTGCTTATAATGGCAAGAAACACTTAGGTATAAATGTTGTTTTTTAGCTGAACGGAAGATATTACGTAGTTACATGTTGCTGTAAGTAGAAAGTGCGAAACATAATTTGTTCCGTTTGTTTATCGCTGAATATAGGATTGGACTGTTCTTCAAAGGGAATCTTAATTAGAGAATAATAAAATGGTATTATAGCCTCAGCACATTAACTATCCAGATATATGTGGTCTTCGCACATTAAATTGAAGACTATTGACTTTCGCCCTCGGAACTGGCAGGGGTTATTCCGAGCGACGGCTATAGCTCATAAGTGATAATTGATAACGAAATTATATTGCCTACTGAGTTTGCTGGAAATAAAGTTACTTTTATAGATAAAAAGTATAAAAGCGCTGTACTGAGTTTGCTGGAAATAAAGTTACTTTTATAGATAAAAAGTATAATAGCGTTGTACTGAGTTAGCTGGAGAGAAAGTTACTTTTATAGATAAAAAGTACAATAACGCTGTACTGAGTTTGTCAGGCCAAAGTGAGTCGACCGGGCCATACTTAGTCGGTGAGGCCTAAATTAGTCGGTCAGGCCATACTGAGTCGACCATGCCAGGGTAAGTGAGATGGCAACAATAAGTCAGTCGCTCATCAGTGAGTCGGTTGGTTCACATTTAATCGGTAAGGCCTGAGTGAGTCAGTCAAGCATCAGTGAGTCGGTCGGGTTATAGTGAGTCGGTCAGGCCATAATGAATTACGGCCACAATTTTTCTGTCGGGCAATACTGAGTCGGTCATGCCTAAATAATTCGGAGTTAGGCCATAATGAGTCGACCAGTCCACAGTTTGTATGTAAAGCCACAATGAGTCAGTCGGGCCACAGTGAATCGGTTGGATCACATTAAATCGGTCAGTCCACAATGAGTCAGCCAGGCAAGAGTGAGTCGGTCAAGTGATAGTGAGTCGGTCAGGTCACAATGGGTGTGTCGGGCCACAATGAGTTTGTCAGGTCACAATGAGTCCGTCGACCCACATTGAATCGGCCGACCCACAGTGAGTTGGTCAGGCCATGATGGGTTGGTCGAGTCACATTGAATCGGCCGGGCCACGGTGAGTTGGTCGGGCCATAATGGGTTGGTCGGGCCACAGAGAGTCAGTCGGGCCACAGTGAGTCGGTCAGGCCACGGTGAGTCAGTTGGGCCACAATGAGTCGGTCGAGCCACATTGAATCGGCCGGGCCACAGTAAGTCGGTCAGGTCATACGGAGTCGGTCAGTCAGTCGGCACACAATAAATTGGTCAGGTTACAGTGAGTTGGTCAGGCCATGATGGGTTGGTCGGGTCACAGTGAGTCGGTCGGCCATGATGGGTTGGTCGGGTCACAGTGAGTCGGTCAGGCCATGATGGGTTGGTCAGGTGACAGTGAGTCGGTCAGGCCATGATGGGTTGGTCGGGTCACAGTGAGTCGGTCGGCCATGATGGGTTGGTCGGATCACAGTGAGTCGGTCAGGCCATGATGGGTTGGTCAGGTGACAGGAGTCGGTCAGGCCATGATGGGTTGGTCAGGTTACAGTGAGTCGGTCAGGCCATGATGGGTTGGTCGGGTCACAGTGAGTCGGTCGGCCATGATGGGTTGGTCGGGTCACAGTGAGTCGGTCAGGCCATGATGGGTTGGTCGGGTCACAGTGAGTCGGTCAGGCCATGATGGGTTGGTCGGGTCACAGTGAGTCGGTCAGGCCATGATGGGTTGGTCGGGTTACAGTGAGTCGGTCAGGCCATGATGGGTTGGTCGGGTCACAGTGAGTCGGTCAGGCCATGATGGGTTGGTCGGGTCACAGTGAGTCGGTCGGCCATCATGGGTTGGTCGGGTCACAGTGAGTCGGCCAGGCCATGATTGGTTGGTCGGGCCACAGTGTGTCGGTCGGCCATTGTCGTGATCATCATGACTATAATAGCTTTTTTAATGATGACTGGTCGCATTTGACGTCATCAGTCATAGAAACGTACACATAAGAATGGGTTGCAGTTTGCTGAAATATCAGTAAAACAAGTGTTTAATTCGCTTTGATGAAAATATATTGTACTACATGCCATGATTTAACACGCACCACACCAGTTAATGTGTTTTAGGTGAAGAATAGCCTTTATTAAAACTACCAGCACGACAATAATTGGGCCACGAATTTGAGTATCAAAGTGCACCAGTCTTGTACTAGAATGGATCCTGATGAGCGGAGAAAAGGTCTTAGAAATAGAAGCTTGGACGAGTGAGGCCTCTGTAAAAGAATCAATTTAAAAGGATATTTTTATTTCCATAGTTCCATAATTGATATTTCCATCTCACGCATTTCTATCCGATATTCGTCTCATTTTGGCCACTTAATAATGCGAACGAATAAAACGGGTTTCCAAGCCTAAGCTCATTACTGTATTAAAATCCCCTACTGTGAGAATCTGAGAGCGCACTTTGCAACCACTGTAGATATCATAAAAAAGTTTTTTTTTATCTGATTGAGAGACAATCAGAACAAGAGTTTAAACATAGTATGATAATATTTTCCCCGCTAAATGTCCTTTCAGCTCTTGCAGGTATTTGAGTTACACACGTATAATTCTGAAATGTCATGTCAGCGGTTATATGCCATCTATTTCTTTAAAACACTTATTTCGGACATCAACAGCTAAAGGTGTGTTCACGCACAACTGATTTAATTGACAGAAATATCTTCCAGTGTAAAAGAAGAAGATACAACGTTTAAACCCTCTATAATCGGATTAAATGCTCCAAATCGTTTATTTGAAATATGCAGTTTGTCATAAATGGATCATTTTTTAAATAAATACGAAAGTTTGACTTTTAAATAATGATACACTAGTTTCTACTTATATTGATATCGTGTTCGGTACTTACCTAATTTTGTATTCCATTGGCCAGAAAACACACACAAACAAACACAAATCCAAAACATAAAAAATAAAGGAAAAGCGAATATGTCCCGATGAATCTCAATAAACAAGAACTTGTATGAAGTACTATCGTACAAGTATTATGCACTGGAAGCAAACAAACGAATGCGGTGTAAGCGCAGTTAACAGGCCTCTAGTACTATCTCGCCGAGGCTCCATCACGGAAATCCAATAGCGCTAGCAAAGATGCTACGAGAGAGGCTGGGAAGAAACAGATGCCCGTGTCCCGACAAGAAACATGTCGTCTGTAATTGAATCAGATCATCCGGAAATGTCCCAGTTTATGTTTCCTACATGGTGACCGGAACATGGACCACGAAGAAGACCTCCACAAAGAGAATGTTTTAACACACTCGAGTCATGTAAAAATTTATTTCGGATATGGTTTTTGATTTAAAAGAGTCGACATAAATTCGCTGTAAACATTAAGCGCGGATAAATAGGAACTATTTTATGACACTGCCACCATTTCAAAACATCAAACATGCATGTACTCCATACCAAAGCTGAAGAAAATGCACGAAATAATTTATACAACTGAAACCTCGCCTTTCATCTGCTTCCTCATCAAAGTGGTCACAATTTACTTGCCATGCAATGTCGTAAAATGACCATAAAGGTCGTCTTAACTACACCAACGCCCGGGAGTCATTTATACTACACCTCTGACCTGTGCACGTCGTGGGAGAGGAACATTAATAATATTTACAACAAAACGAGTGAGCTCGAAACAGTACTCTTCAATGTTCTAACAGATTCGCGTCTCTTTGATGTATTTTACTATGACCATAGCAAAATATGAGGTTAAAAAACGTCCATTTAGCAACATCGCAAGCAAAGAGTAATTCGCTATTGGTAATAATAAGCTTTGTCGGTTTAGCATCAGTTTCGAAAACTGACATTAAACTATTAATCAGTATCCCTTCAGTCAGATTTTTGTATCAAAGCCGTTTATAGCACGAAGAAAGCGTGTTCAAAGCGAATTAAAAATAAATATTCAAGATGACCATTAATATGCGCAAACTGTCCCAGACAACTGAAAAACCGGTGTTTTGAACTATTGATTGACTAAATCTACAACCAGCAAACAACAGCAGCAACGGTAGGACTTTCTTCCAAGGAAAACGCGTTGCTCTGGAAGTAATTGGAAAATTGACGAGTAAATAGCATCTCCGAGAACCAATAACCAAGCAAACACGAAATTTATTGTAATCCGGAGACCATATGCTATTTGTTTAAACATCAATGATTTTGATGAACGGACGAAGTAAACGCGATAATTCATTCCGTAACAGGCAAACATGATTGCTATTCACAAAAATCATGACATTTTAGCTTAGCGATGAAAAAAACTATGAAGGGAAATCAACGTTTCACTTTAATTACTTTTCATGCATCCAGTGGAACTCTCTTTAATTACTTTCCATGAAACAAGTAAAAATCCATTTCGATTTTCAATTCGATAAAAGGAGAAGGCTTTAAAACAAGTATTAAACGAATCTTTAATTTCCTGTAAAGAAACACTTAAACACCAGTGGACTAATTGAACATTACTGAAAATCTATGTTTAATTAAATACGCTATTAATTACAGACTGCCTTTTACGACCATCCATCAATCATTTTTACAAACACTACTACTGGTAAAGTTTAATTTCTAAGTTACAAAATGGTAAGTTCGACTATTTTTGAATTGTTCACTGAGATTGTTTCTTTATAGGTTTTATATGATTTAAGAAACAAATTAATCAAATTGCTACATGATCATTGTAAAATTTTGTTTCCATTTAATAAAAAATATCATAATAATGCTATCCATGCAAAAATAAAATAATGGTTAATAGATAACCACATCTTTGCATCCTAATAATGGATGGCTTACCTTAATGCACTAACATTTCTATGCATCCTAATGATCGATGGCTTATGTTTAACAATTTCAATTCTTAAACACTGTATGATATAGACTCACATTAATAATGGTAGATGTTGCACTTGGCACATGACAGCTGGTTAGATGAACACGAGGATCGGACAGGCCGCCCATTAAATACTGGCTCGCCTCCGCTCCATTTGGTTTATTTGACAACATTTTATAAATAAAACAAGATCCACTTCACAAGTCATATTTCACACTGGTCATTTTCATTTAAGTGTTTACCTTCCATTACTTAACCATATTACTGTTTACAAATGTCCAGATTCTACATACTTCAAACTTTTAAATGGCTATTTTTGTAAAATGGAAAATCATTAAAGCTTATTGATGGTTAGTGTAAAGATAACAGCTTATGAAAACATATGTACATAACTAATACTCCGCTCAAAATTGTACATGGATTAAATTCAATATTCTTCATGCGAATTGCCCTTGTGGCGAAAAGGTGGCTAGCACAAATGGCCTATAAAATCACGGCCCGTTTCTCCATTTAATGCCCTCGTTCAACAATGGGCTCCCTGTGTGCTTATTTAACAGTCTCCTTAACAATATTCCGCATCAGCAATCGTAAAATACGTACTGACTAATTGGCAAGTGACAGTTAAAAAACCTCTTGGTCTGTACGTTTGAAGAAGTCTGTAATTGGCAGATTGTGTCAAGACTGATAAGTCGCCCACGAGACTTACGCTCTCACTGTTTACTTAGCTTAACAAAAGATCGTAAAGGAAATTTACGTTAAGTACTTTCAAAAACACCTACTTCAGAACAAACAAAAACGTCTTTTATAATTGCAGATACTTAAGACACCCAGAGGAAATGCGACAAACGATATGCGCCATATTTCCATGCAGTTCAGTGGAAACATGGGTTTAACGCTACTCTAATGAATAGAAAACATCAAATGACGAACCAATGTTTATTCCAGTAGAATGATTAATGTTCCTTATGTTGCCGATTAGGAAAACTAGGAACTTAAAGCGTGTGTCTACATTGAGCGACTGTACTTGCCAAGAAGGAACGGCTGCGATGCATTCATTTCAATATGTTGCTTGGTGACAGATGGCCATATAAATCAGTAATAGCCGTTATTAATACGCAGAAAGAAAAGCAGCTACAGAACTGTAACATGCGTAATGTATCAATTATATTGTTACAGTCTGCTCAGATCATGATGTCACGCTAAGTGTAAAATGTCTGTCAGCGGGATTAGTGGCGGATCCGCAGTTAAGTCAAGTTGTAAGACACTTGACAAACCAGAGGTAGCCGAATAAAACCACAATGAAATTCAGCATAACTGTTTGTACCTGGGTTAATACATTCGAAACATAAGTTGTGTAAATGTTCCATAATTATAAAAAGACACTCTACATGCAGGATTGTTTAAATGACGTCCATAAATTATCGACTGGTTATTTGTTGATAGTCAGAATCATACATGGCAATACTTTCATAAGGTATATATGACAAACAACACGTTTTAATTAAATATGGCCAACATGTAAAACGCCCATATATCTACGTTAATATGTAATAAACTGGTTTCGTTTGCCAAAATATTTATTGATTGGTCAATGTTTATCCAGTATTGACTGTTCACCAATCCAAATGATTGTATGTGCAAACTAGCCAAAAGATACCTTGTAAATATCTTATCCCGTAAAATGCGTTTTATTCAATCGGCTGAAGATTACCACTCATGTGCGTTTAATCGTTCTGTTAACCTATCGTGTATTAATCATTCACCCGTTTAATTAATGTTCCCTAATTTCCGGTGTATCGTTCAGCTTCTGTTTACCCATCTTCTGTGAGCCTATTCGTGAATAATTATAGGAACGGTTTTGTATCTGGGCGGTTTCCAACAGTGCAGTTCTTCTGTTTATTAACTAGAAAAGAAATATCTCATAAAGTTCTTAATGAACCAGTCTCCTGTTTACCCCATTTCCCGTTCCATCATCCTGTTTACCCCCATTCCTGTTGTATACTTCTTTAATGTCTTCTCCCGTTGAATCGCGGTGTTCATTTCTTCCGTTTAATCGTTTTGCTATTAATCGTCTACCCCGCTCTCGTTATATCGTCATGTTTACACTACTTCAACTATTTCGTCATGGGTACCCCACTACCATTGTATCGTCATGTTTACACTACTTCAACTGTATCGTCATGATACCCCACTCCCATTGTATCGTCATGTTTACCATACTTCCACTGTATCGTCATGGTACCCCACTACCATTGTATCGTCATGTTTACCCTACTTCCACTGTATCGTCATGGGTACCCCACTACCATTAAATCGTCATGTTTACCCCACTACCATTGTATCGTCATGGGTACCCCACTCCCGTTGTATCGTCATGTTTACCCTACTTCCACTGTATCGTCATGGGTACCCCACTACCATTAAATCGTCATGTTTACCCCACTACCATTGTATCGTCATGGGTACCCCACTACCATTGTATCGTCATGTTTACCCTACTTCCACTGTATCGTCATGGGTACCCCACTGCCATTAAATCGTCATGTTTACCCCACTACCATTGTATCGTCATGGTACCCCACTCCCATTGTATCGTCATGTTTACCATACTTCCACTGTATCGTCATGGTATCCCACTACCATTGTATCGTCATGTTTACCCTACTTCCACTGTATCGTCATGGGTACCCCACTACCATTAAATCGTCATGTTTACCCCACTACCATTGTATCGTCATGGGTACCCCACTCCGTTGTATCGTCATGTTTACCCTACTTCCACTGTAACGTCATGGGTGCCCCACTCCCATTGTATCGTCATGTTTACCCTACTTCCACTGTATCGTCATGGGTACCCCACTACCATTAAATCGTCATGTTTACCCCACTACCATTGTATCGTCATGGGTACCCCACTCCCGTTGTATCGTCATGTTTACCCTACTTCCACTGTATCGTCATGGGTACCCCACTACCATTAAATCGTCATGTTTACCCCACTACCATTGTATCGTCATGGGTACCCCACTACCATTGTATCGTCATGTTTACCCTACTTCCACTGTATCGTCATGGGTACCCCACTGCCATTAAATCGTCATGTTTACCCCACTACCATTGTATCGTCATGGTACCCCACTCCCATTGTATCGTCATGTTTACCATACTTCCACTGTATCGTCATGGTACCCCACTACCATTGTATCGTCATGTTTACCCTACTTCCACTGTATCGTCATGGGTACCCCACTACCATTAAATCGTCATGTTTACCCCACTACCATTGTATCGTCATGGGTACCCCACTCCCGTTGTATCGTCATGTTTACCCTACTTCCACTGTAACGTCATGGGTGCCCCACTCCCATTGTATCGCCATGATTACCCTGCTTCCACTGTATCGTCATGTTTACCTTATTTCCACTGTATCGTCATCGGTACCCCACTCCCATTGTATCGCCATGTTTACCCTGCTTCCGCTGTATCGTCATGGGTACCCAATTACCATTGAATCGTCATGTTTACCCTACTCCCATTGTATCGACATGTTTACCCAACTCCCACTGTATCACCATGGGTACCTTACTCCCATTGCATCGTCATGTTTACCCCACTCCGTATGTATCGTTATGTGTACCCCACTTCCGATGTATCGTCTTGTTTACCCCACTCCCACAGTTTCGTAATATTTACCACACTCCCATTGTATTTAAATGTTTACCCAACTCCCTTTGTCTCGTAATAATAACCACACTCCCATTGTATCGTCATGTTTACCCCACTAACGTAGTGTCGTCATGTTTAAACCCAATTCCTTTTTATCGTCATGTTTACCCTACTCCCGTTTTATCGTTATGTTTACCCCACTGTCGCTGTATCATTATGTTTCCCCAACTCCCGTTGTATCGTCATGTTAAACCTACTCCCGTTCTATCGTTATGTTTACCCCACTTCCATTGTATCGTTATGTTTACCCCACTCCCATTGTATCGTTATGTTTACTCTACTTCCCTTGTATCTTCATGTTAACCCCACTCCCATTGTATCGTTATGTTTACCCCATGCCGTTGTATCGTCATGTTTACCCCAATCCCGTTGTATCGTCATGTTTACCTCACTTCTTTTGTATCGTCATGTTTACCCTACTCTCATTGTATCGTAATGTTTACCCCGCTCCCATTGTATCGACATGTTTACCCGCTCCCGTTGTATCGTCATGATTACCCAATTCCCGTTGTAAAGTCATGTGTACCCCACTCCCATTGTATCGCCATGGTTACCCTACTCCCATTGTATCGTCATATGTACCCCACTCCCATTGTATCATCATGTTTACACTACTCCACTTGTATCGTCATGTGTACGGCACTCCCACTGTATTTTTATGTGTACCCCACTCCGATTGTAACTTTATGTGTACCCGACACCCTTCTATCACTCTGATGACCCCACTTCTGTTCAATCGTCATGTTTACCCAATTCTCGTTTTATCTTTATGTTAACCCCAATCCCATTAAACCCTTATGTCTGCCCCACTCCCGTTGTATAGTTATGTTTACCCCACTTCCATTATATCGTTATGTGTACCCCACTCTCATTTTATCGTCATGTTTACCCCTACTGGTTGTATCTTAATGTGTACCCAACCCCCCCCCCCCCTTCTACCTATATGTGTACCCCAATCACGTTGTATCTTCATGTGTACCCCAATCACGTTGTATCTTCATGTGTACCCCACTCCCGTTGTACCTTTATGTGTACCCCACTCCCGTTGTACCTTTATGTGTACCCCACTCTCGTTGTATCTTTATGTGTACCCCACTCCCGCTGTATCCCTATGTGTACCCCACTCCCGTTGTATCTTTATGTGTACCCCACTCCCGCTGTATCTTTATGTGTACCCCAATCACGTTGTTTCTTTATGTGTACCCCACTCCCGTTGTATCTTTATGTGTACCCCACTCACGCTGTATCTTTTTGTGTACCCCAATCGCGTTGTTTCTTTATGTGTATCCCACTCCCGTTGTATCTTTATGGGTACCCCAATCACGTTGTTTATTGATGTGTTCCCCACTCCCGTTGTTTCTTTATGTGTACACCACTCTTATTGTACCTTTATGTGTACCCCACTCCCGTTGTATCTTTATGTGTAATCCACTCCCGTTGTATCATTATGTTTACCCAACTTCCGTTGTATCGTCATGTTAAACCTACTCCCGTGGTATCGTAATGTTTATACAACTCTATTGTATCGCTATGTTAACCCCACTCCCGTTGTGTCGTTATGTTTACCCTACTTCCATCGTATCGCTATGTTCACCCCACTCCAGTTGTATCGTTATGTTCACCCCAATCTCGTTGTATCGTCATGTTTGCCTCACTTCT
This sequence comes from Mya arenaria, assembly GCF_026914265.1. Taxonomy (NCBI): domain Eukaryota; kingdom Metazoa; phylum Mollusca; class Bivalvia; order Myida; family Myidae; genus Mya; species Mya arenaria. Next base: position 56,210,303 of record NC_069132.1, on the reverse strand, counting down.
ATTGTATCGTTATGTTCACCACACTCCCATTGTATCGTTATGTTTACTCTACTTCCGTTGTATCTTCATGTTTACCCCACTCCCATTGTATCGTTATGTTTACTCTACTTCCGTTGTATCTTCATGTTAACCCCACTCCCATTGTATCGTTATGTTTACTCTACTTTCGTTGTATCGTCATGTTTGCCTCACTTCTATTGTATCTTCATGTTAACCCCACTCCCATTGTATCGTTATGTTTACTCTACTTCCGTTGTATGGTCATGTTTACCTCACTTCTATTGTATTGTTATGTTCACCACACTCCCATTGTATCGTTATGTTTACTCTACTTCCCTTGTATCTTCATGTTAACCCCACTCCCATTGTATCGTTATGTTTACTCTACTTCCCTTGTATCTTCATGTTTACCCCACTCCCATTGTATCGTTATGTTTACTTTACTTCCCTTGTATCTTCATGTTAACCCCACTCCCATTGTATCGTTATGTTTACTCTACTTCCGTTGTATCTTCATGTTAACCCCACTCCCATTGTATCGTTATGTTTACTCTACTTCCGTTGTATGGTCATGTTTACCTCACTTCTATTGTATTGTTATGTTCACCACACTCCCATTGTATCGTTATGTTTACTCTACTTCCATTGTATCTTCATGTTAACCCCACTCCCATTGTATCGTTATGTTTACTTTACTTCCCTTGTATCTTCATGTTTACCCCACTCCCATTGTATCGTTATGTTTACTCTACTTCCCTTGTATCTTCATGTTAAACCCACTCCCATTGTATCGTTATGTTTACTCTACTTCCATTGTATCTTCATGTTAATCCCACTCCCATTGTATCGTTATGTTTACCCCAATCCCCTTGTATCTTCATGTTAACCCCACTCCCATTGTATCGTTATGTTTACTCTACTTCCATTGTATCTTCATGTTAACCCAACTCTCATTGTATCGTCATGTTTACCCCGCTCCCATTGTATCGACATGTTTACCCCAATCCCGTTGTATCGTCATGTTTACCTCACTTCTTTTGTATCGTCATGTTTACCTCACTTCTTTTGTATCGTCATGTTTACCCCGCTCCCATTGTATCGACATGTTTACCCCACTCCCGTTGTATCGACATGTTTAGGCCACTCCTGTTGTAAAGTCATGTGTATCCCACTCCCATTGTATCGTCATGTGTACCCCACTCCCATTGTATCGTCATGTTTACCCCGCTCCCATTGTATCGACATGTTTACCCCACTCCCGTTGTATCGTCATGTTTAGGCCACTCCTGTTGTAAAGTCACTTGTATCCCACTCCCATTGTATCGCCATGTGTACCCTAGTCCCATTGTATCGTCATGTTTACACTACTCCAGTTGTATCGTCATGTGTACCACATCTACTGTATCTTTATGTGTACCCCATCCCGTTGTTACTTTATGTGTACCCGACACCCTTCTATCACTATGATGACCCCTCTTCTGTTGAATCGTCATGTTTACCCCAATTCCATTGTATCGTTATGTTTACCCCACTCCCATTGTATCGCCATGTTTACTCCACTCCCTTTGTATCGATGTGTGTAGCCGACCCCCCCCCCCCCCCTTCTACCATTATGATTACCCTACTCCTGTTGAGTCGTCATGTTTACCCAATTCCCATTTTATCGTTATGTTAACCCCTACCTCATTATACCCTTATATGTACCCCACTCCCGTTTTATAGTTATGTTGACCCCACTTCCATTATTTGGTTATGTGTACCCCACTCTCATTTTATCGTCATGTTTAACCCCACCGGTTGTATCTTTATGTGTACCCCACTCCCGTTGTATCCCTATGTGTACCCCACTCCCGTTGTATCTTTATGTGTACCCCACTCTCGTTGTATCTTTATGTGTACCCAACTCCCGTTGTATCCCTATGTGTACCCCACTCCCGTTGTAACTTTTTGAGTACCCCACTCCCGTTGTATCTTTATGTGTACCCCATTCTCGTTGTATCTCTATGTGTAGCCCACTCCCGTTGTATCTTTATGTGTACCCAACTCCCGTTGTATCTTTATGTGTACCCAACTCCCGTTGTATCTCTATGTGTACCCAACTCCCGTTGTATCTTTATGTGTACCCAACTCCCGTTTTATCTTTATGTGTACCCCACTCCCGTTGTATCTTTATGTATACCCCACTCCCGTTGTATCTTTATGTGTACCCCACTCCCGTTGTATCTTTATGTGTACCCCACTCCCGTTGTATCTTTATGTGTACCCCACTCCCGTTGTATCTCTATGTGTACCCCACTCCCGTTGTATCTTTATGTGTACCCCACTCCCGTTGTATCTTTATGTGTTCCCAACTCCCGTTGTATCTCTATGTGTACCCCACTCCCGTTGTATCTTTATGTGTACCCAACTCCCGTTGTATCTTTATGTGTACCCAACTCCCGTTGTATCTTTATGTGTACCCCACTCCCGTTGTATCTCTATGTGTACCCCATTCTCGTTGTATCCCTATGTGTACCCCACTCCCGTTGTATCTTTATGTGTACTCCACTCCCGTTGTATCTTTATGTGTACCCCACTCCCGTTGTATCCCTATGTGTACCCCACTCCCGTTGTATCTTTATGTGTACCCAACTCCCGTTGTATTTTTATGTGTACCCAACTCCCGTTGTATCTTTATGTGTTCCCCACTCTCGTTGTATCTCTATGTGTACCCCACTCTCGTTGTATCTTTATGTGTACCCCACTCCCGTTGTACCTTTATGTGTACCCCACTCTCGTTGTATCTTTATGTGTCTCCCACTCCCGTTGTATCTTTGTGTGTACCCCACTTCCGTTGTATCTCTATGTGTACCCCACTCTCGTTGTATCTTTATGTGTACCCCACTCCCGTTGTATCTTTATGTGTAGCCCACTTCCGTTGTATCTTTATGTGTATTCAAATATCGTTGTATCTTTAAGTGTACCCACTCACGTTGTATTTCTATGTGTACCCCACTCACGTTGTATTTTTATGTGTACGCCACTCACGTTGTATCTTTATGTGTACCCCACTCACGTTGTTTCTTTATGTGTACCCCACACCGGTTTTATCTTTATGTGTACCCAACTCCAATTGCATTTCTATGTGTACCCCACTCACGTTGTATCTCTATGTGTACCCCAGTCCCGTTCTATCTTTATGTGTACCACACTCCCGTTGTATCTTTATGTGTACCACACTCCCGTTGTGTTTCAATGTGTACCCCACTCCAGTTGTATCTTAATGTGTACCCCACTCCCGTTGTATCTTTATGTGTACCCCACTCCCGTTGTTTCTTTATGTGTTCCCCACTCCCGTTGTATCTTTATGGGTACACCAATCACGTTGTTTATTTATGTGTTCCCCACTCCCGTTGTTTCTTTATGTGTACCCCACTCCCATTGTATCTTTATGTGTACCCCACCCACGTTGTTTATTTATGTGTTCCCCACTCCCGTTGTATCTTTATGGGTACACCAATCACTTTGTTTATTTATGTGTACCCCACTCCCGTTGTTTCTTTATGTGTTCCCCACTCCCATTGTACCTTTATGTGTTCCCCACTCCCGTTGTATAGTTATGTGTACCCCACTCCCGTTGTATCTTTATGTGTACCCCACTCCCGTTGTATCTTTATGTGTACCCCATTCCCGTTGTTTCTTTATGTGTCCCCCACTCCCGTTGTATCTTTATGTGTACCCCACTCTCGTTGTATCTCTATGTGTACCCCACTCCCGTTGTATCTTTATGTGTACCCCACTCCCGTTGTATCTTTATGTGTACCCCACTCCCATTGTATCTCTATGTGTACCCCACTCTCGTTGTATCTTTATGTGTACCCCACTCCCGTTGTATCTCTATGTGTACCCCACTCTCGTTGTATCTTTGTGTGTACCCCACTTCCGTTGTATCTCTATGTGTACCCCACTCCCGTTGTATCTTTATGTGTACCCCACTCCCGTTGTATCTTTATGTGTACCCCACTCCCGTTGTATCTTTATGTGTACCCCACTCCCGTTGTATCTTTATGTGTACAAAACTCCCATTGTACCTCATTCTCGTTGTATCTGTACGTGTACCACCACCCCCATTGTATCGTCTAGTGTATCACTTCTTCCAAATTATCGTTATTTTCATCCGTTCTTCCGTGTTTTCGTTCTCTTCAATTCCACCCACATTTCACTACTCTCTATGTCCCCGGCCTCCCTCAAAATCCTAGTCTGTTTTATGTTGTATTTGTCTATGGCTCACAGGTGAAAACTTCAAGAATTAAGAATAGCCAAAGATGGTCAGATTGATTCTAAACTGAGCCAAGACGCGCACATGCAATGGTAAATTAATGATGGCATATTAGCATTATAATGTCATTTCTGTTCATTAGTGAGCCAACATTAATTGCATGATGGAGAATTCCTTCCAGAAAATTACTGATTGTTACAGATTCCGAGATGTCAAGCAATTATAACGACACAGCCTTCCCATCATCTTGCACGTAAACGTCGATGTCAGCGTGTTTATGTGGCTTGTATTATTTTGCTGCAAGGATTTTGTACGCGGTCATGTACAATATTATGTTCAGTGTTAAAGTTTATGCCCCCGAAAATGAAAATACCAGACAGTTTCACATTTCATCACAAAGAAGAGCTCCGAATGAATAAAAATACATTATTCAAAACCGTCAAACTTCCATTTAATAACAAAAACAACCCGCAAAATTTCACTTTGGTCTTTAAACGGTTTCATTCAAGTGTTATTTAGAAGTTCACACATGCGCACTGGCTAAAATAAAGGCATTGCGACACTTCGCACTGAAGAAGACAAGAGACATTAAACACCAGGATAAACTAGAGACATTAAACACCATGATCGACTAGAGACATTAAACACCATGATAGACTAGAGACATTAAACACCAGGATAAACTAGAGACATTAAACACCATGATCGACTAGAGACATTAACCACCAGGATAGACTAGATACATTAAACACCAGGAAAGACTAGAGACATTAAACACCATGATAGACTAGATACATTAAACACCAGAATAGACTAGAGACATTAAACACCAGGATAGACTAGAGACATTAAACACCAGGATAGACTAGAGACATTAAACACCAGGATAGACTAGAGACATTAAACACCATGATAGACTAGAGACATTAAACACCAGGATAGACTAGAGACATTAGACACCAGGATAGACTAGAGACATTAAACACCAGGATAGACTAGAGACATTAAACACCAGGATAAACTAGAGACATTAGAACACCAGGATAGACTAAATACATTAAACACCAGGATAGACCAGAGACATTAGAACACCAGGATAGACTAGAAACATTAAACACCAGGATAGACTAGAGACATTAAACACCAGGATAGACTAGAGACATTAGAACACCAGGATAGACTAGAGACATTAGAACACCAGGATAGACTAGATACATTAGAACACCAGGATAGACTAGAGACATTAGAACACCAGGATAAACTAGATACATTAAACACCAGGATAGACCAGAGACATTAGAACACCAGGATAGACTAGATACATTAGAACAACAGGATAGACTAGAGACATTAGAACACTAAGATAGACTAGAGACTTTTGAACAACATGATAGACTAGAGACATTAGAACACCAGGATAGACTAGAGACATTAAACACCAGGATAGACTAGAGACATTAGAACACCAGGATAGACTAGAGACATTAGAACACCAGGATTGACTAGAGACAATAGAACACCAGGATAGACTAGAGACATTAGAACACCAGGATAAACGAGAGACATTAGAACACCAGGATAGACTAGAGACATTAAACACCAGGATAAACTAGAGTCAATAGAACACCAGGATAGACTAGAGACATTAGAACACCAGTTTAGACTAGAGACATTAAACACCAGGATAGACTAAAGATATTAATTTCCAGGCTAGACTAGAGACATTAAAACACCAGGATACACAAGAAACATTAAAACATCAAGATAAACTAGAGACATTAAAACACCAGGATAGACCATATGCATTAAAACACCAGGATAGACTAGAGATATAAGAACACAAGGATAAACTAGAGACATAAAACACCAGTATAGATTAGAGACATTTAAACACAAGGATATACTAGAAACATAAAAACACCAGGATAAACTAGAGACATTAAAACACCAGGATAAACTAGAAACATTAAAACACCAGGATAGACTAGATACATTAAAACACCAGGATAGACTAGATACATTAAAACACCAGGATAGACTAGAAACATTAAAACACCAGGATGGACTAAAGACATTAATTTCCAGGCTGGACTAGATACATTAAAACATCAAGATAAACTAGAAACATTAAAACACCAGGATAAACTAGAAACATTAAAACACCAGGATAGACTAGATACATTAAAACACCAGGATAGACTAGATACATTAAAACACCAGGATGGACTAAAGACATTAATTTCCAGGCTGGACTAGATACATTAAAACATCAAGATAAACTAGAGACATTAAAACACCAGGATAAACTAGAAACATTAAAACACCAGGATAGACTAGATACATTAAAACACCAGGATAGACTAGATACATTAAAACACCAGGATAGACTAGAGACATTAAAACACGAGTAAAGACTAGAGATATTAAACCACCACGCTAAACTAGAGACATTAACACACCGGGATAGACTAAAGACATTACAAAATAAGGTAAGACGAGAGACATTAAAACACAAGGATAGACTAGAAACATTAAAACACCAGGATGGACTAAAGACATTAATTTCCAGGCTAGACTAGATACATTAAAACACCAGGATAGACTAGAGACATTAAAACACCAGGATAGACTAGAGACATTTAAACATAAGATTAGACTAGAGACATTAAAAACATTAGGTTAGATTAGAGACATTAAAACACGAGAATAGACTAGAAACATTAAAACACCAGTTTAGACTAGAAACATTAAAACACCAGGACAGACTAAAGATATTAATTTCCAGGCTAGACTAGAGGCATTCAAACACCAGGATAGACTAAAGACAGTAAAACATAAGATTAGACTAGAGACATTAAAACACGAGTATAGACTAGAAACATTAAAACACAAGGATAGACTAGAAACATTAAAACACCAGGATAGACTAGAGACATAAATTTCCAGGCTAGACTAGAGACATTAAAACACCAGGATAGACTAAAGACAGTAAAACATAACATTAGACTAAAGACATTAAAACACCAGGACAGACTAGAGACAGTAAAACATAAGATTAGACTAGAGGCATTAAAACACCAGGATATACTAGAGGCATTCAAACACCAGGATAGACTAAAGACAGTAAGACATAAGATTAGACTAGAGACATTAAAACACCAGGATAGACTAAAGACAGTAAAACATAAGATTAGACGAGAGACATTAAAGCACGAGTATAGACTAGAAACATTAAAACACCAGGCTAGACTAGAGACATAAATTTCCAGGCTAGACTAGAGGCATTAAAACACCAGGATAGACTAAAGACAGTAAAACATAAGATTAGACTAGAGACATTAAAACACGAGTATAGACAAGAAACATTAAAACACCATGCTAGACTAGAAACATTAAAACACCAGGCTAGACTAGAAACATTGAAACACCAGGTTAGACTAGAAACATTAAAACACCAGGATAGACTAAAGACAGTAAAGCATAAAATTAGACTAGAGACATTAAAACACGAGTATAGACTAGAAACATTAAAACACCAGGCTAGACTAGAGACATTAACACACCGGGATAGACTAAAGACATTAATTTCCAGGCTAGACTAGAGACATTAAAACACCAGGATAGACTAAAGACAGTAAAACATAAAATTAGACTAGAGACATTAAAACACGAGTATAGACTAGAAACATTAAAACACCAGGATAGACTAAAGACATTAATTTCCAGGCTAGACTAGAAACATTAAAACACCAGGATAGACTAAAGACAGTAAAACATAAAATTAGACTAGAGACATTAAAACACGAGTATAGACTAGAAACATTAAAACACCAGGCTAGACTAGAAATATTAAAACACCAGGATAGACTAAAGACATTAATTTCCAGGCTAGACTAGAGACATTAAAACACCAGGATAGACTTAAGACATTAAAACATAAGGTTAGACTAGAGACATCACTACACATGGTTAAACGAGGGGCATCAACCAACAGGAAAGTGCAATCAATCTGTAAAGATTGCGTACACATGTGTGGTCCAAACAAAATCTATGAATATAATTAAATGAAGCATGACTGTGTTTTAAAAAACACTAGATTTAATAGTTATTTTATAGTTATGCTGGCAAATTACAGCCATTTCGTGTGATCGCATTCGAAAATGCGACAATGAGTTAAAGCGCCAAGTGGGTGGGCGACGATGCAAAGATGCGCCAAGTGGCCAGCGAAATGCGCTATATGGCAGGGCGAAAATGCGAAAGTGCGCCAAGTGGCGTACGAAGTGCACTTTATAACGGGGCGAAAATGTGACAATGCCAATGTGCGGCAAGTGGCATGCGAAAATGCGCTATATGACGGTGCGAAAATATGACAATTCAGAAATGCGCCATGTCGCGGGCGAAAATGCGCTAAATGTAGGGGCGAAAATGCGACAATGCGAAAGATCGCCGGTCACTCACTAAAGTGGTATCATATAATTAGTTTCTTTTGTAGCAATTTATCAGAAAATGTGGACCAAGCTTTAATCGAAATTTGATTAATATGTTGATTTCTTTTTTATTTGTAACAAAGAATTAAAATGACTGTAGACTTAGGCCTGATATTGAATCTAAAAATCATACAACTTGTCGCAGTTCTTCTCATCAAAAAGAATAAGCAGTGTGCATCAAACATTGTGTAAACAGTTTTATCAACAAGAGTGCACTGTCTTCAAGACATCGTACCGCAATATCAGCCTGATGATATACAAGGCAAGGAACATGATTCATTATCAAAACTCCAACATGTCCAGGGGCAGCTCCAGAATTTGACATTAGAGAGGGTGTAAGTTAAGGGCGTAACCTCTTGACTTGCGCCTGTCCCTGAAAACCGAACATTTATTTGGTTCTATGTGTTGACAAGGGAGTTTAACAATTTATAGTTTGAAATGGTACATTGTGGGCGTTTAATTTTTCCCCTATATTAAAATAAAAAGTGAACTTGGGCAATTTTAGGGCTGTCGCCCCCACCCACCCCTGGATTCTTTAGAGTTGTCTACTACGTAATGTTTACTACATGATGACGATAGCAACGAAAGAAAAGTCATGATAAACAATGTTGCGATTACAATGAAACAATTATACAATATTATATTACAAACAGACAATCTAAGATCTACATATTGCAGACTCCGTTTAATCAACATGCACGTTTCCTTGTTGAATTGCGGAATCGCAGTTGTTGTAAGAAACGGGTTGTGAGAAAATGAAATCTGGCATCGTATTTTGTTTTAATTTGAGATAGCAACAGGTTATTTAGGTAATCTGTGATGTAACTGACTGTTTGCTTTGAAACCAGACGCGGTTGTCCTTAATTTGCAATTAACCCAGAGGAAATTGGGTTTGCCTGGTCTTTCATCAATATCTCTGCCACCACGAACGAAAAATAACTGCCTGGATACAGATGTTTTCACTATCTCTACTCTATGAACAAAAGATATGAACGAGTCGCACTCACTACCTCACTCAGTCACTAATTCACCCTTACTTACCTCGGTGTTTTCCTGTTATAATCAAATATGTCATCAAGAAGCAATGAGACAAAATTTAAAAATCACATATATAATCATTTCAGAACCCACCCTTCCAGTGTGTCCCAAAGATGAATGTACCGCAGTTTTTTTGAATATGTTACTTACTTGTTTATAAAATCATGGTGGAAATATTTTATTTTCCGTAACCAAAAAGGTATTCTCGTGTAAAGATGAAGTATATATCTTTGATTTGTGGGGATGGTCGGTAGAAAGGGCAGATCGGAAGAGTGCAGTTTCTAGGGTGTTGCCCTGGACAAAAGGCAAAAAAGGCACGCCAGGACAGACACCTCTCCAGGGATGCAACTAAAAGAGCAAGTTGTTCCTCAACATTTCCAATACCAGTGAGACACCCGAGTTGATCTATGATGATATAGATGTGGGAGCTAGTATGAGTTCTTCCACAGGACACCTGAAACTCCGTGGCAAGTTGGGGCTGAATTTCTAGCAATATGTACAATTGTAGACAGATTTGCAATCACAAAACCGCCAGTTTTCTTTATTAACTTTGAACATGATCCAGCAGCAGTTAAGTTTTATTTCAACATTAATTTTGTATTAAATACCTTTGGACTAACCGCGTATCAGTTAAACTTAATTTAAGACTGCCTCATCAAATTCTACTTGTTTTGAAACACAACAAACTTCGAACTTTCCAGGATGTTGATAGTTGCATGTTTATACCTTGGTGTTGTTTACAGAAAAGCAATTGAGAGAGCTGTAGAGTTAGCTAAGTCAAGACTTGGGTGGGTTCTGGATACGTACCAGTTTTCGTAGAAACTACCCAAAAACACGTCTGACAAGAGACGTTACAGAGGCAACGAAAATAACCCGCTTCATATCCAACGGCACGCAAAGCCATGTTTTTTGCAATACAATTACAAAAATACTGCAAAAGCTGGTGCCACATCTGGTGGGCTTGATTCACAATTGTGTTTCTTATCATATGATAGTTAAACCAGTGACAGGCAATTTGTGAAATGCAGTTCAAATACCAAGATGTGTACAAAAAATGACATCATCAATGCAGCCAAAGGTATTAATGTCGAATACCTTTTTGCCCGACATGATGTGCACATAAACATTCCCTCATGTGTCAAGGGAAAAAAGGAAACTGTGATGAGGGATCGAAAAATATCAAGTAAAAGGGTCCATGTGGAACGAATTACAGGACTGGCTAAAACGTCCCGCATCCTAACAGAACCAATGACAGTAATCTACAATGAAGTTTTCATTTGAAATTGTTTTTCCTGTTTGAAATAAAAAATAAATAAATAAAACCAAAATAATAAATAAACGTTTATCTTGCTCCCTTGCTCCAGCTATATATTACCAATTAAGCAATTACTGTTTCCAATTAATTGTTTGCAAACATGCGGAATGATGTTGTTATACTGTACATGTTTATTACAGAAAAATACATGACGGTTATATTGAACCGGAAACAAAGTATAGCATGTAATAAAAGTACCTCTTGAGAATTGCAGCTCTAAGGTATGTTATAACTAAATGGTAAGTACAGGATGTGGTCCAGGATGCCATGATTGAGAATGCTACTTCAGATTGATATGTTGTTTAAATCTGAGTGATGCACATAGTGTATAGTTGTTATACTTAAAATTCAGTCCAATTACTGCACTCAGAGAGAAAAAGATCATAAACTTTTCTCTGAGATTGAATGTGTTTTGATGCAACATGGTTTCCTCGAAAATTTAACGGTGCTAAACTTCAAAGTGAGTGACTTTTCGAAGAAGAAATCAACTTACATTTTTTATTGTTAAAATCAATTGGGTTTGAACTCAACTTGATGGAAATGTGGCATTTTACCAATCTGAAGCGTTGCTTGTTTGCATTGAAATGTATAGGGAAATTTATGTGTAGTGTATAACCTCTAAGGTGAGAGGGATTGAATGATTCACGTGTGTTAATCCTTCTTGTTACAAAGTCAGCCTCTCTATAACGTATCACTTTAGAGTGTAAATAATCAAATCACAATATCGTCATACGTCAAAACAGCTCCATCTGAACTTATTGCAGCTGGCACATAGTTTCTGTTGGTTTTAAGCTGTGTACTCGCAAACTTGATTCGGCCAAATCACCTAAATGTGTACCTTCCGTTTCCGTGCATACAACACCTTAACCTTTGTTCATGATCATTTGACATTCCTCTTACATTGGCCAGGTTAAATGTTTGATTTTACTGTGACGATCAGTCTTTTGTGTAAAAAATATCTGCACCTTAATTTAAACCTCTAAGTATAATTGGTGAACCCGTGTGATTCTTTGCTTTGTGGAAAGACTTATGTTTTCCTGTGCAAGATACATTTACTTAAATTCTCCGCATTTTACAATTTTACACTATGCATATATATGTATGTTTGCAATGTCCAAAAGGACCTTCTTTCGCATCACATTCACCGTGCGCTCGTAGACATATCCATTATTTCATATCTACTATTATAACAGTGTGTGTGTTTTCCATCAGCTTTGCTTTTTACAGATCATGGATTAAGTCCAAAGACTCGGATGAAAAATATAGCCGCAGATAAATTAAAAAAAACTTGTCATCGTACAAGTCGATAACCATCGTCAAACTCTACCCTGTACATTTATTTGCTGGCTTTCTAAATGGTAATTGGTGCCTTTTTCGTGTCTCAGTTCAGTTCTTTGTATCCACCGATCGTTGGAATGTTCGTGTTAAACTCCGAGAGGTTGACATTTCTACATGTCGTAAAATTCCAGTCCGAAAATGCAGGTAAAAATATCAAATCACTAATATTCACACATGCTTTAATTGAGTCTGATATGTGCTTTAAAGATTGGCTCGAAGGCCTAAGTTTACCCTCATCTGTTATGCTTCCAAAGATGGGGTTATACCAAGTCGGAAGAGATTGAAAAAAAATCATAATTTTTTTGTTAACGGGTATTAAATGTTTGGAAAAATTATGAACATCTAGTGTCTATTGAGAGTTTGGTAGATATCCTCATTTTGTGCATACATACATAAGAAATGCATAATTTTACATTAGATGTCAGCACTCGAAAATCGGAGAATGTGGTTACATGTACCGTGTAAGAACGCTTTTACTACTGTTAGGCTACGAATCCGTTACACTATAATGGTGGTGATGCCAGGAGCCCTTCGCACGTTCAGGACTTATTCATATGTTGAGATCTTCTAGCATTTCAACTATATTTCGGTGCATATGATTTAAAGTCTTTGATAGGAAGTCAATATTTTACCAAGCCATTATAATGCTTGTTTTGCCTATCTGTAGAGGAAACTATGCTATGCTAAATACCTTAATCTAAGTAAAACAAATTCCGAAAACAATAGAGTGTATGCCGGTGTATTTTACTATACAACTGTCTCTTTCAGACCACATGTGAAGTCTGGTGAGTTGTAATGTTGAAGGTAGGGGTAAGGGGAAAGTTCTTATTGGCACCCAAACTAAAATTAATATTAATACTTATAAAACGTATCTTTTTGAGAGACTAGTGTGCATCAGAGCTGTATGTTTAAGTAATAGACATTGATCGAGAAATGCCCATAGCCTTTGTGGCAAGCCTCAAAGCTCATTAAGATAAATGATAATCCTTTTAAAACACACAATGATACCGTCTTTGAAGGCCCGTCACTATTTCTCCTATGTATTATTACGATATAGTTTAGTGTCACATAATAAACAAATCTTGACTTGATAATAATATTATTTATATATTTTTAACCCAAAAACACATAATGTCCTATACCTTGCAGATGGGGATTTTCAAGAAAAAGGCTTGTTTCTGACAAACAGAAAAAGAGAAACCGTGTCAAGTCCCTTTCTTTGACTGTTCCCGTAAGCAACGCTATTCAGAAAGGACTCCACAGAAACCTTCCCCATGCAAATGGATAATATTTATTTTACCCATCATAAGCTGAAAACACAATTTAAGCAAATTTCTAAAACGTTTTACGGTATGCGCTTGATCGATGCAATTATTTAAGGTTAATTTCATATTGTGCCACTCATTTCGACTAACCAGACTTCCGAGCCGAGGACTTGGGTTCCGAAAGGGCCAGTTTTATGGCAAAGTACAACGGCACACACAAGCGTAGCAATGCATGGTTAAAATAGCTTACTATTGTATTCATTATAAAGACTTCCAATCATATCAACTTTTAGCGCAAATCATACTCGACAGCGCCACCAGAACTCCACAGCTCCATCACTTGAGAAGCAGTGCCACCACTTTTATAACTACATGCAGTTTCCTTTTAAAGAAGAGTTTTGATGTTTTTATGTATAACGGCATAAGTTCTATACGTAACAGTTCTATTTTATACGCCAGAATCTGCTTACGGTTTGTCTATGCTCTGAAATGTTGTTGAAAAGCTAGCAGATTTCAAATATGAACAAGACCGAATCGGAAGAAAAGCCCCTGTCACAACAATTCGTACTATATTGAAACGGAATGGTAGCCAGCCTGTAGTTAAAATGTTCTTACACGATACAATATTCTACGGTTTTTGAAATGTGTCCATTTAATAAATATATCCGATAAAATATAAGTCATACTCACCTGTGTACAAATAAACAAAAGGCACAGCTGCACCACGGATGTGTTGTCAGCTCAATTTCTTGACACAACCGAAAAGTGGTGGAGCTGGCGTTTAGAAGGCATGTATTTATTGTAAGAATAACTGGGTATTTAATGTGTGAACGTTTTTGAGAAATTATGGGTTTGCTTATGTATTAATGTTGATTTAACGAATGTTAAGTCATATTTGTGTGAGTCTGACTATTTTAAAGCAGGAGTGGTATAGATCTCTAGATAACGCAGTTCTTGTATTTGTATAAAAAAATAAAAACAACATTTCAATATGAAGAATACTCAGATGTTTTACCTAAATGTTTGCGCCATTTCTTTTGTAGACCTGGACTTTCTGTTCATCTTTTAGAAATCAAATCTATTCATGGAATCCAACGTGTAGTCAGATTATGTTTGTGTTGCAACTCAAGAGATAATAAAAACTAGTTAAATTTTATATGTGTTATTCAATATGTATTTGTCCATGTGTTGACATTCTTCGAAGAACATATATTAAACGATGCTTTTATGTTCGTCCGTCTGTGAATAAAAACCTAGATTTATAAAAAAAACACAGCCAACAACTGTATATATCAGGGAAGCTATGTGTCTAAGACGAACAGTTTTGAATGTGAAAATAAATCATTTTCGTTCATCCTCACCTACCTTACCTTGTACAGGTCTGAAATAGGTATCTGTTCTGTTCTTCACCGTTTTATTTGGTTTTAATCTTGGAAACAAATAAACAGGCCATATCTGTTGGAATATCCAAGTGGTGTTTATCGTAATTACGTTATTTTCTCAACGTCGTGGTGTTTACTGTACAGGAAAATAAGACCGCTGTGTTACTTTTTCTTAAAACATCTCTATTTATTAAAGCAGACAATACTTTCTTAAGTGTAACGTATTCAATCTTCTTAAGCAAAACTGTCTGTGAAAGGGCAGATCTTCATTTCAAGCTTCATTTCTTAACATTTATTTATGCAGCCGTTGACGAAAGAAACACTAAAGTCCATGAATTAACATAACGGATAGTGCACACTGCACTCTGGAGAGGAAATAATGGTGTTGTAATCCTCTATATAATATCCTATTAACCATATTTTTGGCACAGCAATAACCATGTAATGTCTACATGGCGAGGCTTGAGAATGTGCTCATTAAAGAACAAGTATTTTTACTTGCGTCGCGTCTGAGGCGTCGTTAAGACTTGGCATCGATCTTAAATTGTAACTATAAAATTCTAAACGGAATATGAAAACATGTGATGCATTCGATGTCATTTTTAGCCAAATTACAGTATATGGTTGTTGCTCATTTGCAGAAAATTGCCTGTAAATCGGCTTGAGTCGCAAACTTCGATCATTTCTGAGATATGGGCTTCATTATCCTCGAGTTATTGGATTTTGTTCAAACAAACCGTTTATATATATCCATATTCATAGTGAAGATTGCAAGAGTCATTACCTTTGACAATCCTTGCAGATAAACTTCTCGAGAGCAATTACTTGTACATCTTGTTATACTTTCAACTTATTTTTTACGAATATGTGCCTCACGTTCGTGAAATAGAGATTTTGTGCTCGAAAGTGGAAATTGAACAAGTATAAGAATACATTTTCACTTTACATATTTGGCATTTTAAGTATTTTACAAATCGATCTGTGAATAATGTATACTGTCTAACATGGGGATAAGCATGCAGAATCAGTGAGTCCTATTTTTAAAATACGTCAATCTACACATCTTGGTAATTCATACATTTGTAATGTTAAGAAACTAAACGCAGGCCTATAAGTAAGTCTATTTTTCTATTTGTCCAAACATATAGTCTCAACTGAGTCTTATCGACTGCTAGCTAACCCCTTAACGCTTCTGTTGTCTGCCCGTCTGTCTACTTGCAACTAGTCATAAACTATCGCATACACTTTCTGTATAATCCTTTGCATGCAATCCGTTTTAGACTGCTTACCATACCGTTATTCCTCTGTGCTATTCGGTCATCAGAACACCTATACTTTTTTACGCTTTGCCTTTTCCTTCACAAATTATTAATTAATATTTGGGAATAATTAGTGTCTGCAAGCAATGATAGGAGACCAAAGTATTTTTAGGCGAATCGTAATGAAATGATTAAGGGTGGGTGGCGCTGTTGCTCAATAATCATAACAGGTACCCGATAACGTAATACCGTCGGCGACACCGGTACTGAATTCTGTTTACACTACATTATTTATTTCTCTAAAACCAAAGTATCATCCGAAGCTAGCCAGAATTCTACCTCTTTCCTTTATGAAATCTCCTTAAATTGTGTTATAAATTCTGACGTATGCTAAAATAAAATATTAACACCTCAGTTTAGAACGGAAAGTAATACTAATCTTCTAACGTAAATCTTTCAGTTTCCAAGACTTCTGGTAATATCATTATTTTCCTCCTTTTCGTTTATTGCTGAACGACTCTGTCGCGTATGATAAATGTTTAAGTCTGAATTCGGAATAAAAGATGCTTTCTACTCGACGAATTAAATGTCATTCCTTGCAATTATGAACGTCAGATATCTACAGCTAATCGCACGAACATTTGGCAAAGTTTCCGTTCGAGTCGCATTAATCGATCAAAAATAACGAAAGAAACTCTATTATTCCCGAAATTATATACTAGATGACGACAAAACGCAATTTTGTCCAAGATTTTCCTCTTTAAGTAATGAAAATCATGCCTATAAGTAAGCTATGATGTGTCTTTATTATCATTGAATGCAAACTGTAGAAACGGTATCTCAAATGCTGCAAAAATAAGAAAATGTAAACGGCGTCCATATATGGTGTTTGCCGTCTGAAATTTAAAGCTTAGAAAACAAACATTGTAAAATATAATAATAACAATAATAATAGGACTGACAGACAGACGACCGACCGACAAATCGACAGACTGACAGAAAGACGGACGGACGGAGGGACGGGCGGAAGGCGGAGGCAAAACAATTAAAAAGACTATAATCTTCCCTTAATTATCATGATGCCATACATACCTTGCAACACTAAAAGGCACATACTGAATCTGTGGAGCTTATGATTTCTTGTTAACTCCCAATATAGACAAACATTTGTCAATCTTTTCTTCCAACGTGTGTGACAAATGTGATCTAGATAAAAATGGTCATACACAGCTTTGTTTAAAGCTGTACATAAAGCTTTTCTTCGTAAGTGTGTGACAAATGTAATCTGTGTAATATGCTTACCTAGCTTTGTTAAAAGCTGTACAGTAATCAGCATATCAAAAACATTCAGCTAGAACTAAAAGTTGTTTATAAACAAGTAAATCTTCATTTCTTATGGGGCGCCTGGTCGGAACTTCAAACATGATTAAGGTTTTCGGGCCGCAACGGTCACTGTAGCAGGAAATACGCATTCTCCGCGATCTGAGTGATGTGGTCAGTTGAAATTCGCCCTTATGAGGATAAAATGTCGGACTGCTGACAAGAGTCAAAACAGTAATCATTTAACAGTAATTAACAAGACTCATGATGATACAAGTCATCTACGATGTACCCTGTGGGGTAAAAATCTCTTAAAGCCAACAGGAGAGCTTAATAAGCACTTTGATTCGAACCTTTATTTAAGGTATGAAAATATAGGTACAATTCTATATTCAGAACTGCACCACAAACACAGATGTTGTTCTGAATATGATATAAGTGCATGTTTATCTAAAGACGTGGCAGAATAAATGTTTAAGTTTAATCTTTTGATAAAACTTAGATGATACTGAGAACTCAACACCGTGTCCATAAAACTTACGGATCATCTTTGTTTGAATTCCATGTATCAGTTTAAACCGTATGTATGGAATCTCGGTACAGATTTTATAAGGAGCCGTTAGCAACTTTAGGGGGCGGTAGCCCTTAATTTTAGAATTGTGTGACTATACAAATGTTTAGTGTGATATTGTACTAAGGCTAAGTGAATATTTCCACAATCAATCCTAAAGTAAAAGCTTACCGAATTATACCTGTTGGCTACAGTTCCTGAGTCATGGTCTTTGACCAAATTGGCGTTGTCTGTTCTTGGCCATTTTACCTGTATGAGGATAATTATAATGACTCGCCAGAACAGAACAAAAGTTTATTTCGACTAATGCAACAAGGCATATCGTCAAACAAGATTATTCAAGTAAACTCAACATTCATGCATTTGATCATCGTGACGTTTACTATCACCTACGGCAAGAACACATTCAGATATGCTGCTCCTGTGCTATGGAACTCCTTCCCGAAGAATATCGCTCTAGCACAAATTTTAAACAGTTTAACAGTTTAATGTCAAATTGGAATGGTAAAGATTGTATATGTGTTGCTTGTTCATGGGCCTGAAAACATAGCACAGGTGTAGCTTTTTCCTGATCTGTAGTTCTTGTTAGCAACCCACATACATGTATGTTAATTGCATGATCTGTTCTTTTTCCGTGTGCTTGCATTGTTTTTACTGTGTTGTTTGTATTGCTCTGTAGTCTTGCCTTAATTTGCATTGTTTGTACTCTTACATTATCTTGCATAGTTATGCTTTTGTATTTCTGCCTTATTTTGCATTGTGTTGCTTGCATTATTTTGTCTCTTGGCTAGCTGCTTTAGAAAATATCATGACTGCTTATCTTGTATAACCTGCAAACCTGTAACCTAGCATTTTTGTGATATTCTGTATGCCATGTCAGTAATAATATAATATTTAATGATTTATACCAAATGATTTAATTATATTTATTATGAGTAACATGCTAATCAGGTCACTTCAAATTTGATTTGAGCTGACATTTTGATTTCTTATGCCATTTTTTTTAACAAACACACTTGTGTCATTTACATTTTTTGTCTTGTACTAATATTTTCTTAAGCTCTTTTAAGCCTCTTTTGGTAAGATAAGCATGTCTTCTATAGCTTTTATGCTGTAATTATGTAAGTTTTACTCTTTTGTAGCTGTTTTATATATGTTATCCATATACATTTGTTAAACAGTCGGTTATAAAAGCTCATCCGAGCTTATGTTGTCTGTATATCTGTCTTGCCGACTTTAAATAAATCTTATCTAACAAGGTAGCTTAAATCAATAACGATTCAAGAAAAGCTTAGAAATATGGATAATGTGCAAGTATAACAATAGTGTGAATAATTATAGATATAAAAAGCTGTATAGCTAGAAATGGAAATGCGTGCGGTTAATTATTACAACAGTGATTAAAGGATCAAAACTTAAACAGTATCATTGATTAACACATTTCTTTTATTATTTGCCTGTATCAAGAATTTATATAAATACATGTACAATAGTTGGTTTGTTATTTCTACTAACAAGTTGAATACATTTAAACATGCTAGGTATTACATGATAAAACAAACTTTTTTAATAAAATTTGATCGGAGGTCATCGAAACAACAAAATCATATCTCAAACAACTATTTCCCACAGTTTTTTATGAATGACACACTGTAGTTTATTCCAATTTTACAATAATTCTCAAGACATGTGGTAACGCATTATTTTGATAACGCTTGTACTTTTCCGGTATGCGGTAAAACCCGGGCATAGGTAATAATGAATCCGAGGATAGCTCGCTTAGCAAAATTTATTTCCATTATATAAATAATTTATCATATGTATTTACTAGATTATGAATTATGAATAGTATCATTTGTAAGTTGTAGATAAAATTGTTATTTAATGAATATACATTTATATGTACCTGTTCGCAATCACAATTTGGTGTATTAATTTGATTTGATCAAGGGTCATGTTGGCCTATTTCAAGTGTGTATTTTGTATTATTTATGCTATGAATAAATCTTCTTCTTCTTCTATAAAAAAAATAAAATTCATTTTCAGATCTTGTATATGGCATAACATACATAATTTTCTCCGTACCTACCAGTTTCGATACGCAACCTGTGAATTATTGAGTAAGGTATTTTCTATTGTGTTTGTAATATAAAATATTAAGATATTCAGCCATACAAAAAACACCTTTCAATTGAAAGTATATATGATTAAGTTCGCACTGTTGGCAATATTAGCACGCCACTTTTGTCTCCTAAAGTAAACATTTTACGTTAGATGCCCAAGTTGTGAGGCCTTTCTCGCTTAAATCCATGAATTTGCGGTACAAAAAAATAGGGAACCTATTATAAGACTGGTTTAATGTGAACAAATACTTAATAATTAGCTCGTATCTGTTAAATTATATAGGATATCGCCCTTAGTCTCCGTAAACAGCCGCAATACATATACTTTGCTTTACGCGATTTGCAAAATTTAAGGTGGGTCCTTTAAATATATCATGATTTTGAAAACCTCCAAACTGAACTCGCGTAATTGAAGATTGAACATACTACAAATGAGTCAAACATTTGAAGCGCAATATTCAAATATGTTTTGATAATGCATTCATAGATTTTAGAGCATTACATATTGATTATTTAGTGCCGGTATAGTTTAAAACAATGCCTAAATAGTTAAAGATATTGTCTAATTCAAGTGGTACGTCACTGTAGACACACGTTTCATTAGCCCATTTGGCCTATTTTACGGAATACTACCAGCTTGGTTTGGGCTATACGTATTAACATCTAAGCTATCGTTTGACAATAATAGTGAATCGTCGGCTCGAGTTTCCACATGTTACCATATCGTCTGCAAAAAGCAATATCATAATATATAAAATGTACAGGCTAATAATCCCACAGTCAACATTCTGTTGAAGAAACAGTTCTATGTCTTCTATGAATAATGCAAACCATACAACACAACACCTCCTAAGCTCTCTGTAATACTGCAATAAATAATGTTAATGGATTTGTTCTTTGTACGCTCGCCCCCCCCCCCCCCCCACACGCAAACATGCATGCATGCAACCCCGTCATATCCGTCCGTTGACCAAGACCTCGAATATCATACCCTAGGGCAATTTCAAATAAGCTGCTTTTTGTAAAAAAAATTTTTAGTATTTAACGGATTTGTTTTTACATTAATAATAATTATGATAATGTTTAATTTTCTTCAAAAGAACAACAACACAAAGTTAGTCTGAATGTATGCTGTATTTTTTTGTTACCAATGTATACCGTTCGAATCAGAATCACCCGGTTCAGCATCGTCCTGATCAGTACTGTCCAGATCAGCATCGTTCCGGATCAGCATCGTCTGGATCAGCGCCGTCCGGATCAGCATAGGAAGGATCAGCACCGTCCGGATCAGCATAGGAAGGATCAGCACCGTCCGGATCAGCATCGGAATGCTCCTCTCAACCAGAATGTATTACTTGAATAATTCTACAGGCTAGTGTGTGTAATATTTGTACCGTATAACTACATGTATGAAACAAAACATCTCTTCTGTCAATGGCAGGGACGTATTATGAATGTTCACATGCTGAGGTGGTTCAAGAAATATCGGACCATATGTCTCACATATTCTTATTTAAACACATGAAAAAGCGCATTTAAAAAAGGAACAATTGGCTGCAAATGTTACTGCTAAATCCCATACTCACTCTTCTCACTGCACGCATTAACACACCACAAATTGCACAAGCCACAAAACCAGATACACCCGAACGTTTTAATTTTAATCATAAGAAGAATGCAAACTAAAATTATATATCATACAAGAGTAACAGCATAAACACTATAATTCTAGCTAAATTTCCTTTTTTTTAAATTATGACGCCATATCCGGCTAGATGACGTCATGATTAGTGATATGTTCATAACGTCATTTTTAATTTCAAAACATTATGTAACGTAGCACGCATTCCACTTCAGATTTAGATGGAAAATGCACAACTGTATTCAAATAAAACTCATTTAAACATCATTTAAAGAACACAAAATGAGGAATAAACGTACGGCTTGCTAGAATTAAGCAATTACGTTTTCTAATAATTCTGACTCACCAGACTTCTAAGTCGCCTCGAGGACTTGGTTTCTGAAAGGATCGGTTATATGGTAAAATACATCGGAACACACCCTTATGTTTTAGGGAATGTGTTAACTTTCAATATATCAGTTTGCATATCCTATTCCTTCCGCAACAGGGAGGCAAAACAAGCATAACAATGCATGGTAAAAATGAAACTTTCGGCGCAAGTCAAACTCGACAGCGACGCCACTACTCCACAGCTCCATCACTTGCGTTTCATTGCCAACACTTTTATAAATCTATGCAGATTGACCTTTTAAGAAGAGTTTGTATTTTTTTTATGTGTACCGAGAGAAGCACTCAAGTCCATGAATTAACATAACGGATAGTGCACACTGTACTATGGAGAGGAAATCATGGCGTTGTAAATTATATCTTGTTTAACATATATTTGGCACAAAGATAACCATGTAATGTCTACATGGCGAGGCTTGAGAATGTGCTCATTAAAGAACAAGTATGTTCTACTTGCTTTGCGTCTGATCCCTCGGTACAGTCTTGGCATCGACTTCTGAAAGCAATATGAAAACATGTGATGCATCCGATGTCAGTTTTCAGGCAAATTACAGTATATGGCTGTAATTCATTTGCAGAAAATTGCCTGTAAATCGGCTTGAGTCGCAAACTTCGATCATTTCTGAGATATGGGCTTCATTATCCTCCAGTTAATGGGATTTTGCTCAAACAGACCGTTTATATATATCCATATTCATAGTGAAGATTGCAAGAGTCATTACCTTTGACAATCCTCGCAGATGAACTTCTCGAGAGCAATTACTTGTACATCTTGTTATACTTTCAACTTACTTTTTACGAATCTGTGACTCACATTTGTGAACTAGATATTTTGTGCTCGAAAGGGAAAAGTATAAGAATACAATTTCGCTATACATGTTTGGCATTTTAAGTATTTTACAAATCGATCTGTGAATAATGTATATTGTCTAACAGGGGGATAAGGATGCAGAATCAGTGAGTCCTATTTGTAACAAAAATTAATCTACACATCGTGGTAATTCATACATTTGTAATGTCAAGAAAATAAACACAGGCCCAAAAGTAAGTCTTATGTTCTACAGTTTTACAGTTTTATTTTACTCTCATCACATATTACAAGTATGTGTTTTGAGGTGACATGTATAATACAATACAATGTATGTATCTAAACATGTGTTGTATAACAAAACAGTTTCTATAAGTAACCAGGCTGTATGGTTAGAAGTTAAACTAACAAATAAATATAGACTACATGTATAGACAACAAAACAGCATAAGTACAGTATTAATCATTATGACTAGTAAGCTATTAAATATTAGATATTATTGCCAGGTGGGTTGTTGAAAGTTTTACAAACAATTTTCAGGTATTTGCTAAAGTTATCTATCTTATGAGGATCATTTTCACACATAATATTCTTGAATGTAAGTATATACACATTTTGCATATTTATAGTAGGCAAGTACATTTTTCTAGCATTCATAAAATAAGGACAACGAAGAAGATAATGGAATTCATCGCCAATTTCATTACAAGTGCATAAATTACATTTTCTATCATTTCTATCAATGCCAAGCCATCTACCCTTTTCAATTGGCAGGTGGTTGTTACATAGTCTGAAATCTACAAGAGGTTGCATGAGGTTATCATGTACATTAATATAACAATTTTCAAGCCTAAATTCAGACTTATATATTCTATAATTAATACATTTGGATGAACTAACAATATCACTGTTCCAGTTCTGTCTGTCAAATAGTTTAAGTTGACAGTCTATAGGCAAACATAGATTTCTTATCTTAACATACAAACAGTATAAGGCTTTTCTAGCTTTTCTACAACATGCTTTTTACAATTAACTAAATGTCTATTTTTAGAGAATGTAACACCCACGTATTTAAATGTATCTACGACCTCAAACTGCTTATTATTTACAATAATATTTCTATTTCGTCTTGGTTTATCTCCAAACACCATTACTTTTGTTTTTTGAACATTAATATCTAGTTTCCATATATTACAATAGTCATCAAAATTCTTTAATGTACATATCAACTCTTGCTCAGATTTTGCAAATATTACAGTATCATCAGCATACAATAGAACTATTAATTTCAGGTATATATCTAAGTCAACATCAGTAATGTCAATACATGGTGTGCTTTTGTTCAACATATAGTTTTCTAGGTCATTTAAAAACAAGGAAAATAGTATCGGTGATATATTTTCACCCCGTCTAACACCGTTACAGCATTGGAAATATTTTGTGGTAGTATTATTTAATAACAAGCATGATCTTATGTTGCTATACATATTTTTTATTACATTAAACATTTTCCCATTAATATTATACTTTAACAACTTTGCCCAGAGGCCAGCTCTCCATACAGAGTCGAAAGCTTTTCTAAAATCGACAAAGGCACAGAACAATTTTGATTTCTTATGTTTACAATATTCTGATAACAAGTGCAATATAAATATATTATCAATAGTGCTATGATTTTTTCGAAATCCAGCTTGGTGTTTTAACAGTAATTCATTTTCTTCCAGGAAATTTGTCAGTCTATTATTCAGTATAGCAGTAAACACTTTGCCAAGACAACTCAAAATTGTAATCGGTCTATAATTTTCCGGAGACTGCATGTCCCCTTTATTTTTATAGATTGGTAATATAACACCAACAAGCCAGGATTCTGGTAAGATACCAGTTTGTAAAACAACATTGAACAAATTAACATAGATATCAAGAAAAATGTCACATGATGATTTAATATATTCATTAGCTATCTGGTCTAAACCACAAGCTTTATCATTTTTAAGGTTCTTGACAGCTTTTGCAACTTCAGCTCTAGTAATGTCATTGTCAAGACTATGTAAAACAGTAACATCTGGGAAATCTGCAATAGGGTCTTCCATAACATCATCGTTTGCAGAGTTCAAATTTTCAAAAACGTTAAGAAATATTTCTTCATTAACACATGAGCTTTTAGACTTATCATTCAAACTATTCACATATTTCCAATAATCTTTAGGTGATTTACTATACATATTTGTTCACACATATAGTCTGATCGATACCTAGCACCTTATTGCTTCTGTTGTCTACCCGTCTGTCTATATGCAACTAGTCATAAAGAATCGCAAACATTCTCTGTATTACCATTTGTCGCATTCCTTTTTTGACTGCTTACCACACATTTAATCGTCCGTGCTATTTGGTATGCAATAATAGAATGCCAAAGGATTCTTTAGGTGAATCGTTATGAAATGATTAAGAATGGGTGGCGCTGTTGCTCAATTTCCATTACCAACACCGACACTCGTCGCCAACACCGGTTCTTTATTCCGCTTACAGTAAATTTTTTTTTTTTTAAACTAAAGCATCATCCAAAGCTAGCCAGAATACCATAAATTTCCTTGATGAAATCTCCTTACATTTGTTAAAACTTCAAGTCTGACGTATGCTATAGTAACATAAATGAAGCGAATTTGCAGTGTTACACAACTCACTATTATAAGTAGTATCATTATTATTTTCTTTCGAGCACTGTTTAAGAGTTATTGTGTGCCTTCTCCTTATCATGTGTATGTACCATTGTGAATATTGGCAAATAGTGTGCTTGTCCTCAAAGGTCGAATGGCTTATTGCATTTGAGATTCAACATTCTTATTCTATCCGGATTTGGAATAGTGATATATTTACAACTCCTCAAAATAAAGAGGTAAAACTGAATTCATTTTACAGACCTTTTGTCAATGTTAATGACAACCATGTCCAGGCTCTAGTTTCATTCAAATTATGTAATACTCATCTACCAATTGAAAAGGAAGATTGCTTGATATAGAAAGAAATGACAGGAAATGTCAAACACTGAATGCATTCGATGATTAAGCTTGCGTTGCCCACACCTTGGATATGATCGGAAATGATATCTACCGTTTGTACACGGTCATACTATAAATATCGATTTATCTTTCGAAACACTAAGATAACATTATGATACGGGCAAACTATACTTCCAGTGAGTGCAAAGTCGGAATAATAAAAACAAATACCGAAAAGCCTTTGCAGCAACTCGAACAAAACGCTACTCAACCAGAACTACGCACTTGTTTGTACATATGATTTGATTGGCGTACCGATATTTAAAGTCCTAGCTCGTTATCTACTCGGAGCTCTCCGTTTGTACGATTTGTATGGAACTGACCATATAGTGTGGCTATATTAAAGACTGCCAGTACGTTTTTGTATAATACTGTGTAGAGTGTATAACACAGTATTAAGTAATACTTATCTTCTAACTTAAATATTTTATCAATCTTACAGTTTCCAAGCCTTCTGGTAATATCATTATTTTTCTCCTGGCCCTTTCGTCTTGTAGATTCCTGAACGACTCTGTCGCGTATGATAAATGTTTAAGCCTGAATTCGGAATAAAAGATGCTTTCTACTCGACGAATTAAATCTCATTCCTTGCAATTATGAACGTCAGATATCTACAGCTAATCGCACGAACAATTGGCAAAGTTTCCGTTCGAGCCGCATTAATCGATCAAAAATGATGATAGAAACTCTATTATTCCCGAAATTATATACTAGATCACGACAAAACACAATTTTGTCCAAGATTTTCCTCTTTAAGTAATGCAAATCATGCCTATAAGTAAGCTATGATGTGCCTTTATTGTCACCGAATGCAAATTGTAGAAACGGTATCTCAAATGCTGCAAAAATAAGAAAATGTAAACGGCGTCCATATATGGTGTTTGCCGTCTGAAATTTAAAGCTTAGAAAATAGACATTGTTGTTAAAATTAAAATAAATAATAATAATAATAATCATCATCATAAAAATGAAAATAATAACAATGATAATCAAAGCAATAATAATAATAGACATACCGACGTACGGACGGACGAAAGGCGGAGGTAAAAACACTATTTCTTGTTAATCCCAATGTAGACAAACATTTTTCATTCTTTTCTTCAAAAGTGTGTGACAAATTTGATCTGGAAAAAATGGTCATACACAGCTTTGTTTAAAGCTGTACTTAAAGCTGTTATTCGTAAGTGTGTGACAAATGTGATCTGGGAAATATGCCTACACAGCTATGTTTAAAGCTAGACATTAAGCTGTATATCACTGTATAAGACTACAGCTACAACTAATAGTTGATGATGAACAAATAAATCTTCATTGCTAATGGGGCGCCTGGTCGGAACATCAAACATGATTAAGGTATTCGGGCATCAACGGTCACTGTAGCAGAAAATACGCATTCTCCGCGAT
Organism: Mya arenaria; assembly: GCF_026914265.1. NCBI lineage: Eukaryota > Metazoa > Mollusca > Bivalvia > Myida > Myidae > Mya > Mya arenaria. The sequence goes on along the minus strand of NC_069132.1, from coordinate 56,182,646 downwards.
CTGAGTGATGTGGTCAGTTGAGATTCGCTCTCATGAGGATAAAATGTCGGGCTGCTGACAAGAGTCATACATGTTAATTATCTTACAGTAATTAACAAGACTAATTGTGGGCCAAAAATCTATTGAACCCAACAGAAGAGCTGAAATAGCACTTCCGAGCCTCCATTTAAGGTATGAAAATAGAGGCACAACTCTATAATCATTCCTGTACCTTTGAATACAGGCGCTGCTCTAAATATGATATAAATGCATCTCAATTTTCAAGACGTGGTAGAATATGTCTAAGTCTTATCGTTTGATAAAACTTAGATAATACTGAGAACACAACACCGTGTCCATAAAACTGACGCACCATCTTTTTTTGAATTCCAAGTATCGGTTGTAAGGGTATAATCTCAGAAGAAAACGTTTAGTCAACAATTTTGAAAATAGTTTAAGTAAATACGTCTTAACAACATGTGGTTGACCTATTTATTATCAATACATCGGTAAATCCCTAATTTGCCACTACATACAGTAGTTTTGCTATTTTTTTCGAAATTCACGTGGTGCACGTGCACACGTTAATCGGCATGGTCATTTTGTCGGCAATTTTATCAAATGAATAGTGTAGTGGTCATATTGAAATAATCTGGACACAAAATATCGACAACAATCATGGGACGTCGCCCAGACTTATCATTAGATAACAGAAAAATCTCTTTAGGATTGCTGGAAGCCGGTTTACGCGTAGCTGACGTCGCACGTCGTTTTGGTGTTCACGAACGGAGTATTTTTCGTCTGCAAGAACGATTCATTCCAACAGGCAGCGTTAAGGACAGGCCGCGGTCAGGCAGACCTCGTAAAACGACGCCACGCGAAGATCGGTACATAGTGACGTCATCTCAACGTTATCGTTTCATGGTTGCCCGGAAGATCGCAAATCAATTGAGAATTGCCACAGGAACCAGAATTTCGGTTTTCACTGCACGTAATCGTTTGAAGGCCGCACGACTTCGCGCTCGTCGCCCTTACGTTGGCATTCCGCTGAGTGCGCGTCACCGTATAGCACGTGGGCTCGCCAACGTCTTGGCTGGATAAGACGGCAATGGGACAGGATCGTTTTCACAGACGAATCCAAATTTAATCTGCGAGGGGCAGATGACAGGGTGCAACATCGACACCCTTGATTGGCCTGCAAAATCACAAGATCTCTCAAATGTGGGATTACCTTGGACGTAAAGTACGTATTAGAGATGACGTCACTAACGTTGCGGACATTCAGTGGGCTTTACAGGAGGAATGGGCGAGAATACCATTTCACGTTATTAGAACACTAATAAACAGCATGAGACATCGGTGTGTTGCTTTTATTGAAGCGAGGGGTGGCCACACTAGATATTGATATCGACAGAATTTTTCATTTGGACCCCTATGCTAATTATGACGTGCAAAATACTGGAATCAGCTGGTGTTGTGTGTTTTAATTGTTAACAAATGTTGGATATTAAATACACTATGTGGTAAGTCAAATGTTTTAACGTTATAGTCTAATTTCCGAAAATTATTTGACAAAGTAGAAGTACTGACTAAACTTTTTTTTCTGAGTATATATGGAATCTCGGTACGGATTTTATTAAGAGCCGTAGACACTTGAGGGGGGCGATAGCACTTTGTTTGAAACTCGTGTGACAATACAGTGTCATACTGTACTAGACCTGTCATATCATAGCTTAAGTGAATATTACCACAATCAATCTAAAGGTAAAGGCCTACACAGTTTTGACAACTGCCTGACTCAATAGTTTGGACATGAAATTGTATGCACATTTCTTTACAAGCCTGGCAGCTTAAGTAACAACTGAGTCATGGTCTTAGTATTAAATTTTGACCGAATTGGCGTTGTCTTTTTTTTGACCATTTTACAAGTTTGACTTAACAGAACAAAACAGACCAGAACAGAACAGAGCAGAAGTTTATATCGACTTATGCAACAATGCATCTCATTATACAAATATGTACAAGTAAACAGACTATTCATGTATGTGAGTTACATTATATAAATGCAGGTTGTAAATGGTTACAAAAATGATTATACAATTAAAACTTAAACAATATCACTGATGACAAAGTTTCTTCTATCATTTGCATGTACTTGCAAATTACATAAATCTACAATAGCTGGTTTGTTACTAATTTTGGTAACAAGTTGCATAAATTTAAACATGCTGGGTTTTACATAAAAATCATTTTAAATAAAATTTTATCGGAGGTAATTTTAAAACGACTGCATCTTACAACAAACAAAAATCATCCTCAATTTCTTGTACGTGGCATAATTGCATAATTTTTCATTCCTTGACATTTCTGTGTATTTGTTATATTAAATATATAGATATTCAGCCATACAAAACGTAGTTTGCAAGTATATTATAATTAATTATTTTGTTCCGCACAGTTGGCAAAAGCAGCACGTCACTTTTATTGTCGTAACTAATCACTTCACGTTAGATGAACCAGTTGTGAGGCCCTCACCCTTAAATCCAATCATTTGAAGCGCAATTTTCGGAGGTACGTCATATTTGTTGATATTTTTTATAATTCTTTCATGGATTTTAGATTCTTTAATAATACCGACAAATATTGTCTATTTAAAACGTAAGTGTCTGTTTAGTTTAAAACAATGCCTAAATAGTTAAAATTGTTGACTACAACAAGTGGTACGTCACTGTAGATCAATCTTTGGATCCATCCACCTTGGTTTGGGCTATAAGTATTTACCTCTAAGCTTCATGTTTGACAATAATGGTAAATCGTTGGCTCGGGTTTCCACATGTAACCATATCGCCTGCAAAAAGCAATATCATAATACATTAACTGTACAGGCTAATAATCCCACAGTCAACATTCCGTTGAAGAAACAGTTAAATGTCTTTATGAATAATGCAAACAATACAAGACCCTGTAATTCTGCCATAAATAATGTTGTTTTTCTTCCATTTGCGGATTAGTTCTTTGTGCGCCCCCCCCCCCCCCCCCAGACACACACATGCGACCCCGTGGTATCCGTCCGTTGACCAATACTTCAAATTTCATACCCTTGGCAATACATATTTTCAGAAAATATTCTCCATACCATGGAAACATGCCAATATGCCACTCCAGGCAAGTTGACAAAGAACCGTATCATGAACTAATGGCTGACTCTCCATTATTAATAAAACCTGTTTCGCCTTAGAACATACCGAACATTTATTCAGTCAGCGTTTCAAGCTGCTTTAAGTCATTTGATTTTTTAAAAATATTTAATGGATTTGTTTTTATATTAATATGATCATGTTTAATTTCCTTTACAAAAACACAACATATGTCTGAACGTACGTTGTCGCATGTTTTGTTACCAATGTATACCGTCAGGATCAGCATCCACCTGTTCAGCACCGTCCGGACCTCGAATACAGAATGTTTTAATTGAAAATTTCTACATGTTAGCATGTGGTCTATCTTGTATCTTCAATGTCATACTGACTTTGTACGGTATAGCTACACATAACTACACATACGAGACAATACGAGACAATTTGGCAATGGCGGGGACGCATCATTATTGTTCACATGCTGAGGTGGATCAAGAAATATCGGACCATATGTCTCACATATTATCATTTTAACACATGAAAAAGCGCATTTAAAATGGAACAATTGGCTGCAAATGTCATTGCTAAATCTCATATTCATCCTCCTCACCGCACGCATTAACGCACCACAAATTGCACATGTCATGTGCACAAGGTGTGAAATGGAAACCTGAGCCGGTAATTGACCGTCCCTACGGGGAGCCCGAGGTTGACCGCTGGTTAGCTTCTTCGCCCATCGGACCCTTAATGTGAAATGTCAGCTTGCTAATAGAACCGTAAATGCATGTCCCTTATTTGCACTTGCTGTAAGGCGAGAGTCAATGCTTCTTAATACTACTAATTTTATCAATTTGGGAATGCGCATATCATTTCAAGTATTCGGTGAAAAACCGACATTTGATAACACCGCGTATTATAACCAACAGTTTTATCGGCGGTTCCAAGCCAGCTGCAATTAATATCGCCATTGCAAATTAAATAAAACAAAATCCTATGACGCGATGTACGCATATGAGGTAGATGTCTTGGCGGTCGCGCCATCTGTTGGCGTCGAGTAACGTTACGTGGATATTGTTATTCAATTAAAAATATCACTATACTAAACTCCCTGCTTTTTTATATAATCATTTTTAATGAAAGTTGCAAAAACGATAGACCTTAAAATGAATATTTTATTGAATGTAAATAGGTGCATCGTTAATTACATATCATATTTCTTAAATCCAAAGTTATAAACAAAAATATTAATGACTTATTTTTTGTCGATGTATTACAATATGAGTATCTACATAGAATCAGATAAAAATCACTTAAACCACTGTATGATATTACTACCTGCCATGCATTTAGATAAACATTTTATTTTAGTGTAACACTTGCACAGTTTGCATCAGGCTCGTACAGCAATCACAATTTTATTGACACGCTTTTGGTATAAAACCTTGGCTTCGACGGTTTCAAAATATATATAAAAAACAATACCCTTACCTACGGTGTTGAATGAGGGAACATATAATTTACAATTCTGTGTACGCTTTTAGATACATACTGAATGTAAATGAAATTAGAATTGGAAATAATATGCAGTAAAAACATTTTTTTGTGTATTTTTTTTATATATACCTTGAACTGACCATGACCTTGAATTGGCTGAAATGAGCATGAACATTGCACGGGAGAGATCAGCTTGTCAACATAAAGCATGTGATGAAATAGATACATGCCATGCAATTGAATAATTTGTCAGGGTAACACCAGCGCGGTTTACAGCATTAGCAAGCTTGTGACCACCTTTGGCATGTTGTAATTGTATGAAACTAATGAGTTTGAAAAAATAAAAAGTTATATCCTTTAATACATTTTTGAATGAAGGAACATGCAATTTACAATTCTGTCCCGTTTTTGAAAAATACTAAACATAAATAAATTATAAAAGAGGGAACAAAACAGGAAAACTCACTCTTTTACCTTGCAATGACATTGATGTTGACCTTGAAGTGTCTAATGGTCTATCTCAATTCAAAAAGCATTTTAGAGAAGAATTATCCCTTTGGATATTCAATCTTAGTTATTCAATGAAAATGGCCGTATTCGAATATAGCACTGAAAGTGCAAATTTATGCCGGCCATATTCGGCACCATCTTGATGATTTCCTTTTCGCAAGAGCCGCCATGTGGCCAAACTCACTTCATAATCTAAAGATTTTAACCTACAATATGATAAAAAAGAATAGAAGAGGGATGTAGTAAACTTCCTTATTTTTCACATTTTCCATCCTTCGAACCCAGACTACTAGTATTTGGATTCCAATTATTTGAACGCCAACATCTGAGACGGAATCTTACGTAAACTGCTAACACAATAAAGATCTGGAGACCGACATTCTCGGCCTAAACAGAACCTAATTCAGATGATACTGGTGTGGTAGACTGGACAGATGTTTAACACTATTCAATTAGATAAGTTTATAATACTAAACACTGTATCAGAGGTAGTTGATACAGTTTGGTGCATTCTGTATCATTACGTTTTCGGACAAAAGTAATACAATGAGGTCAGCAAAAGAACATAAATGCACACATAATAAAAATCATATTCGGCCATATTATGGCTTTAATATCTTTATTGTGAACTGTTAAACTTAAATATTTATGTTGTAGGAATTTTACACCAAACACAAGTAATGATTAAGACGTCAACATTCAAAGAGCTGTTAATGGAAAATGACATCCTCAAGACACACCGACGCGCGTAGCCCACAATAAAAATAATATCTGGAAGAGAAGGACTGCGAGGCTGATACTGAACTGAAATTGAACAGTCAAGTACCTGTTTATTAAGGTTGCACGAGTATATATGAATATTCTGAGAACTGACTGCAACTATATCCGAATATATATTACATAATAGCTGTAGTTATCGGACACCATTATCCCGACGTTATTGTTGTTTTAAAAAATGATCCAATATGATTTCCAATTTTCCAAATATAGGCTTGATGCGGTCGGGGCCGTATTACTCACATAAATAAGATAAACTGATGACAGCATGAATGACGACATAGCTAATCAATGTAGCCACACATTATTTGCTAAACGTGATAAAAAAAAGTCTGCATTCCGGCTTTTTCCAATAAAGATTTCGAAGGTAAAAGTGAATTGTAATTTTAGCAACACTAAAATGCATTTTTTTTTGACATGTCAAACGATTGTTATGATTTCACTTAAATACACCATAGGAGCCATTTGTGTTATTTTCGATAGAAGAAACGTCTTGAATTAACGACGAAAATCACTTGGTGCTCGACGATATTCGTATATCTGGGTTTGGAACTCCTACTTTTTGCGAAACACTTCATTAAAGCAGAAAATTACTGCCACTGTTCTATGGCGTAATGTACGATGTGAAAGAGGACTTTAATAAAGTAAGATCAACCAAAAATGTGCATACTAAAGCTGCGTTTTGTACTACACTTGTCGTCATGAAATGTTTGACCCTGCTTCTCTATACATACTGTGCGGTGTAACGCCGCATGGCGGCATCGCCGCATAAACGTGTTTTTTTCGTTTATGAGGTGATTTTCAACGCATAAACGTTTATGCGGCGACGCTCAACGCATAAAGCAGAAATTGCTTATATGGGGAGTTGCACGTTTTTGCCACATAAAGAGGATTAACCTAACCATTTATTATAAAGCTAAAAAATACTTCAACAAAAACGATGGTGATGACGTTGATGATGATGATGATGATGATGATGATGTTGATGATGAAGATGATGATGATGATGATGATGATGATGATGATGATGATGATGATGATGATGATGATGATCAAGATGATGATCAAGATGATGATCAAGATGATGATCAAGATGATGACGATGGTGATGATGATAATAATTATGATAGTTATGATGATGCTTGCGTCGGTAATAATGATGGTGGTGGGGATGATGATGATGGTGGTGGTTGTGATTGTGGAGATGATGATGGTGGTTGTGATTGTGGAGATGATTATGGTGGTTGTGATGATGATGATGATGATGATGATGATGATGATGATGATGATGTTTGTCGGGATGATGATGGTGGTAGTGGTTGTGATTGTGATGATGGTGATAGTGGTTGTGATGATGTTGTTGATTATGGTGATGATTAAAATTAGGGCGTTGCATATTAGTGTACTTTTAAAGAAAATATGGGAAAAGTTGGCATGCAAGTTGAGCCAAAATGGAAGTTGAAAATAAATCCTTAGAGTGTTCAAATGACTAGTGCATTTAAAAACACAATCAATGAAAGAAAGAAGTCCATGATGACCCTATTATTAGTTTGAAATGACGTTGAAAGTATGTAGTTAGCGGCCTGGCGCCCTAAAATGATATCCTATTTTCATACAAAACAAAGAAATATTAACTGAGTATTAAGCACACACTATCAATCTGAGGCGATTATCAACATTTTTTTTTAAAAAGTCGAACAAGCAGTCAGCTTTTCGAAGCATGTGAACATGCCTTTTCTTTTATTTTATTTTATATATTTTCTGTGTTTATGCCCAAATGATCACTCTTAAGCAATTATAAACCTTTTTTTAAAAAAAGGCGATCGAGCACTTCAGCGGCCTAGCGGCGGGAAGTTAGCGGCCTGGCGGCTTTAGCAGCCTAAAATGGTATGTATACATGCGTTTTCTTCCAAAACAATGATAAATCTATGGTTTAACAATTTTGCTAAATACAAAAAATAAAAATGCTGATATTCGCTATATTGAACTTGCTAGGACGCATGACCGCTTACTTCACGTACATGTTGAAAGTGCGCATTGTCAAGGGTACATGCCCGTCAGTCTGACAATAAGGCAAGAATATATGTTACGTCATAGGACGATTCAGTTTTCTGAATGTCCCTAATGACGGTGTTGTGCTTTGTCGTAACAATTATTCCGTCCTTTAGTCGGGTTACACGTCATTTCAAACATTTTCGCAGAAAGATCAATTGGTTTGGTTCACATTTAAACCGATCTTACTAAATCCTTGTCAAAAATTACGTCTCTTAAAGTCTAGTTCAAAGCTTGGTTAAGTGGACATAAAAAACTAAGACCAATCTTGATGAAAATTTATCAACCACTATTGTACTAGAATATGTTTTAATTGCTTTATATGCGGCGAAAGTGTGCCTTTTTGCCCCATAAAAAATCCCTTTTTATGCGTTTGAAAATCACCGCATAAACGAAAAAAAAACACGTATATGCGGCGATGCCGCTATGCGGCGTTACAGTGCGGGCCAAAACCACGTACACGACTCTTACTTTGTATTAGGTTCTTTTATCATTCTGCCTCATTTCACAGGATGCCCATAGAATAGAGGAAGAATATCCTATTATATAATAGCTAAACATAACATATAAACTCCTATTGATTCAGAAGGAAGGAGCTACCGAACTAACTATCATAGATTAAAACAAATTTTAAAGCAGGAACCAAATTCTGACAAATTCAAGTTGGTCGAAAAAACGGTTATAAATAAATGAAGTATTTATCAAATTTATTAGTATCTTTTCTATAAGAGAAGAAGGTGCATGTTGAAATTGTGTTGTTTTGCTTGTTTTTGTTAATAAAAAAACAGTAATTGATAGATACCCATTTAAATAGAATATAAATCCATGCTTCGAATTATTCAATTTCTATAATTTTGGCAGAATAAAACGAATCAGACAGACACAATTAATGATATAAACATGCCTTTCTTTTACGCTTTTCGATTTAATATGGAGTTTAATCAGAGAAAAATCAACAGTGAAACTATGAATTTGATAATTTCACTGCAAACTATGGAGTGAAAATATAAACTTTAATAACTACTTTTAGAATCAAAGGTAGTCACTGCCCCTTGATTAAAGCTAATTACACCACTTCGGAACAAGTAAATGATGCCAAAAATAATGAATTTGATACTTAAGAAAAGTTGCATATGTTTAAATATATTTCTGCAAATAAACCAACTTACCGTGTTTTAGAAAAATATTAATCCTGTTTTTCAAACGTTTTCTTCAACTTGAAGCTGAACGTAAGAAATATTGACCTCATACAAAACAAATAACAAACGAAAACAACTGCTGAAACATAAATTCGATGTTATATTAGCTTTCAAGCATATAATTTAAACTGTACGATTTTGTAGTATCCCGAAAAAAATCACACAACAATTGACTGATTTTATTTACAACCCGCCTAAAAATGGTCATCAACCAAGAGTGGTAATCACTTTTTTATCATCTTCAAGCGAAGTATGTGCAGAAATATGTTTAAACATATACAACTTTTCAGTATCAAATTCATTAATTTTGGCATCATTTTCTTGCTTTAATCAAGGGGCAGTGATCTCTGACAGTGAGTGGTAATTGAATATATAATTAAACAAACTCTAAAACTGTATTAAAATCCAGTGTTTATTTACATTTGTTTTACTTACGCGTTCTAAATTTTCAATATCCATTTAGTAAATGGCGATCAGTGTTATTTTAGTCATGTATCCCTGTCCGTTTCAATTAAAAAAAACTTTTGTGCATTAACTGGTTTTATTTGGAACATAAATGGAATCTTGATATTAATGTTGAAACGACAAATGTTTTATTATTTAGTGACAGACCAAGAAGCAATAGTAATATTTTTGTTAATAACAAACAATTTGAAGTTGTAGACGCTTTCAAATATCTTGGAGTAACTTTTTCAAAAAATAGCCGGCTAACCAACTGTAAAAATCATGTTGTGGAGTAGGCTAGAAAAGCTTTATGTTTTCTTTATGTGAAGATTAGAAATCCATGTCTACCATTAGATTGCCAAATTAAGTTATTTGACAATACTGCTGCACCTATTTTATCTATGCTTGTGAAGTTTTTTTAATTTAATAAAAAAGGTGCACACTGATTTTATGAAGCATATTCTGAATGTTAAAAAAGCACCCCTCATATAATGATATATGGTGATCTTGGCCGATACCCTTTAAGTATTATCATTAAAAAACGCATAGTAGGATTTTGGTATAAACTGACCCATAGCCATTACAATATGTTATCTATTGAAATATTTTACTGCTCATGAACATTATTATGGATGGTTTAGTAATGTGAAAGCTATTCTTGATGAATGTGGTTTGAGCTATATATGGCAGAACCAATATTATACTGCTTCAAAGCAATCTGTGTTGAATCTAGTCGAAACTTGTTTAAAAGACCAGTTCAAACAGGCCTGGAATGTTTTTAACTCCTCCAAATGTACCAATTACAGAATCTATAAAATTAAATTGGAACTTGAAAAATGTTATCTTAATGTAAATGAGAACCTTGTCCAGTCTCTAATAAAGTTTAGACTTTGTTATAATAATTTACCAATTGAAAAAGGAAGATGGCTCGGCATAGACAGAAACGATAGAAAATGTCAATAATGTACTCTAAATGAAATTGGTGATGAATTCCACTATCTTTTACTGTGCTCATATTTTGTAAATGATAGGCAAAGATACTTACCTTATGTAAACATGCATAATACTAATATATTTACTTTCAAAATTGTTATGTGTGAAAATGATTTTTTGAACAAATTTGTCAAAATTATATGTCAAGCTTTTAAAACCCCACCTGGCAACCCTTAACCAAAATTACTTTATTTCACTAATCATATCATCCACTGTCCTTATAAATAGTTCTATCTGTTGATGTACTCAAACGTTTATATTTGTACCTACTTAGTACTACATTGCTAACCATACAGCCTGGTTAATATATATTATTGTTCTTTTACATGTTTATATACAACATTTTGCATTTTTCATGTTGATGACCTCAAAACACATATTTGTATTATGTGACGAGAGTAAAATAAAACTGTAAAAACTGTGACAAAATTTCTTTGATGAATGATCATAAAATGTTTGCACCAAAAAACGAGTAAATTATAAACAATAAACAACAACTCTGAGAACTATTTCTCCACAAACCGAAAATATAAAGACAGCTACGTCATCAGCTGTCGAAACTTTCATGATCATAGAAAAACTATTCTTTCACTCTCGTGAAATAAAATACGATCTTACACTGTATCAACAAATGTCCTCTATTTATGTCTCATGCTAATGTTTACAATAAACTTATCAGTCAAATTGAATGATTTTCCCGTTGCATAATTGCTTCCAGAATTCTCAAAAGCAGTACTAGTATAATGAATCTAATACATATGATCTTTATTTCCCAATATGTTGGCGAGTTCAGTGGTAGCGCATACAGTGTGTGTATACCACGTGATAAATAACGTCATGTATGCTACGTCGGAAGGCAACAATTTGATTAAAACACAGATTTAAATCAAAGATAACCTTCGTTTTAATACCGAAGTTTGATAAGGTTATTAGTTTCATCAAACACTTCGACAAACCTGTTTCCAAAATAATGTTTTGCAGTGCTCCTTCAGACGGCAGTATTGTGAAGAAGGTTTGTTGAAGTGTTTTAAGAAACTAAACGCTCAATCACACATCGGCATAGAATCAGAACGCTTAATTTATATTACACTTCATAAAGCAACTCTCATTTGTACATAAAGCCAGTACATTGTAACTGCAAATTGCTCACTCGTGATTTCATTGATAGACCTCAACGAAATTCATTTTCTTAAGTTAATTTGACAATTAAAATTCCAAAAGCAAGACATTGTTAAGTCCACTGCTGCTTTGCTCATATGGGCGTTTGCATATATATGCCTAGAAAAAGCGCACAAGATTGAGTTATCAAAATGTTTCGGCAACGTAAGTAAAGCAATTTCATTGGGAAAAACCTCCAGCCGTGCGCCATGCACTGCAGTGTCACACCTGACATATGCGCTTCGGTAAACAAACACCGCTTACAAGAAAGCCATACCATTACCATTTTCAGAGATTTTGTTTAAGGGAATAAAAAAACATAAATAAATCAAGATTGTAATAAATTGTTCTGAGCAATATGTATACAATATATACATTACTTTCGCATGCGTCAAATAAGACCAAAATAGTGACATTGTTTGCATGCATTATGTTAGCTGATTATTTTTAAATCCAATGTCCATACCATCGTTGTTACCATGGCAATGCTATTGTGTTTGACTTGAACCCATTGTATATTATTCTCATGTTTCTTTACGCATAAAATATAATTTCTTCTAATTTATTTCATCATGCTCGATATTTTGTATTGTGTTCAAACATCCCTTGCGGAGGATAGATTGAAATACATGAATCTGTGCAACGTTACTGTAATAATGAGCAGTATCAAAAGATCCGTTCTATTTATTGTTCACAACCAAAATGTCATTTGGTGTACGCGACATTCCACAGCAAATGTTAGTTCAATTCAAGGGCTACAGTAAATGCACATGCTCAGTGTGATTAATACTCGACCATTTGCAGCGACTGTTATTGCCACAAATGAGATGATATTGCCGTTTGATTGATACCTGGACGTTGGTCAGCCGTGTGGCCGGTCCGGTGGTCGATGATAAATTTACTCAAATGGCCGACGATATTGAGCAACGACACGTGCATACGTTTATACGTTTGGTAAACGACACACGGTGCTTGCGTGCAAAATTCAAACTCTGACATGACAGAGTTCATTTCAACGTGCAATATTAATGGACAGTATGCACAATATGCATATCGAAGCACGTTCTTGAATATATTTTCAGTCATTAGTATGACATAGGGAGAAGTATTTGCCTTTTCGCTCCTTGAAGTTTTGTCTTCAAAAGTAGATGCACATGTGAGATTAATTGTACAGTATTTTATTGAATTAAACATGTCAAACCCTTATTCGTACATAACTTAAAATGAAAGTTTATATTAAGAGTATGAAACATAAAACACTTCCAGTTGTTTCATAGTTTAACTTAATGAAAATTCCGTGAGTACAAAATATACATTTCATGATAAAATAATATTAACATATATTACCACTCAATTAATGAGGGTTAGGGTTTAGGGTTAGGGTGAGAACTGTTCAAGAAATTCATAGATTGTTTACATAAATGTTAAACAGAATCTCAACAAAAAACTAATAACATGGTTATTGTTATTTTGATACACTTAAAGAATAATAAGTTTTTCAATAAACTGTGGTAAAGCTAGGTGAACCATCACAAATGCCGTCAAATAATGTTAATCTTTTAAGCCTAGGATAAAAAAAAGGGCATTGCTTAAATTTGGGGAAAAAATACTGGTTTCATCGAAAATGATTTAAAAAAAAAACTTCATCAAGTCATTCCTATTATAACACGTTTGCATTGCACCGAACCATATTATGCTGAAAGTCGTAATGTCGATGGTTTTTTGGTCCCCACTACCAGCGACCACTGTATTGATACATTACCACAAATGGCCTAATCAATCATGATAGTATATGACACTTATAAGCATGGGATAATTCATACATATTAAAGCTTTTTCAATCTTGTTTGAAAAGTATTCTGAAAAAAAAAGGATTTCAAAGGGACCTTTTGACAGTATTATCTTTTCTTTGTCAAACCACATTTCAATCTTTTATTCTTTAAATATTTTCATCAGTCTTGGGTGAACTGTTAAATCAACACGAAATAATGTCTATCTACAAATGATTAGTGCGATGGTAGCCTTTTGCTAATGTTAAGTGAAAGGAACATTTCAGTGTTTGCCCGAAGAGATCAACAATTAATTGCGACCAACAACTGTTCCAGAGAAAAGTCATTAAACAGCGCGATTAGTGTTCACCAGAGAGAAATTATATATGTCTTTGGTCAATTCTGTTAATAAGGTCCAATAAAAAGTAATTCTGCACGGGCAGATGGGCAAGCGAGTAGAGCAATTTATTGCCCATAATAAACGAGCCATTGTTCCTGTGTTCAATAAGTAAGCCGTATAAGTCTGCACATCAATTATCTACCATTGTTCCTGTGTTCAATAAGGAAGCCGTATAAGTCTGCACATCAATTATCTGTGAGTAATTTCCTAGGCTCATCCAATTCAAATCGTTCAATACAGCAAAACGTCGCATGCCTGATTCTCACCCTTTTTTTTGATATTGGTTGGTTTTGGGAAAAGATATAATTCCTAAAGACTCTCCCTCACCTTAAAAAGGGAAATAAATAATTAAATAAGTATTGCTAACGGTGCCAATATCTTTAAACTTAACACTTGTTGTAGTTTAGATAAATATAAAATAATAAAAGCATCATACTCTTACTTGCTGCGTTTGAATCAAACGTTCATGAGCGCTGTGTGGTAGTTGTTGGTATGCCAGAGATGTTGACCAAATGATGAAATACTGAACATAACACTTCCAGCTAAAACAATCTTCAAGGAAGTTATTTGAGTTATTTTTGTTGAGTTGAGTAACATTATGTTTTAATAAAGTGTGTATAATTATCATCATTAAAAGTTTCTATATACATATGGTTACAATGGTACATTTTCAACTGTTAAGCAATTTTGTTTTAAATGGGGAATGTTAAATATCTTAAATGATTTCTTTCAAAAAAGTTTAAGAATCGTGGTTGAATATTGGTTGCTTTTTTTAATTAAAATTTCCAAATATCAACACAGCAGAGACAAACAGTTATTTAGATAATCTTTCGAATTTCTAATTCTGTTGCAGTAGATGGTTACTTGATTTTTTTTCTTCAATATTTGAAAATTATATGTATTCAGTGTTATTTCTAAATATCAATGAAGTCCTAGATTGTGTTTATTTTCCAAGTATTTACTGAAACATATATTTTATAGAACTGTTTAATTAAACAAATCCTCCTCCTCCACTTTTGTTTCTTATTCACCTCAGCAATCGAGCGTTGTTCATAGTTAACAGTTTCATTTTCTGTATTAACCAACTCAATGTGATTACTACTATACCCAAAAGATAACCAGTGGTTAAGTTATCTAGTTTTATACAATTGGCTGCTGTTCGCGGTGTCAAAAAATGACCACCGTAAAAAGACTACTTCTTTTGGTATAAACATTTAATCAACAGTTGATATAAACAAGTTCACCAATAACTTCTACATGTATTGTCTAATCATCCCATGTAAGAATGCGTCCTAGTCGGGTGCTCGAGAATAACGAGCAAATTGTGGAATTTGCGGTACAAACATACATAACAACAATCGCAAAGAAATTCACATTCTTAGTACAATTCATACCCGTAAATAGATAAAGTATAATTAGGTAGACATCTCACCAACGCTCAATGTTTATAGGCGATAGTAATGTTTGTCGGTGTAACATTAAATGCCGACACCGTTGAATATTGACGGTGGAAAGCATTAGACTATCTGCGCATGAGCGCAGCTAGTCTTAAGTCCGCAAATCCGAAGAACTACTTCTTTTCATGTCGTTTTAACCCTTTTTTCTGTCAATGCGCTCTATATTTAGTAGAATGACGTCGAAGCCCGTTGTATTGCGGTCTGAGTATGAGTTCCTGCTTGTTTGGCTATTTCCGCGCTGTATTTCTGTATCCCGGCGTTTTATTTTTAGCAGAATATAACTATTTTTAGATCGTTACATTTATCAGATTAATACGGGTCAAATGGAGGCTCTGGTAGGAAGGTAACATACTGATATTCACTCTGAGTTTAGCCCAAGATGTTCTAGAAATTAATACCGATCACAAGTGTCCCATCGCCTGCAGGATTTGTTATTATAACCTGGCGTGACCCTGAAGCACGCTTATTTGTAATGGTGTATTTTCGATATAACTTTTATGAGATAAGAAACAAAAATGATTGCCTGAATGTTGTATCTCAGGTTTCGCGTTGCTAATGCTTCAAATCCTATGATTTGCCTGCTATACAATAACAAAAAACTATTTATTTTATGACTTTTAGGCGTTTACTTTTTTAATAAAACGTTTTCTTTTTTTTTGCGTTCCGGTGTATTCTTGGCATAGTTTTAGGCATTAGGCTTAAATCAATTTATATTAGCACACATGTCCTGATATGACAGTGAGTTATGCATACGTTTGGTCAAGCAAAGTAGTTCGGATTAAACCATATTAAATCATATTTTCATTCTTAGAACAGACAATTTCCGGTAATCTAAAATCAGTTTCTACATACATTAACTGACCGATAATCTAAAAATATTTTCTACTTACATTTACATTAACTGATCACATGTTTGTCCTCACCCTGGGAAAACGACCATCTGATAAGCTCTGCATTTTGAAAGGAATTATTACTAAAGTTGTACGTAAAATAAAATTATTTTCTGAAAAAATAAAACGTGTAAGTTCATAAAACTTGCCTACCGTATGATATCAAATCAAAGCACCGAAACACCTTCAGAAGTGATTGAAAGGGGCATGCATTATAACCTTAAATGCATGGGGATGGGGGATACGTAGACTTAAGTAATAAGCTGTGCATTTTGAAAGGAATTATTGCTGAAGTTGTTTGTAAAAAAATGATTTCCCTTAAACAATACGTGTATGCTCCTAAAAGATAATGCTATATACGATGTTTTATACTTTCCTATCGTATGATATCTAATCAAAAATGACCCTCGCTGAAAATTGACCATGTGCGGCGATTCAATACGTCCGTGTAATTTTCAACGGAGTCAACAACACCCAAATAATTGCCTAAAGAGAACGCAGACGATTGGCCGGTGGAAACTTACGTGCCGACACAGCATACCGCGATTATATGGTGACACCTGAGCAACTGACATGAGTTTGTTTGCATTTGTAACAAGAGAAATTTTAAGTCCACATCATTCTCTCTCCAGGACCTTTCATTTATGTATAGTTTATAGTACTGCTCGAAAATGTTTATGCTCATTCAATAAAGTCGGGATGAAATAGAAACAAAAACATGAAATGTAGTTGATACGAGCGTTTTAAATCTTTCACGACGAAAAAACAAACACCGTCTTCTGACACTGAAGTGTGCCACTCAGGAATTATTGAAAGGCCACTCCGATTTACATGCATAACGGCCATCACAACCAATGAAGTTCCATCAAGAGAAAATTGCTAGGCACAGGAGTTATCAGAAGTCACTGGAAATAGCAAATAATTGGGCATGCAACGGCGGGTTTTAGAGCATTAAAAATGACAAATATGGACAGAGCCGAGTCCAATTATTCTTCGAAAATGAGAGAGTAATACCGCTTGCAAGGAAATCGCATGTTCTTACAATGTTGATGCCAAGGGATGTGTACCCTCAGTTTATATAGCATCACACGGACGATAGATACACATATTTGTAGAAACTAAATTGCAAGTATACAATAGGCATTGGAACAAAAAACTAAAATGGGATGTAAACAGTTATTGAAAACGGAACGGCTTAAGAATTGAAAATTTGTATACCATTTGCATACAGATAGTTTCAATGAAAGTAATGCACACTTAACTAACAGATACTGATACTCAACTTTAACATTTATCAAATATCTTTTTAAAAAGTTTGTTTAGTACAAGTACAGTGCCATTCAAAATACCCTTAAAACTACCCAAAGAAAACTCAATAAGCACCCAGGAGCACCATTGAAACTATGCAGGAACACCATTGAAACTATGCAGGAACACCATTGAAACTATGCAGGAACACCATTGAAACTATGCAGGAACACCATTGAAACTATGCAGGAGCACCATTGAAACTATGCAGGAACACCATTGAAACTATGCAGGAACACCATTGAAACTATGCAGGAACACCATTGAAACTATGCAGGAACACCATTGAAACTATGCAGGAACACCATTGAAACTATGCAGGAGCACCATTGAAACTATGCAGGAGCACCATTGAAACTATGCAGGAGCACCATTGAAACTATGCAGGAGCACCATTGAAACTATGCAGGAACACCATTGAAACTATGCAGGAGCACCATTGAAACTATGCAGGAGCACCATTGAAACTATGCAGGAACACCATTGAAACTATGCAGGAACACCATTGAAACTATGCAGGAACACCATTGAAACTATGCAGGAACACCATTGAAACTATGCAGGAGCACCATTGAAACTATGCAGGAACACCATTGAAACTATGCAGGAGCACCATTGAAACTATGCAGGAACACCATTGAAACTATGCAGGAGCACCATTGAAACTATGCAGGAGCACCATTGAAACTATGCAGGAACACCATTGAAACTATGCAGGAACACCATTGAAACTATGCAGGAGCACCATTGAAACTATGCAGGAGCACCATTGAAACTATGCAGGAGCACCATTGAAACTATGCAGGAACACCATTGAAACTATGCAGGAACACCAGATATACCCAATGGCACCACATATCCTCCACAAGTTTGCCCCTGTGGTATTTTCGAACGCGCGCTTACAACAATGAAGAAAAATAACATTCTTGATAAAATGCCACTGGTTTGTGTTTGAAAGTAATAAAAGTTAATGTATTACCTGTATTCTATTCCACTTAAAGTTGTAGTATTTCGAGAAACTGACTTAAAAATCGATGTCCACACCAAATAATACACGGTAAATTTGTCAGAAAACCGTTAACATGTATCATGTAACTGTTGTAAATATCTTCAAAACAATAAGAATCAAGCATGTGTTTAATATGGATAGAAGTCCGTAAGCTTTCAATGGAATTCATGAAATTGGATGTTTAGCACTCCATTTTGATACGCATACGATTCTGAAAGAAAGACCAAATAGCCAAACTTTAAAACAAAATTCATTCAGTCCGACATAAACATATTTAAACAATTCGCTCCTTTCATTAAGCGATTTGCCGAAGAAATGTTTGATAGAAAATATATTGTGTTGTATTTCATACCTATATCGTTTTATGTGACCGGAATATATTGTAAACCCCAGCGAAAAATATTTTCGTTATTATTGTTTTACTTTTGGCCTTTGAATGACCTTTAACATTTTAGCCCATAATTACTAATAAATAATTACTTCCATTACAATTGCCAGATTGAGCACCAATACATATGGAGTCACCAAGGATTCAAAATTGATATATTGGTGAGTAGGAATCCTTTTTATGAAAGCATATGTTTTAAAATAATTTGCCTGCCGTTTTTATTTTGTCAAATATAAAAAAATAAAAGACGTTGAAATTGGAAAGACGTGTCATTGAAGTAGGCGAAAGTTGCTGATAACCAAAAGGCTTGTGTCTAACATTGTACCTTGAGGAAATATCATCCTCACTTGTTCATGAATGGTTTTAACAAAATTTCTTAGATACTTAGATATATACATTTAATAGTAAATTAACGAAACAGTAACATATACAGTAATGGTATACAGTATATTGTGTGTTTCATAAACATTAACGTTACGTGAAAATGAACCTTGTCTAAGTTTCAGATCACGTTGTGCAGCATCGTCTCAATTTATCTGCACATTGATAGTTTGAAATGCAAATTGAAATCGACCTGGAGTAAATTCTCTTGAAATTTCCAGAGAACATCGTATTTCTTGGCACATGTTCTGTATATTCAAACGACAATACATAGCAAGACGCGATGAAAATGTTTACATCGCGTTTGATTTGAGACAGGATTGTTGGACCACTACTTCCACAAATCTATTTATCTCAAAATATAGCTTTTTACCTCAAGAAACAAAGAAAAACTTTTCACGTTTGTTTTCGATAACAATATCAAATAAGTACTTGTATGTACTACCTGATCGGTCTGGCAACAGTTCAATAAGGGAAACCAAATCAACAGAACCATCGAATTGTAAACTTCTTGAAAATACACCGCAATATAATTGATTTATATAACGGTAAAACTCATTTTCAGCTTCAAATTCTTACATTAACGTTTGTTTGGAGAAATCTGTAGTGTTTGTTCTGTACGAAGGTGTAAACATCACCGTTTTTTATTGATAATGTTGCTATGGTATCTGTCCACACGGACCATGGCCTTCTTGGTGGTGGGCATGTCTATGTTAATGCCTTTCTACTGAATACTTGCTGAGAATAACATTGTCAAAGAAAACGTTATTTGATAAGTTACTTGTCAATGAACCAAGAGGTGGCATAACCAAAGAACCAATTAATTCCGAAAGTGGCTATACTACCGATCTGGTGGTTTACCATAAACAACAGCCAGTTGGCAGCATTTTCTGGCTATATTCAATTCTTATAAAGCAACAAACATTCAAAACAATATTTTGTTTACAGCTGCAGCCATTATATAAAACAGGTTTCTTGTATGATGTGTTTGACACTGTTATTCAAAGTCAATACATACACATATATTACAAACATAAACTTTGACTGATAAACTTTAAACTACTTACTAAATATTGCATTTATGGAAAATATTAATTACAGATAATAAGATTGTAACCGTGTATTTAATTGCTGAAATCACAAAAAAATATTAAATGATTGGTGAATGCTGAAAGATTTACTGTGATTTACTATCGTCTCATAAGGTAGAAATACCGTATTTCATGCAGATTTCTTTCAAATTAAACTGGGTATCCCTCATAAGAACCTTTGTTTTCGACATTTATTCATCCTTTTTGGTATTTTAAAACTGTTGTATAATAGTGGTAAATCGCGATATAAACATACATAACAACAATCGCTAAAGACATTCGCATGTTAAGTACAAGTCATAACCAGTCAGAAATATAAGTATAATTTTTGTAGATGTCTTACCAACGCTCAATGTTAAAAGACGATAGGCATGTTTGTCGGTGTACCATTAAATGCTGACACCGTTGTATATTGACGCTAGGGATTATTTATCAACGGAAGCGGATCGATTTGACCCAGACCGTTAATAATCCCGTCGTCGCTTGAAAAGGTTACTCACGTTGAAAATTGACCACGGGTGGCGATGCACTACGGCCGTGTATATTTCAATGGATTGAACAACAACCAATCAAGTGCCTTAACAGAACGCAGACGATTAGCTTGTGGAAATTATACGTACCGACACAGCATACCGCGATAATGTGTTGACACTTGAGCAACGGACATGAGTTTGTTGGCATTTATTATAAGAGAAACCATCAGTCCAAATCCTTCTATATCCATGATATTTCGTTTATAAATTTTATGCTTCTTCTCATAAAAGTTTCGGTTCATACTGTCGGCATGTAGGAGAAACAAAAACATGAAATGTATTTTATACGAGACCTTTAAATCTTTCACGACGAAAAAACATACACCGTCTTTTAACACTGGAGTGTGCCACTCAGGAATTATTGAAAGGCCACTCCGATTTACATGCATAACGGCCATCACATCCAATTAAGTTCCATCAAGAGAAAATTGCTAGGCACAGGAGTTATCAGAAGTCACTGGAAATAGCAGATAATTGGGCATGCAACGGCGGGTTTTAGAGCATTAAAAATGACAAATATGGACAGTGCCGGGTCTAATTATTCTTAAAAAAATGAGAGAGCTTGCAAAGAAATCGCATGGTCTTACAATGTGCAGTCGAAACTCGTTGGCTCGATATCTCATGGTTCGATATCCTCGTTGGCTCGAACCAAATTAAAAGGATGTAGATGTGTATCCTCGGTTTATATAGCTCAACACGGACGATAAATACACATATTTGTAGAAACTAAATTGCAAGAATAGGATAGGCACTGGAACAAAAACTAAAATGGGATGTAATGGAGCGAACAAAGTGGTTCGTTTGCTAAAATATTTCAGTTGGCATTTCCACTATCTAAGTAACTTAAGTTTAGTTGTGACATATTTCGGTTAAGCTGCATATGCAAACAGTTTCAATGATATAACATAATTGTCATGATTTACATTATTACAGGCGGGTCACATTCTTCAGTTTTATTGATGTATTCATGTCCTTATGCAAATACATCAATTCAGAAAAAAGGGTTTATGGTTTGAGCATTCATCAATAGTTACATATTTCATCTATATGAAACCTTTTTCATGAGTTAAGTAGACACTGTAAACAACGTGTATTTAAGATAAAGAGCAATAACACAATCGATCGAATGCCAGTTGCAAAATAATCGTATTGAAAGTGGTGATTTCCCCCTAAAATATAAACCGGAAAGTAATATGACACCAGTGTAGTTATTAGACCCCTTACTCGAGTCGTACACGACACAATCTTATTAACAGTGTAGTTATTAGACCCCTTACTCGAGTCGTACAGACACAATCTTATTAACAGTGTAGTTATTGGACCCCTTACTCGAGTCGTACACGACACAATCTTATTAACAGTGTAGTTATTAGACCCCTTACTCGAGTCGTACACGACACAATCTTATTAACAGTGTAGTTATTAGACCCCTTACTCGAGTCGTACACGACACAATCTTATTAACAGTGTAGTTATTAGACCCCTTACTCGAGTCGTACAGACACAATCTTATTAACAGTGTAGTTATTAGACCCCTTACTCGAGTCGTACACGACACAATCTTATTAACAGTGTAGTTATTAGACCCCTTACTCGAGTCGTACACGACACAATCTTATTAACAGTGTAGTTATTAGACCCCTTACTCGAGTCGTACAGACACAATCTTATTAACAGTGTAGTTATTAGACCCCTTACTCGAGTCGTACACGACACAATCTTATTAACAGTGTAGTTATTAGACCCCTTACTCGAGTCGTTCACGACACAATCTTATTAACAGTGTAGTTATTAGACCCCTTACTCGAGTCGTTCACGACACAATCTTATTAACAGTGTAGTTATTAGACCCCTTACTCGAGTCGTACACGACACAATCTTATTAACAGTGTAGTTATTAGACCCCTTACTCGAGTCGTACACGACACAATCTTATTAACAGTGTAGTTATTAGACCCCTTACTCGAGTCGTACACGACACAATCTTATTAACAGTGTAGTTATTAGACCCCTTACTCGAGTCGTACACGACACAATCTTATTAACAGTGTAGTTATTAGACCCCTTACTCGAGTCGTACACGACACAATCTTATTAACAGTGTAGTTATTAGACCCCTTACTCGAGTCGTACACGACACAATCTTATTAACAGTGTAGTTATTAGACCCCTTACTCGAGTCGTACACGACACAATCTTATTAACAGTGTAGTTATTAGACCCCTTACTCGAGTCGTACACGACACAATCTTATTAACAGTGTAGTTATTAGACCCCTTACTCGAGTCGTACACGACACAATCTTATTAACAGTGTAGTTATTAGACCCCTTACTCGAGTCGTACACGACACAATCTTATTAACAGTGTAGTTATTGGACCCCTTACTCGAGTCGTACACGACACAATCTTACAAACAGTGTAGTTATTAGACCCTTACTCGAGTCGTACACGACAAAATCTTATTAACAGTGTAGTTATTAGACCCCTTACTCGAGTCGTACACGACACAATCTTATTAACAGTGTAGTTATTAGACCCCTTACTCGAGTCGTACACGACACAATCTTATTAACAGTGTAGTTATTAGACCCCTTACTCGAGTCGTACACGACACAATCTTATTAACAGTGTAGTTATTAGACCCCTTACTCGAGTCGTACACGACACAATCTTATTAACAGTGTAGTTATTAGACCCCTTACTCGAGTCGTACACGACACAATCTTATTAACAGTGTAGTTGTTAGACCCCTTACTCCAGTCGTACACGACACAATCTTATTAACAGTGTAGTTGTTAGACCCCTTACTCGAGTCGTACAGACACAATCTTATTAACAGTGTAGTTATTAGACCCCTTACTCGAGTCGTACACGACACAATCTTATTAACAGTGTAGTTATTAGACCCCTTACTCGAGTCGTACACGACACAATCTTATTAACAGTGTAGTTATTAGACCCCTTATTCGAGTCGTACAGACACAATCTTATTAACAGTGTAGTTATTAGACCCCTTACTCGAGTCGTACACGACACAATCTTATTAACAGTGTAGTTATTAAACCCCTTACTCGAGTCGTAGACGACACAATCGTATTAACAGTGTAGTTATTAGACCCCTTACTCGAGTCGTACACGACACAATCTTATTAACAGTGTAGTTATTAGACCCCTTACTCGAGTCGTACACGACACAATCTTATTAACAGTGTAGTTATTAGACCCCTTACTCGAGTCGTACAGACACAATCTTATTAACAGTGTAGTTATTAGACCCCTTACTCGAGTCGTACAGACACAATCTTATTAACAGTGTAGTTATTAGATCCCTTACTCGAGTCGTACAGACACAATCTTATTAACAGTGTAGTTATTGGACCCCTTACTCGAGTCGTACACGACACAATCTTATTAACAGTGTAGTTATTAGACCCCTTACTCGAGTCGTACAGACACAATCTTATTAACAGTGTAGTTATTAGACCCCTTACTCGAGTCGTACACGACACAATCTTATTTACAGTGTAGTTATTAGACCCCTTACTCGAGTCGTACAGACATAATCTTATTAACAGTGTAGTTATTAGACCCCTTACTCGAGTCGTACAGACACAATCTTATTAACAGTGTAGTTATTAGATCCCTTACTCGAGTCGTACAGACACAATCTTATTAACAGTGTAGTTATTGGACCGCTTACTCGAGTCGTACACGACACAATCTTATTAACAGTGTAGTTATTCGACCCCTTACTCGAGTCGTACAGACACAATCTTATTAACAGTGTAGTTATTAGACCCCTTACTCGAGTCGTACAGACACAATCTTATTAACAGTGTAGTTATTAGACCCCTTACTCGAGTCGTACACGACACAATCTTATTAACAGTGTAGTTATTAGACCCCTTACTCGAGTCGTACACGACACAATCTTATTAACAGTGTAGTTATTAGACCCCTTACTCGAGTCGTACACGACACAATCTTATTAACAGTGTAGTTATTAGACCCCTTACTCGAGTCGTACACGACACAATCTTATAAACAGTGTAGTTATTAGACCCCTTACTCGAGTCGTACACGACACAATCTTATTAACAGTGTAGTTATTAGACCCCTTACTCGAGTCGTACTCGACACAATCTTATTAACAGTGTAGTTATTAGACCCCTTACTCGAGTCGTACACGACACAATCTTATTAACAGTGTAGTTATTAGACCCCTTACTCGAGTCGTACACGACACAATCTTATTAACAGTGTAGTTATTAGACCCCTTACTCGAGTCGTACAGACCCAATCTTATTAACAGTGTAGTTATTAGACCCTTTACTCGAGTCGTACAGACACAATCTTATTAACAGTGTAGTTATTAGACCCCTTACTCGAGTCGTACTCGACACAATCTTATAAACAGTGTAGTTATTAGACCCCTTACTCGAGTCGTACACGACACAATCTTATTAACAGTGTAGTTATTAGACCCCTTACTCGAGTCGTACTCGACACAATCTTATTAACAGTGTAGTTATTAGACCCCTTACTCGAGTCGTACACGACACAATCTTATTAACAGTGTAGTTATTAGACCCCTTACTCGAGTCGTACACGACACAATCTTATTAACAGTGTAGTTATTAGACCCCTTACTCGAGTCGTACAGACCCAATCTTATTAACAGTGTAGTTATTAGACCCTTTACTCGAGTCGTACACAACACAATCTTATTAACAGTGTAGTTATTAGACCCCTTACTCGAGTCGTACAGACACAATCTTATTAACAGTGTAGTTATTAGACCCCTTACTCGAGTCGTACAGACACAATCTTATGAACAGTGTAGTTATTAGATCCCTTACTCGAGTCGTACAGACACAATCTTATTAACAGTGTAGTTATTGGACCCCTTACTCGAGTCGTACACGACACAATCTTATTAACAGTGTAGTTATTAGACCCCTTACTCGAGTCGTACAGACACAATCTTATTAACAGTGTAGTTATTAGACCCCTTACTCGAGTCGTACACGACACAATCTTATTTACAGTGTAGTTATTAGACCCCTTACTCGAGTCGTACAGACATAATCTTATTAACAGTGTAGTTATTAGACCCCTTACTCGAGTCGTACAGACACAATCTTATTAACAGTGTAGTTATTAGATCCCTTACTCGAGTCGTACAGACACAATCTTATTAACAGTGTAGTTATTGGACCCCTTACTCGAGTCGTACACGACACAATCTTATTAACAGTGTAGTTATTCGACCCCTTACTCGAGTCGTACAGACACAATCTTATTAACAGTGTAGTTATTCGACCCCTTACTCGAGTCGTACAGACACAATCTTATTAACAGTGTAGTTATTAGACCCCTTACTCGAGTCGTACAGACACAATCTTATTAACAGTGTAGTTATTAGACCCCTTACTCGAGTCGTACACGACACAATCTTATTAACAGTGTAGTTATTAGACCCCTTACTCGAGTCGTACACGACACAATCTTATTAACAGTGTAGTTATTAGACCCCTTACTCGAGTCGTACACGACACAATCTTATTAACAGTGTAGTTATTAGACCCCTTACTCGAGTCGTACACGACACAATCTTATAAACAGTGTAGTTATTAGACCCCTTACTCGAGTCGTACAGACACAATCTTATTAACAGTGTAGTTATTAGACCCCTTACTCGAGTCGTACACGACACAATCTTATTAACAGTGTAGTTATTAGACCCCTTACTCGAGTCGTACACGACACAATCTTATTAACAGTGTAGTTATTAGACCCCTTACTCGAGTCGTACACGACACAATCTTATTAACAGTGTAGTTATTAGACCCCTTACTCGAGTCGTACACGACACAATCTTATTAACAGTGTAGTTATTGGACCCCTTACTCGAGTCGTACACGACACAATCTTATTAACAGTGTAGTTATTAGACCCCTTACTCGAGTCGTACACGACACAATCTTATTAACAGTGTAGTTATTAGACCCCTTACTCGAGTCGTACAGACACAATCTTATTAACAGTGTAGTTATTAGACCCCTTACTCGAGTCGTACACGACACAATCTTATTAACAGTGTAGTTATTAGACCCCTTACTCGAGTCGTACACGACACAATCTTATTAACAGTGTAGTTATTAGACCCCTTACTCGAGTCGTACACGACACAATCTTATGAAGGTTATAAAATGCACTTTTTAACGTTTTAACCCACCGGGTAAGGGTCGGGGTATGGTGTGTTTGGATGGCACGCACGGTATATTTATACAACACTATTGCGCAAAAACCTCGAATAATACAGTCCAAAGATCGCGGTCTCATCGGGTAATAAACCCGATTGTTGTGTACCGTCTGATGTATCAGTATAAAGTACAATAGATCCCCGTCTGATGTATCAATATAAAGTACACTAGATCCCCGTCGCCGCACACACCTCTGCGACGGATTTAGGAAAAACACTGTATTGACTTTGCTCTTTAAGCAGATACTAGCGTTGATAATTTGATAACTCAATATATTTTTTTTCAAGAAACGTTACCAATTAAATTAAAAGCGCATTTACTTGTGGGGGATACTAAATCATGAGTTAAGTGTCGATTTAGTTAAAGGCATGAAAGACAGAAATCCTAAAAAAAAACAGGAAATGCACCCTTTTTGTTCTACCCTTTAATATAAAAGAATAATTACAGCACTATCGTATTAAACTGCACAGCACAAATTTGAAAAGTTTTATGTTTATCTCAATATCAATTATTACTGAATAACAATAGCAGATTATAACCTGTTAACATTAGAAGTTGTGATCTGTAATCATATTTTATGATAAAATAATATTAAGATATATTGAAACTAAATGTATCACCTTTAGGTGCCTTAAGTTATTTAACATACGAGAGCTGTTCACGACGTTCACAGTTTGTTTAAATAAATATTACACAGAATCCTACCAACAAGTTATATCATGGTTTTTGCCATTTTTGTACAATAAAAGAGTAGTTAGTTTTTTTATAACGTGTGGTAAAGCTGGGTAGCCCACCACAAACAATGTGCTCCTCGGTGAAAGAAAAGCATTTATAAGATAATAAAATATTATTATCTTATTTTGAAAAAAATAATCACTAATATTTTTATAAAAACAGCATTCATCAAGTAATTCCTATTAGAACACGTTTGCCTTGTACTGAACCATATTATGCTGAAAGTCGTAATGTCGATGGTGTTTTGGTCGCTACTACCAATGACCATTGTGTTGATACACTACCACAAATGGCCTAAACAATCATGATATAATATGACACGTATTAGCATGGGATAGTCCATAAATATTAAAACCTTTTCAGTCATGTATAAAAATAAAAATAAATCTGAAAAAAAATGAAATAAACAAATACACAAAATGATTTCAAAAAGACCTTTCAAAAGAAATCACTAGCTGTTCATTGTAAATCCACATTTCAATCTTTTGTTCTTGAAATATTTTAATTAGGCTTAGATTAACTGTTAAATCAACACGATATAAGGTGACAACATCATTGTGCATGTTTGATTCCATATATAAGTACATACGTATGATTGTTATACTGTTATTTGAATGCATATTGTATAATGATATACGAGGTAAATAGATCGAGCGATGCTATTATAGATAAAGACCAAGTACGTTGTACTATTAAGTTGTTTAAATCCAACAACAATACTGTTGTGAGGAAATTAGCTGTATTTATCTTTAATGCTTTTAAAATAAGAAAGATACATACCCAAATCCAGGCCAATTAAGGGAGACCTAAATTGCTTTCATGCTGGTCGACCTAGATATTTAACCAGTTTTATTAACATGTTTATTCACTATTAAGGTTATGAACATTACATTATTATCAGATTGGTATACTGAATTAAGATTAAGTTTTTTTCGTTTGATTTGTCTGTTTGTTTCATAATTTATTTTATTTTATTTATGAACAGTTCTTTTTTACAATTTTGACAATGGGCCATTTCCTCTAAATTGTATATGTATTTACAAGCGGAAGTTATACCTATGCTAGGCATACAACAGAGAAAGATTTCATAGCTGATGTATTTAGAAAAGTATATTGAATTATACAGATACAGTTGTAAACATTGTGATATAGATAAACCTATTAGTGTTGTATATTGCTTTTGAAAAAGCTTTCTTCTTCTATAATGCTTATTGTATGGTAATTGCGCATGGTGTGTGTCCAAAAGCATAACCTCACTTAACTAATGTATCCCTACAAATCATTGGTTCAGTTGTAGCCTTTTGCTAATGTTAGATGAAAGGAACATTTCAGTGTATGCCCGGAACCATCAACATTTAATTGCGACAAATAACTTTACCAAAGAAAAGTAATTAAACAGCGTAATCAGTGTTCACCAGGGAGAAACTATATATATATAGTTAATTCTGTTCATAAGGTCCAATAAAAGTATTTCTGCCTGTACATAGGGGCTAGCGAGAAAAGCAATTTATTGCCCATATTGGATAAGGCATTGTTCTTGTATTCAATAAGGAAGCCGTATGAGTCTGAACATCAATTATCTGTGAATTTTTCCTAGGCTCATGACGTTCAAACAGTTCACACAGCGAAACATCGCATGCCTGATTCTCACTTTCCTCACCTGATTCCTTTTTTATATTCGTTGGTTGTATTTGGAAAAAGATAAAATGCCAAAAGACATCACCCAAACCTCAAAAATGGAAATAAATAATTAAGTATCAATATCTTAAAAGTAAAACATTGTTGTAGTCTAGATAAATTCAACATACTTTAACATCATGCTCTGGCTGGCTGCGTTTAAATCAAACTTTCATGGGCGCTGTGTGGTAGGTGCGAATTGGTGATGTCATGTTTTATCTAGAAGACACTAAGAGGTCTATTGGGGTATTGTATGTTTCTGACATTGTTGAAATACTTACTTGCTTAGTTATATATATTGAACTATTGAACACATAAATAAGTTGTGTATCACAATATTTATCTCGTTTCGTGTTTCATTAATGCAATTAAAACATAAGCATGCATGTACGTTCAATTGTTAATGCAAAATAGTACATTTACTGATAGTTTGGCATCTCAAACCTTAACATTAAAGATAAATGTAAACTTTTTAACAGACTTATTGACTCCATTCTAAACCATGGTGCAGAAATATTCGGATACCACCCGTCAAAAGACATTGAATTAATTCATTGTAAATTTATGAGGAAGATTCTTTATGTCAGAAAAAGTACCAATTTATCTGCATTATATGGAGAATTAGGCAGACATCCAATGGTAGTAGAGCGTAAAATAAGGATTATCAAATACTGGATAAGAATATTGAATTCTGATAATAACTCTCTTGCCAAGCATACGTATACAATGTTAAAGAACGATAGCGATAACAATAATAACTATAACGGATTAAATTGGGCGTCCCATGTAAAAACTATATTAGATGAAAATGGAATGTCTGATATATGGTACACTCAAGATATACAAATAATCACCATCTAATTAATAAAGCAAATACGTATTAATATATTTAAACAATCATGGAGAACAGCACTTAAAAAATTCGAGTTTCCTCTTACGATTTATTGATTGAAACGGCTAGATATCATAATATAATGAGGGCAGATAGAATTTGTACTTGCAACATTAATGTCATTGAAAACGAATATCATTTTCTTCTAGTTTGTCTATATCATAATAATTTAAGGAAATACTACTTTAAACCTAATTTTTGCCAATGGTCTACAAAACAAAAGTTTATAACTTTGATGTCATCAGATTCAAGAAAAACTTTACGAAATATTAGTAAATTTATGTACTTTGCATTTCGATCACGAAATTAACATGATGTGATAACTAAAACCATTGTTACAAACATTTTGAAATTATACACCATCTCTTTATTGACCATGTCTTTGCTTTTTACGACAAAGTGATATAATTTTTGTTGGCTATGAATGTGTAAACGTTTAATGCTGAATAAATGTATGTTATGTTATATAGCTCAATTAATGGAATAATGAACATTCCACTTCCAAATGAAACTATCTTTTTGGAAGATATTTGATAAATGTTCAAGTTGAGTATCAGTATCTTTTAGTTAAGTGTGTATTACTTTAATTGAAAATGTCTGTATACAAATGGTTGCCATGGCACATTTTCAATTCTTAAGCAGTTCGGTTTTCAGTAACTGTAAATGTGTGTTATAAAATAACTTTGGATTCAGTTTAAGAATATGAGTGTGGGTTTTTTTGGTTAAAATTTCCTGATGTAAAAGTAAACAACATAGTAGACAAACAATAATTTCAAATAATCTTTCGAATTCTGCTTTCTGTTTCAGTAGATACTGGAGTATCTATCGATGAAAAATGATTTGACCATTTATTTTCATGTCAAATTCGATTGTCTACATCCATTTTGATACGCATACGAGTCTCAAAGAAATACCAAATAGCCAGACTTTAAAACAAACTGCATGCTCTCCAACATAAACATATTTAAACAATTATCTTCTCTAATAAGGCGATTTGCGTAAGAAATGTTTAACAGAAAATATAGTGTTTGGTTATTTTTACCTACATCATTTTATTTCTCCAGAAAATACTGTAAACCCCTGCGAAGAATCTAAATTTCGTTACTATTGTTTAACATTTGCCCTTTGAATGACCTTCAACATTTTAGCACATAATTACTAATAAATAATTACTTCCATTACATTTGCCAGATTGAGCATAAATGTATATGGAGTCACCACGCATTCAAAATTGACATATTGGTGGGTAGGAATCCTTTTTATGAAGCCTATGTTTTAAAATAATTTGCCTGCCGTTTTTTGTCAAATATAAAAAAACAATCAAAGACGTTGAAGTTGGAAAGACGTGTCATTGAAGTAGGCGAAAGTTGCAGTTATCCAAAAGGATTGTTGGCTGGTGCTTTACACTGCACATTAAACAAATACCAGCCTCAGTTTAGTAGATGTTTTCAACGAAATTACTTAGATACTTAAAGTGACATTTTTTTCGAAATCAATACATACGTATACATGCATAACAAACATATATTTTGAGTTATAAACTTTTAACTACTAACTAAATAATGCATTTATGGAAAAAATAATTACAGATAAAAGAAAATGTAACCATGTATTTAATCGCTGAAAACGCGACAATATTAAATGATTGGTGAGTGCTTAAATATTTACTGTGATCTACTTTCGTCTCATAAGGTAGAAATACCGTCTTTTCTGCACCTTTCTTTCAAATTAAACTCGGTATCATTTATAAGAACATTTTTCGACATTTATTCATCTTTTGGGGTACATCAAAGCAATTGTATTAATTGTTGTGAACCTTATTTTGGAGTAAGAGTGCATCTTTAAATCCATAGAATTAATAGTATAACAACAAAACATTCATAAATAACAGTAACTTGTACAATGAGCCGATTTAACAATAAAATTTAACTTTTATAGTTTTTGTGTCTCTAGAAACATGACCGTTAAGTGAATATGGTTCTTGTTTCAAGTTCCAGATCACATTGTACATTATAGCCCCAATTTATCTGCAAATTGGAATCGACCTGGAGTGAATGTTCTTGCAAATTTCCGGAGAAGTTCGCATTTCTAAACTGATGATCTGTATCGTTACACGACAATATATCGCCAGACGCGATAAATACGTTTACATCACTTTTGATTTGACGAAGGATTGTTGGACCACTACTTCCACAAATGGCGGGTTCCACAAACCTCTTTATCTTAAAAAAATAGCTTTTTGACCTCGAGAAACAAATATAGGCTTTTCACGTGTAACAATATAAAACAAGTGTGTGTATGTACTACGCCACCGGTCGGGCAACAGTTCAACGAAGGAAACCCCGTCGACAGAACCATCGATCTGTGCGCTACTAGCTAAACACAACCCATGTCATTGGTTTGAACAACGTAGAAACTCATACTCAAAGCATCATATTCTGATATTAACGTTTAGAAAAATATGTAGGTTAATTTTGTTCGAAGGTGTCAACGTCATAGTTTTTCATTGATAATGATGCTATGGTATTTGTCTACATGGACCATGGTCTTTTTGATGGTGAACATTTCTATGCAAAGTGTTTTTGCTGTATACATGCTGAAAATAACATTGCCAAAATATAAGTGATGGTGATTATTTGTAAATGTACCAAGAGGTGGCGTAACCAGAGAAACCGAAAGGGCCTATAACTGCAACAACATTCAAAACAATATTTTATTAAAAGCTGCTGCCAATCGTATCTAACTGGTTTTTTGTTTGGTTAGTTTTAAGTTAGCAAAATTATATTTGATTGGTCAAAATATTCATCTAATAATTACAGTTGACAAATCATTGTCTTTTAATGTGCTTACTACCCAAAAGATAAGTTATCCAGTTTTATACAATCGGCTGAATTTCGCGGCTTTAAAACAAACTAAACGCCATCCCGTGTATGAATGCATCCTGGTCAGGTGCTCGAGTTTAACGAGCAAATTGCGGAATTCGTGGTATAAAAATATATTATGACAATCGCTATGGAAATTCACAACAAATCATACCCGTTAATAAATATAATTTGGTAGACATCTGACAAATGCTCAATGTTGATATGCTTGCCGTAGTAACATCAAATGCTGACACCGTTAAATATTGACTCATGTGATCATTTTTCATCCGATGACGGACCAATTTTAAAGGGTGACCACGATCGTTCCTTCGTCGCTTGAAAAGTTGACACATGTTAAAAACTGACCATGGACGGCGATTCACAACGGCCATGTGAATTGCAACGGAGTCAACAACACCCAAATAATTGCCTAAAGGGAACGCAGACGATTGGCTGGTGGAAACTTACGTGCCGACCCAGCATTCCGCGATTATGTGGTGACACCTAAGCAACAGACATGCGTTTGTTTGCATTTGTAACAAGAGAAATCATAAGTCCACATCATTCTCTCTCCAGGACCTTTCATATACGTGTAGTTTATAGTACTGTTCAAAAATGTTTCTGATCATTCAATGCAGTCGGGATGTAGGAGAAACAAAAACATGTCATTCATTTTATACGAGCGCTTTAAATCTTTCACGATAAAAAAAGCAAACACCGTCTTCTGACACTGAAGTGTGCCACTCAGGAATTATTGAAAGGCCACTCCGATTTACATGCATAACGGCCATCACAACCAATTAAGTTCCATCAAGAGAAAATTGCTAGGCACAGGAGTTATCAGAAGTCACTGGATATAGCAGATAATTGGGCATGCAACGGCGGGTTTTAGAGCATTAAAAATGACAAATATGGACAGAGCCGAGTCCAATTATTCTTCGAAAATGAGAGAGTAATACCGCTTGCAAGAAAATCGCATGGTCTTACTATGTACGAGACGCCAGGGGATGTGTACTCTCAGTTTATATACGGAGACTAATTACACATATTGATAGAAACTAAATTGCCAGTATAGGAAAGACAACGAGTAGACGTATCTATAAACTGGCTTAAGACCACAGTTATCTGCCCCCCGTTGACCGGATGTTAATACAGAAAAAGAGTGCTTTTGTTCAAGCATCAATATTTTATTTAAGTTGAATGAAAGAGAAGAAACGGTCCCGTTGGTCTTTTTGCTTAGAGCTTAACATAATTTGACACTGTATTGCGAAAAATGTGTAAAAATTCCGTCTTGACCTCAGGGTCATGTATTTCTACTCAATTTTGTGAAACACCGCATTTGTCAACCTTATGTTTTCTTGTGATTAAATTTTGTGTCTTGGACTGTTCTACAGCAGCCAGTTACTTGTTTTTTTTTTTAATTGGGACTGTTTTAAAGTGAAAAGCCAGGTTAGTGTCTATATGAAACATATAGTAAAATAATTGTGGGGGTTGGGGTATCGTGGCCAAATATCATGTCCACGCTCACTCCAATCGGCATTCGCTATTTTATTGCCCCGTTTCTCATGTACAACATGTCTACTATCATACAACCAAAACCACGAATTCCTCGAGGCAAAATGGATCATTGCTGGTAAACAGTTAAACTGTTTTAACTGGCCAATATATATATTAATCCGTAGTTTATCAAAGACATATTTTTTCAAACTAATTTGAATTTTTATATACTGTAAAATCAACAACCTGTTTTGTTTAAACACACTTGATACCAACCATAAATGTAGTAGAAAACGTGTAGAAAAATGCTCTGAATAGAAAACAATTTAAGGCCGCTATGTAAATGTATGAATAAGAAACACTTTGATTTATCACAGTTTTCCAAAAAAACGCATTAGCAATTGCTTTGAAATAGAGAAAACAATTAGGCCGCTTGGCCGTTAGGCCGCCAACTTCACGCCGCTAGGCCGCTAGGCCGCTAACATCAAGTCGCTAGGCCGCTAGGCCGCTAACTTCACGCCTCTAGGCCGCTAGGCCGCTAGGCCGCTAGGCCGCTAACTTCACGCCGCTAGGCCGCTAGGCCGCTAACATCACGCCGCTAGGCCGCTAGGCCGCTAGGCCGCTAGGCCGCTAGGCCGCTAACATCACGCCGCTAGGCCGCTAGGCCGCTAACTTCACGCCGCTAGGCCGCTAGGCCGCTAGGCCGCTAACTTCACGCCGCTAGGCCGCTAATGTATGAATAAGAAACACTTTGATTTATCACAGTTTTCCAAAAAACGCATTAGCAATTGCTTTGAAATAGAGAAAACAATTAGGCCGCTTGGCCGTTAGGCCGCCAACTTCACGCCGCTAGGCCGCTAGGCCGCTAACATCACGTCGCTAGGCCGCTAGGCCGCTAACTTCACGCCTCTAGGCCGCTAGGCCGCTAGGCCGCTAACTTCACGCCGCTAGGCCGCTAGGCCGCTAACATCACGCCGCTAGGCCGCTAGGCCGCTAACTTCACGCCGCTAGGCCGCTAGGCCGCTAACATCACGCCGCTAGGCCGCTAGGCCGCCAACTTCACGCCGCTAGGCCGCTAGGCCGCTAACATCACGCCGCTAGGCCGCTAGGCCGCTAACTTCACGCCGCTAGGCCGCTAGGCCGCTAGGCCGCTAACTTCACGTACATACTATAATGGGAAGTAAAGAAGCGAATACAGTGGTACCTTTTATACAGTGGAGCTTTTCAATATCTTATATAGCATTTCCACTATTTAAGTCGCTAAAGTTTAGTTGTGACATCTGGGTTAAGCTAAATATGCAGAAAGTTTCTATGATATTATATTATCACGATTTAGATTATATTTCAGACGGGTTACATTAATCAGTTTTATTGATGTTTTCATATGCTGATATTATTTCGTTATTTCAGAGAAAAAAAAAGAGTTTGACCGTTCATCAGTCCTTATTTTTTCGTCTCAATGAAACCTTTTTCATGAGTTAAAAAGCCATTGTAAACAGCGTGTAAGTTGCAAAAAGTTAGCGTATTTTTCGTATCCCCCCGCCCCCACCCCCCACGATGAAAACTAATTCG
This sequence comes from Mya arenaria, assembly GCF_026914265.1. Taxonomy (NCBI): domain Eukaryota; kingdom Metazoa; phylum Mollusca; class Bivalvia; order Myida; family Myidae; genus Mya; species Mya arenaria. The sequence goes on along the minus strand of NC_069132.1, from coordinate 56,146,172 downwards.
ACACAAGTGTAGTTACCAGAACCCTTACTCGAATCATACACGACAATATTTTATTAGGTAAATGTAATGCACTTATCGACGTTTTGCCCCACCGGGTAAGGTAAGGGGTATGGCTTGCACGCACCGGGTAAGGGTTGGGGTATGGTTGGCACGCACCGGGTAAGGGTTGGGGTATGGCTGGCACGCACCGGGTAAGGGTTGGGGTACGGCAGACACGCACCGGGTAAGGGTTGGGGTATGGTTGGCACGCACCGGGTAAGGGTTGGGGTGTGGCTGGCAAGCACCGGGTAAGGGTTGGGGTGTGGCTGGCAAGCACCGGGTAAGGGTTGGGGTATGACTGACACGCACCGGGTAAGGGTTGGGGTATGGCTGGCACGCACCGGGTAAGGGTTGGGGTATGGCTGGCACGCACCGGGTAAGGGTTGGGGTATGGCTGGCACGCACCGGGTAAGGGTTGGGGTACGGCAGACACGCACCGGGTAAGGGTTGGGGTATGGTTGGCACGCACCGGGTAAGGGTTGGGGTGTGGCTGGCAAGCACCGGGTAAGGGTTGGGGTGTGGCTGGCAAGCACCGGGTAAGGGTTGGGGTATGACTGACACGCACCGGGTAAGGGTTGGGGTATGGCTGGCACGCACCGGGTAAGGGTTGGGGTATGGCTGGCACGCACCGGGTAAGGGTTGGGGTATGGCTGGCACGCACCGGGTAAGGGTTGGGGTATGACTGGCGCGCACCGGGTAAGGGTTGGGGTGTGGCTAGCACGCACCGGGTAAGGGTTGGGGTATGACTGGCACGCACCGGGTAAGGGTTGGGGTATGACTGGCACGCACCGGGTAAGGGTTGGGGTGTGGCTAGCACGCACCGGGTAAGGGTTGGGGTATGACTGGCACGCACCGGGTAAGGGTTGGGGTATGGCTGGCACGCACCGGGTAAGGGTTGGGGTGTGGCTGGCAAGCACCGGGTAAGGGTTGAGGTATGGCTGGCACGCACCGGGTAAGGGTTGGGGTGTGGCTGGCAAGCACCGGGTAAGGGTTGGGGTATGGCTGGCACGCACCGGGTAAGGGTTGGGGTATGGCTGGCACGCACCGGGTAAGGGTTGTGGTATGGCTGGCACGCACCGGGTAAGGGTTGGGGTATGGCTGGCACGCATCGGGTAAGGGTTAGGGTGTAGCTGGCACGCACCGGGTAAGGGTTGGGGTATGTCTGGCACGCATCGGGTAAGGGTTAGGGTGTAGCTGGCACGCACCGGGTAAGGGTTGGGGTGTGGCTGGCACGCATCGGGTAAGGGTTAGGGTGTAGCTGGCACGCATCGGGTAAGGGTTAGGGTGTAGCTGGCACGCACCGGGTAAGGGTTGGGGTATGGCTGGCACGCATCGGGTAAGGGTTAGGGTGTAGCTGGCACGCACCGGGTAAGGGTTGGGGTATGGCTGGCACGCATCGGGTAAGGGTTAGGGTGTAGCTGGCACGCACCGGGTAAGGGTTGGGGTATGGCTGGCACGCATCGGGTAAGGGTTAGGGTGTAGCTGGCACGCACCGGGTAAGGGTTGGGGTGTGGCTGGCACGCACCGGGTAAGGGTTGGGGTATGGCTGGCACGCACCGGGTAAGGGTTGGGGTATGGCTGGCACGCATCGGGTAAGGGTTAGGGTGTAGCTGGCACGCACCGGGTAAGGGTTGGGGTATGGCTGGCACGCATCGGGTAAGGGTTAGGTTGTAGCTGGCACGCACCGGGTAAGGGTTAGGGTGTAGCTGGCACGCACCGGGTAAGGGTTGGGGTATGGCTAGCACACATCGGGTAAGGGTTAGGGTGTAGCTGGCACGCACCGGGTAAGGGTTGGGGTATGTCTGGCACGCACGGGTAATGGATGGGGTATGGCTGGCACGCACCGGGTAAGGGTTGAGGTATGGCTAGCACGCACCGGGTAAGGGTTGGGGTATGGCTGGCACGCATCGGGTAAGGGTAAGGGTGTAGCTGGCACGCACCGGGTAAGTGTTGGGGTATGGCTGGCACGCACCGTGTAAGGGTTGGGGTAAGGCTGGCTCGCACGGGTAATGGTTGGGGTAAGGCTGGCTCGCACGGGTAATGGTTGGGGTAAGGCTGGCTCGCACGGGTAAGGGTTGGGGTAAGGCTGGCTCGCATGGGTAATGGTTGGGGTAAGGCTGGCTCGCACGGGTAATGGTTGTGTTGTGGCTTGCAAGCACCGAGTAAGGGTAGGGGTAAGGCTGGCTCGCACGGGTAATGGTTGTGTTGTGGCTTGCAAGCACCGAGTAAGGGTTGGGGTAAGGCTGGCACGCACCGTGTAAGGGTTGGGGTAAGGCTGGCTCGCACGGGAAAGGGTTGGGGTAAGGCTGGCTCGCACGGGTAAGGGTTGGGGTGGGTCTGGCAAGCACCGAGTAAGGGTTGGGGTATGGCTGACACGCACCGTTTAAGGGTTTGTGTATGGCTGGCACGCACCGGGTAAGGGTTGGGGTTTGGCTGGCACGGACCGGGTAAGGGTTGGGGTATGGCTGGCACGCACCGGGATATTTAGACACCATGATTGCGTAAAAACCTCTAGGCATTAACAAAATTCTAAAGATGGAGGTCTCATTAGGTCTGTTTTCAAACCCGACTGTTGTGTACCGTCCGATGTATAAATACGATGTCCATACGATTCCCCCTCCCCGCACACACCTCTGCGCCGGGTTTAAGAAAAAACACGTGTGCGTTTGGCTATTATCATGTTAGAGGTTCTTAAGGAAGTTACAACTTTTCCGTAAATGGTTGTATTTTGTTTGAATTTATGGCATTTTTACAGACTTTTATACAAAATGAAATCGCACTATCGTCTCGAAGACTACTTCCGATCATATCTGTTTTGTTGCCTGTTTGGTTGCCACATATGTCACAAATCACGTAAAACTGTTCTTCAAATTTCGACGGAAATAACCCGATGGCAATTTGGCAACAACAGGAAAACATGGTGATATAATTAAAGACTGCGAAGTGGTTAATTGTACTATATTCACCATTAAAGCATGGCTTTCACTGCCCAGATTTAGCCTCGATTTGCTCCGATTTACACAGTCTTAGCTACTACGACAAATATCTTGAAGAGACCGACCAATAAGTGATCAACTACTGCTATGTGTACGACAGATAACGCTGGCTGGACAAATCCGCTGCGCTTGTACGTGTTGGTTCGACGATAAAGATGACACAGGACTCAAAATCGTATGGAATCGTTTAATATACATGTACTTGTTTGGACGTTACATTACTGCTGAAAATGCTGCTGTAAACGACATAGGCGACGTCATTTATCATCGAGTAGTTGTAACGTGTCGTGGATTGTTGGTCTAGTCAAGATAATTGTCGCCGTAGATAGTAAACCTTACAGTCACGTTGAACATCTTATGAACCACTGCTTAATGCGAAGCAAAAAGGAAATTGTTAATTTTCAAAACTTTGTTCAAATATATTGTGACAATCGTAAACGTATTGCCTTTAGTTAGAATATATGCGATTTGTTGGTAGATACGAAATTCAATGCATTTTTATATTAGATAAATTAGTAAATATTGATATGATAGCATGATGGAAATTCAATGCCACATAATAAATCAAAAGTATCGTAATTATAAAGACATTTTGTAGGCCATCTTTGACGCAATGTTGAACGTTGTCTGGTCAAATATCCTCTGTAGTTATGTTAAAGGACATTTGTAACATATAAAATTATAAACAATATTAATAGAAATGCAAACATTAAAAAATATATACTGTGTCATGAGATATATGGCAGCACACTCAATATCCTGAGGCCTCTACGACGAATTCCTGTGAAGGGTAGAAAGCAGAATAGAGAAAAAACATACATGGTACAGAAAGTATATTCCTCCCAGTCCCAAGCTGTCCATTAGCTGACGACACCTGGTCTCCGGTGTCAATTATCTAAGCCTGTCATACAACTGTCATACTCCAAACACTATCTCCCTTATCATTAATGAAGTCTGCGATGCCATCAAAGCCAAGTTTGCTGCTCAGGTGATGCGGTGTCCTACATCCACTGAGCAGTTTGAAAAGAGATGGCAATTTCCGCACTGCCGTGGTGCTCTGGATGGCAAGCATATGGCGGTCACCTGTACTTTGAATATTGAAAAAAAACTACAAGGGCTTATTCTCCATTGTCCTCATGGCCCTGGTCAACGTTAACAACAACTTTCTCGTCTCTGATGGTACTATCAACGATGCCAGTATCTACAAAGGGTCAGAACTCAAGGAAGGCCTGGAGAGGTCGAACAATATATTCAATCTCATGAATAAGAAGAGAAGTCTCTACCTGGTGATGACGTTCCTGTCCCATACTTCATAGTAGGGGATAATGCTTTTGGGTCGACTGTTTTATACCATATGGAGGTAGACATTGTACTTGCTTCGGCTGTTGAATGGCTGTGTATCAAGTTTGGGGCTATCTTTTCAAAGAATCAAAATTCCATATTCGTATGGCCGTCTGGTGTCCATTTCGGGACGGTGTGACACCTGCATAATTAATCAAATCAATATCATAAAGCAATTTTCTGACAAAATCATCAACGCAAAGGAAAAGTCCATAACAAAGTAAACATTTAAAAGGGACATTAACAATCATCAGCAAAAAAGCAGATCTGATCACGCTGACATGTCTGAAGTATGTGCTTAAACTCTCAATACATACCAGACACTATATGTACTTTTATATTTTTATCCAGAAAAATAGCATGATTTACGATGTGAAATGTGATTGTTCACGTTTATTAACTCCAAGGTAAATGTGCTTTGTATGCCATCTTGGACGCCATGTTGGTTAACATATGGTCGGGATATTGTTATATGCGACATGTTGGACGCCATGTTGGTTAACATATGGTCGGGATATTGTTATATGCGACATGTTGGACGCCATGTTGGTTAACATATGGTCGGGATATTGTTATATGCGACATGTTGGACGCCATGTTGGTTAACATATGGTCGGGATATTGTTATATGCGACATGTTGGACGCCATGTTGGTTAACATATGGTCGGGATATTGTTATATGCGACATGTATTATGCCAATACACCACACAGTAAAAATGAACTAACTATCGATGAAAAAATACAGTATTTGCAACAAAACCTGACTATGATGACAGTTGTTTCTTTCGACCGCCATTTTGGACGCCATGATGGCTGTTATATGGTATGAAATTCATCGGAAGATACTGCTTTGTATTTAGAAATCATAGACGAATAATTTTGCACAATATTCAAAGCATTATCATACAATTTGTTAACATTTGGAGGCCATCTTGGACGCCATCTTTTGTATAAAACAATGCCCAAAGGTGGCGCGAGGTCATCAATCTAGTTGGTTTAGGCTACTTAATATGCAAACATACTTTCTTTACACCGCCATGCAAGGTTCGACTAAATACCCCAATTTAGCTGTCGGACTAATAGTTTCCTTCATTTTTTCAACGTTTAATAAATGTTCCATTACAGTAAAAATTCAGATATGAAATAACAATATTTCTATTAAATATTTACATATGTTCTCAAAACAAAAATTAATTGAATAAACATTTTGTCTTTTTTTATTTAAACGCATACATTTACAAAGCACTTGTACAGCGACAGGCCAAGTCCAGTATCACCGGTTTTAACACATGACGTGCCGCACGAAATCATCTGATCACAGAGGAATCCGACCACATTCCTCATGCAATTCAATTTCTCACAGTAAAAATCCATTTTAGTTAGACGCAAATTTAATAATGTCGAATGCATTTAAAGAAAATATTTTATAAAGCGGAAAATAAACTTCCCAAGTGGATGCCTGTAATTAAATCATCCCCATGCGTGGCCCAAGCAGCAATTCCATTTGATGAATATGAAAGGTTTGGAAAAATGTTTTATTTGTTGCGGTGAAGCTAATGCTGGGGACAAAGCCGGCTCGGAGCATGAATTTGAGATCGGAAAATATGAAGAACAGGCTACATTTTTCATACAGAATCATGTCTGGATTTAAAGCTGAGGAATTTTCAGAAAAATGAATCTGTTTCAGCTCAACCCTTACGAAATTATCATTATACAGTCTCCAACATTATCATTTTCGTTATCGTTTTCGTTGTTGTTGTTGTTGTCGTCGTCGCCATAATCATCGTTGTTGTTGTTCCTGTCGTCGTTGTTGTTGTTGTTGTAATTGTCGTCGTCGTTGTTGTTGTTGTTCCTGTCGTCGTTGTTGTTGTTGTTGTTAATGTCGTCGTCGTTGTTGTTGTTGTTGTTGTTGTTGTTGTTGTTGTTGTTGTTGTTGTTGTTGTTGTTGTTGTTGTTGTTGTTGTCGTCGTCGTTGTTGTTCTTGATGTTGTTGTTTGTTTGCTGTTTGTTTGCTGTTTGCTTTTTGTTGATTGTTTGTTTTTTGTTGTTGTTGTTGTTTTTGTTGTTGTTTGTTTGTTGTTGTTGTTGTTCCTGTCGTTGTTGTTGTTGTTGTTGTTCCTGTAGTCGTTGTTGTTGTTGTTATTGTCGTCGTAGTTGTTGTTGTTGTTGTTGTTGATATTGTCGTCGTCGTTGTTGTTCTTGTTGTTGTTGTTTGTTTGCTGTTTGTTTGCTGTTTGTTTTTTGTTGATTGTTTTTTTTGTTGTTGTTGTTGTTTTTGTTGTTGTTTGTTTGTTGTTGTTGTTGTTTTTGGTATTGTTTGTTTGTTGTTGTTGTTGTGATAATATACATCATTGTTTTCTTCCTTACAATGAGTGTCGTTTATCAGGATTTGTTGAAAAGCAACAGTAATAACAGTGATGATAAGACTTAGATCTGTTGTTTTTGTTGATATTTTTATGCGAATTTGATTGTGGTCGTCACAGGGTTTAAAGTGCAATTTTAAAGGAAACTCAAACAATGTTGATTTGCATAAAGGATGGATGTTATATCCCAATTTATATCAAATTTATTTAAAAGTGTATTTACCAGGAAATAGAAAGGGATTTATTGCGGATTATCTTCAATTATATAGGCACTGATTCAACTCAGTCAAAACGTGGAATGATTTATTAGTTCAGGAAAATTATATTGATTCGTTTTATAAAGATCCAATGATTCGTTCAGATCGTGTTTAAGAAAGCATTAATCTTATAAAAACGAACAAGTGCAATATTTATTGCTTTTTAAAATGAAATTTGTAACATTAAATGAAAATAAAAGGACATGTTACATTAATATAGTTTCAAACTATGACTTTAGAACATGACTTTATTTTTTTGGTAAGGGACCAGCTTCGATGTGAAGCCAGACACTGGACGTGGATGAGCTCTTTCTGCCTGCAGTTATGTCCCTTGGTTAATGGTCTCCTGCTGAATCACGCTGAAATTTAGTGAAAAAAAATCAATAATTATAGTAGCAAATGCAAACTGAATATTTTATAAAATAAAATAAACACGAAAAGATAGGTTTCCTTACAATGCACCGTGCATTTGGGTTGATTCATAAATCTGTTCATTTTTGACTATCATGGACGCATGTCAAAACTAGTAAAGCCCTAGAAAAAAAAATTGACTGAAAACGGGAAGCTTTAATAATAAGATTAGTTAGATATCAGAATTCAAAATGTCTTTTGCGTTGAAACACACTACATTTGTTTCCGCACGCAGAAAAGCACTTAAAAATCAATTCACTAAATACTTGTTAAAGTAGTTCTTCACATGCTTGAGTGACAAAGACCATTTGTGATCATTTCACTCAAGCCTCTCATTCACCAATGTTCTTTTCTTCTCTTTCACCAAAACGCATGGAATAAAATACTTTAAACCTTAACTTTGTCCGAATACAATTTGGTGTGCTTTTCTGAAACAAACTGCAAGTACTTAATCATGTTATATCCTTTTTAGTTTGTATTTGTATATGGTTATAATTTAAAAAAATCAAATTTAGTGGGAGATCGCAGTGATTTTACACCTTCATGAACAACCAAAGTGAAAAGTTCACGCGGTAGCTACGCTACTCGTGAATTATAAATTTGGTGCTCTCTCGGTAAAATATATTGCGATCTTTCACAGGAACAAACACTAAGTCGATAATATGATGAAAGAATCACATTTTTTTCAAGGAGGAATATATCTCTTACATTCTTTGAAATACTATTTGGATTGGCCAGTCTTTAAGTTTGAAAATTCATTTGCCTGGTTTGCATTCATATTATTTTTAATTCGTTCAGTTTCATTTGAAAACTTTGAGCCTTCATCCTTAAATATGATGTTATTAATGCTCATTTACGATTCAAAATGGTTCATTCTATCGTACGGTACCAAATATAAAAAAAAGTTTTGTATACAATTACAATGTGTGTTCTTCAATCGCTTATTTCAGATTGGTGATTGAAGGGCATCACTCACAGATGTTAAATATGCACCAGCTGGCATTCTACTGCCTTCGAATGGCTGTTCCATCTTGAAAAAAGTGTCAATTTTCCTTAACAATTTTGATATTTATCTGTTTCATAAGACACAGATTCCGTGAATGAATATAAGTCTATGTCTATCTAGTAAAACAATTATAAAGATCTTTACAAAACCACCTCTGAAACAGTATAGAGCATGCATAAAAGGGTATAAGAAAAAGTAAATTTGACGGGATACAGAGACAATCACGGTACCAAAACCAGACAATTGAAGACAATATATGCCAGAACTCGCTGAATAACCAAACTCGGTCAATATCAACAAAACTCGGCTAATATGAGTTTCCACCGTTTTAATTGGCTACAAAACTCACCTTATATAGGATTTGAGAAATGGGTCATTTTCATTGGCTGTCGAAACTCGACTAATATGAGAATTATGCTGGGAATTGTTTTTAAAGGTAGCCATTTTGTTTTCCGTTTTCCGTCTGTTTTGAAAATTATGTGCATCGTACTAATCTATTTGGAATACTTCATCCTGTTAAATGATTGAACCACTTTGTACGGTTTGATATTACAGTTGTATTTAACCCTGTTGGTAGATGTTACGACTATTATGATTTTGTATACCGACAAAATGGACGACGAAGGTGAAACAATGGACGTTTTGGCAATTAAGATGAAAAGACATGCTTCCTTATAATGTACAGTGCTTTATTCATAAGTATTTGCAATGACACTTTAAGGATGCATGTCAAAATCACCAAAGTCAAGTTTAGAAAAAACAGACACCATGAATGAATAAGGGTGAATACGGCTTCAATGAGAACTTAAGGTAAGTTATCAGAATGTTTTTAACCAAAATGGTAATAGTTAATTAATAAATTACTTATTAATTAGGTCATTTCATATTGGTCCAGTTTTTTGTCCTCGGTCAGCTGTATTTGCCTGATACAGCTAACCTCAGACAAATAACTAGGTCAATATGAAATCACCTAATTAATAATATTATAATATACATGTATTAGCTATTTTGCCATGATCTTGTTTTTTCTTGTTATTAAATGTTCTCAATTGGTAAGGCATATGCGCGGAACAAATAAGAAAAAAAACAAGAATACTTACTCCATACATACGCTGGTGTTGATTGGTTATATGTGAGTGACCTATTCCAAACTGATTCTTTGTAAAACGTTTTCTGGCTGGCGTTTTTAAAAGGTGCCTTGTTGCGTTTTAAGCGCCTGCTGTATATATCTAAAATGTTGACATCCGTATAATTAAAACAATCTAGACAGTTTTCGATTATTTTTCTGTCATTTTTGGTATGGACTGATGTAAAGCAAATGTTATATTTTGCTTAAGGTCGCACAATATAGGTTCATGCAGAAATATGTTCCTGTTTGTGTATTGCAGTATCGCGTTTAACTCGTTTGTCTTTTAAAGTCAAAACAAAAACATGCATATGATTAAGGTACAGATAAAAAACAAGCGATATTTTGGAGCTATTTTAACCAGGGGATTTGTGGCCACGTAGCTAATAATTAGAAATCATATTTATAACCGAGAATATTTTTTCTTTCTGTACCAACAAATATTATGTTATTATATATATATATATATATATATATATATATATATATATATATATATATATATATATATATATATATATATATATATATATATATATATTGCATCAGTCTATATTGTGCGCTGTAAAGTATGTTGAAATCATTTCTAGTTGGCATGGACGTAGCGAGACAAAAGTAAAACGTGCAGGCCAATCCTGTGATGAGGACCTGGGTTAATGTGTATTCTTTCATTCCAGTGAAAGCGTTTTCTGACATATCTGAGACAAAAGCAATTTCCTGACAATGATGTGCAGGTTCGGTCATGGAGCTTTTTCAGAGGACGATATAAAATGAACGTTATTAGTGTTGGGCAAGCGAGGCCAATAAGCAGACGTGTAAAAGACGAATATAACGTGCTACTCTAATAAACCTTTATTGCATTTCCCTATCTTTCATTAAACTTCGCCACCATTAACACCGGAAATAAATTGGCCATTCCAGGACTTTATGACCTTTGAAATAGTAAAGCCGATTGCAGTCTTTTACTAATGTGTCTTTATGTCACTGATGAGAACAAAAATAACCCTCGAGACTCATCCAAAATCAGCACAAAACAATGCAGTATAAACATAATGCAATCCTTTTAGTGCGCACTGATTTTAAGGAAAAAATGTAGAGGCTTTTTGGTATGTTTTACACATTGTACAAGCAAGGAATCCGCAATTAAAAAAGGAAACAAATGTGTTCCCTCGGAAGCTCCTTCAAATGCAGTGTCATTATATCATGAAAAATACACCCTCTCCATTTTAATCACAAGGTATTTCATTAAACAAAGCGCAATAAAGTTCAGTTTAATTGTCCTCGCAAAAAGGAAATAAAAACACATCCATTTTGATTTATAAGTGAATTCCCAGCGACCAAAATGTTCTGAACAGTATTGCTTGATTCTAAATCACAACCAATGCATTACGTCTATTGAAACGCGCTGTTCAATAAGAACGCGACCTTCGATCGTATCAGACAAAGAATGTTCAAGGACGCTTCTTGGCTTCGCTTTGTGCCAAGTATACGAAGTATTAAAATGCTATTTCGTTTCTATTTGAAAGTATGAAAAGACACAAAATAAACAACTTAGGGGGCTGCTATATGAGAAATCCTAGTTTTTTTTATATGTTTACTTATTGAAAGTACAAATCGTTCAAAATCTGCATTGGAACAGGAAACGTTATTTGGTACATTGTAACCTGTTGTGTTTTTTTACCCTCACCATTAAAATGCATCCATGATGATGATATTTTGTTTGGAAGAGTAGAAACGTTGTTTACTTGGTTGTGACAAAAGGGAGATAAGTATGACGCAGTGAACGGAAAGACAAGTTAAACAAATGAATGCCATAAAATAAAGACAGTTCAGTGCATGATTGAAAGAGACAAGGGAGTTCCACGGCGAATTAATTAACAATTTAACATATTCCTATATTTGCACATTTCTTTTGTCTGGTCACATTAGCATCCGCCGACGTTTTTTAAACTATTGTGACATAGATATTACTGTTTGTCAGCTTGCTTTTTTTATGGCTGTCTAGTGCCAAACGTTTCTCAAATGCTGCTAATTCAAAGTTAATCCTTGAATCAAATTGCTATTCTCAGCAGGGAGACACCTTTCACTTTGGCGATGGTAGACAGCTTATAAGCTTAAGACTCTGACATCTGTCGAGCCCTATTTACATTTATGCAAATTAAAAGATACTGCAGAGAGTAAATGATCATCAACTTGCCAAATGATAACTTAAATGCTCTAGGATATATTTAACAGTCCAAACGCAAAAAAATGATAACTTGTTTGTGAGGCGGTTTTAGAAATACATGTATCATTCTTGAAAAAGAGAACACTTTTATTTTCACGACAAACTTTATATGACGTACTTCGATGTACATTATTTACCGATGGTCATTTTTGTTACTATTTATTATACCTTTTTTTCCATTTTAGCCGTGATGGTTATGGGCATGCGCGGCTGTCATATAAGGGGACTACAATTTCTCCCACCTCAGATAAGGAGATCAAAAATAAAAACATGCTAGAAATTCGTATCTTGCCCACGGGCGAAGAAAAAACAAGTACCCGTATGGAACTCCTTTTTAATTGCCACCAAAGAGAAGAAAATATGCACTAGTAATAATAAACAAAGAAGGGTTAAAAATAGTATAAATAAACCATGGTTTGGCGAAAATTGTAGCAATATAAGAAGTAAATATTTGTCAAGCAAAAACAATTTTAGAAAGAACAGATCAAGATTTTATCAAGAAGAAATGTTATCTAGTAGTAGGAAATACAAAAAGGAAATAAATAAGTAAATATTCTTCTGAGAAACCTAAAATAATGAACAAAATATCTAGTGAGCTATTTTGTTCATTATTTTAGTAAATTAAATGAAAAGGTGGTAAATGTAAATGATGATTTTAGTGAACTAGATTTGCAAAATATTTCAAATACAAATAGTGAACTCAACGCTACTGTGTCAGTTGATGAGATGAAAAAAGTTATTGCATTAATGAAAAATAATAAATCAACTTCATTATTTGATGATATACTCAATGGATATTTAAAAAAATGTTGATGAATTTATGTTGCCATTGTTTTGTAAGGGTTTTAGTGTAATTCTTGACTCGGGTATTTTCCTGATATATGGAGTCAAGGCATAATATTACCCTTGTACAAAACTAAAGGTGATATTAAGGACCCTGATAATTATAGAGGTATTTCTATTTTGAGTTGTTTCGGTAAACTGTAAGCATCATTATTGAATGCACGTCTGAACGCATTTCTTGAAATTATAACATTTTATGTGAGGAACAAGCAGGATTTCGGAAAAACTATAGCACTGTTGATCATATTTTCTCTTTAAAAATGCTTATTGACTTGTATTCAGCTAAAGGCAAGAAGTTGCATTGTACTTTTATTGACTACCGCAAAGCGTTCGACTGTGTCAATAGAGTTGCTCTTTGGCAAAAGTTGTTGAGTTATAATTTTGATGGCAAATGCTTTAAAATTATTTAATGATAAAGCTAAGTCTGGTGTTAAAGCAAATAACAAATTGTCTGAATTTTTTACTAGTCAGTCCGGTGTCCGTCAAGGTGAAAACTTGTCTCATGTGCTGTTCTCATTATTTTTAAATGATTTAAGTGATTATATGGCGACTCAGTATAATGGTTTACAAACAGCCTGTGATGATGTTGAAAAATACCTTAGTGACGATGATGTTTTTGTATTTTTAAAGTTATTTTTACTAGTATATGCAGGCGATACAGTTATTCTGGCTGAAAATGTGGAGGAATTACAATCCGCTTTGAACGCTATGTCTGAATACTGCCAGAGATGGGTTTTACAAATAAATACGGATAAAACAAAGATAGTTATATTAATATAAGAGGACTAAAAATTATTACAAATTTTCATTTTGATGGTTATAATATTGAATTTGTTGATAGTTTCTCATATCTTGGAGTTAAATTCTCTCATAATGGAAATTGTAATGAAAAAATAAAAAATCTTATCAATCAAGCTAGAAAGGCTATGTTTTCAGTTGTTAACAAGGCTCGTAAATTATTATATTCTATTGATATGCAGCTGAGTCTTTTTGACTCAATGATAGCCCCTATTCTTAGGTATGGATCAGAAGTATGGGGAATTGAAAACCTGGAATTAATTGATCGCTTCGAGTTAAACGTTTTGTAAACTAATCCTCAAGCTAAAGCAGTCTACTCCAAACTGTATGGTTTATGGGGAACTTGGAATTTCATTAATTTCTGTACGTATTAAAAGTCAAATTCTTTCTTATTGGTGTAATGTTGTTATGTCTAAACATTCGAAAATCTCAAATATTTTGTATAGAACTTTGCTTAACATGTATGCTGACAATGTTGCAAATTTTAGCTGGATTCATTTTGTACATACAACTTTAAATAGTCTTGGATTGTCAAGCTTTTGGTTAGATCAACATGTTAATTCTCCAGTTGCTTTCAAAAACTTTTTTAAACATCGACTTCGTAAACAGTTTATCCAAAACTGGTTTAGCACAATAGATCAATCAAGTTTCCATTGAAAATTGTTTTCATGTATTATCCCCTAACCTTGCTAATATATTGTGTAAATTTCGAACTGTTAATCATAAACTGCCTATCGAAAAAGGAAGATTTTTGAATATAGAAAGAAATAGTAGAACATGCAATTTATGCAATGTTAATCATGATGAAATAGGTGATGAATTTCACTATATCTTCCAATGTTCATTGTTCAATTCAGATAGAAAAAAACTATATTGACTCTTATTATTACAATTATTACAATCACCCTAACACTTTAAAATTAACATTGTTTAGATTATCTTTATTCTGTAAAAAATAACGTTTTTGTTTAGATAGTATTTTATACCGGTGTTCCTTGTTCAAATGATATAATTTTATAATCATAAAAATATGTCTCATTCTCCATCTCTGAACTTTAAAAAAATAATCTTGCATATTCCACTTTACCCATTATCGTTATCATTATTATTTTGTTTTAAACATGTTTAAATGTTAATATTGTTAATTGTATTGCATTGTTTTGTCAGACGCTCGAAATGAGCCTTGACCAATAACACCGGTGATGAGCAAAAAAGTCACATGACCACAAATGCAAACGCCAGTAGTATTTTGGCTCGATTGATCGTCAATCCAAGTAAGATTCTTATCGATATTTTTTTATACGCGAGAGTTCGTTCAAGTGACAAAAAAAAGAATGCATTGTTTTGTCTTTCAATCGCTGTATTGGTTACTATTAATATCTGCATAGTTTCCGAGAACACTTCCATCAAAATATTGTCCAGGAATGCAAACGCACGTAGTATTAAAATGTCATATATTTAGATAAAAAGCCACATTTTTTCAACTGTTTGACTTTCAATTGTTCAATAATGGCTTTTATTTGTTATATGTATATTTTGTGCGATGCAATATTTATGCAAAAGTACAAAATTTGTTCAAAAATGCATTTTCTGAAGAATTAAAAATTTGGCAAACGCACGTCGGCATTTTCATAAGGCAAAAGTACGTAGTCTACCTAAAATGACAAACGCATGTAGGCATCTTATATAATAATATTAATGAGTTATCGTAAATGTCGAAAGCTTTTAAAACTTTTTATTTCTTCTATTTCTAATATCCATTACTATTGCGGGAAGATTTTTGAATTGATATTTTATTATTATTATTATTATTATTATTATGATCATATAGCTTACGGTCATATGTATAAGGGAAAGTGAAACGCTTTATGTAGTTTTTAATAAGTGTTTGTTTGCACGAGACATATTTTTTTATGAAAATGCCTTTACAGATGATATTCTTTTAACAAACTCAAATTTGTGTAATATATTTTGCGAAGTAAGTCAAGTGGTGCTTAATTAATGAATGACAGTGTCTGTTTCAGTGATGTTATTTGTTTGCCACGTTTGTGGGAATACGTTGAAAACGACATGGGGGCTGAAATTGCATGAGCGCCACCATGACGGTGTAAAAACATTTACATGCTGTTAGAAACAGTTTTACACCACGGAGAGCTTGACGCGCCATATGTAAGTGTATTCTATTATAACATTTTTTTGTTTAAATTATTCTTATATTATTCTATTATAAAGCAATTATCTACCAGTCACAAGCTTAGGCGTTTTTATAAAAGGTCACCAAAATATTGCAATTGCAAGTATTTTAAATTCAAATACAAATATATATATACTTTTAATGGCATATATGTGTTTATACAGGTGCACCACACATGGATCCGATAAGCAGTTTATGTGCCCAAAATGCATGCAGGAGGTCACCACACATACGGACCTGTACAGGCATTGGCGAGGAGAAGATGGCACGACACGTTACACATGCGACATGTGTGGGATTTCAATGAAGGAGAAAATAGACCTGAAGGCTCATATGGACAACCACACTGGCGAGAAATCATACCAATGCGCTGAATGTAGGAAATGTTATCGGCATAGAAGTAGCTTGTGCAAGCAAAGGGTATTAAACACACCAAATAAAACATCACATTTTAGATTATAAGTATCTTTCATGGCCGATAGAGCAAGGTTAATCCAAACCCGAACATAGTGTGTATTGCGGAAACGGGGATTACCGATTTTCCGCAGAACACCCTGCGTGAGGGTTGTGTTGAACCTATCTTACACGAGCGACGATGATCCTGGAAAAACCTGGAGATCTTGTGTGCGTAGTGAATATAATGCGCGTATATATTTGTAATAATTCGTGGTTGTTATGAATATGAGCGCAGTGATTCAGATTATGTTTATGTTATGATTAAATATTTAAATCGCACTTTAAATAGTTCTAAAAAGAGGACAGCGTTATTTCTTGAATGGAGTGGAAAACTGTTCTATGGTTCCATTTGAAGCGAGATATAATCAATTTTGATTTTTAAAATTGCCACGAAACAAGGTTTCCATGATGCTACAGACGAAAGTTTTCAACAAGGAAGGTAATTGTGTGATGACAATTGAAAATGAATTCCATAGGGGTACTTGTTTTGTCTTTGCCCGTGCCAAATTTTAGGTCTACTTATCTGATGTGGAAGAAAGTAGAATCTCAGGAAGATCATATATATATTGCATCAGTCTATATTGTGCGCTGTAAAGTATGTTGAAATCATTTCTAGTTGGCATGGACGTAGCGAGACAAAAGTAAAACGTGCAGGCCAATCCTGTGATGAGGACCTGGGTTAATGTGTATTCTTTCATTCCAGTGAAAGCGTTTTCTGACATATCTGAGACAAAAGCAATTTCCTGACAATGATGTGCAGGTTCGGTCATGGAGCTTTTTCAGAGGACGATATAAAATGAACGTTATTAGTGTTGGGCAAGCGAGGCCAATAAGCAGACGTGTAAAAGACGAATATAACGTGCTACTCTAATAAACCTTTATTGCATTTCCCTATCTTTCATTAAACTTCGCCACCATTAACACCGGAAATAAATTGGCCATTCCAGGACTTTATGACCTTTGAAATAGTAAAGCCGATTGCAGTCTTTTACTAATGTGTCTTTATGTCACTGATGAGAACAAAAATAACCCTCGAGACTCATCCAAAATCAGCACAAAACAATGCAGTATAAACATAATGCAATCCTTTTAGTGCGCACTGATTTTAAGGAAAAAATGTAGAGGCTTTCTGGTATGTTTTACACATTGTACAAGCAAGGAATCCGCAATTAAAAAGGAAACAAATGTGTTCCCTCGGAAGCTCCTTCAAATGCAGTGTCATTATATCATGAAAAATACACCCTCTCCATTTTAATCACAAGGTATTTCATTAAACAAAGCGCAATAAAGTTCAGTTTAATTGTCCTCGCAAAAAGGAAATAAAAACACATCCATTTTGATTTATAAGTGAATTCCCAGCGACCAAAATGTTCTGAACAGTATTGCTTGATTCTAAATCACAACCAATGCATTACGTCTATTGAAACGCGCTGTTCAATAAGAACGCGACCTTCGATCGTATCAGACAAAGAATGTTCAAGGACGCTTCTTGGCTTCGCTTTGTGCCAAGTATACGAAGTATTAAAATGCTATTTCGTTTCTATTTGAAAGTATGAAAAGACACAAAATAAACAACTTAGGGGGCTGCTATATGAGAAATCCTAGTTTTTTTTATATGTTTACTTATTGAAAGTACAAATCGTTCAAAATCTGCATTGGAACAGGAAACGTTATTTGGTACATTGTAACCTGTTGTGTTTTTTTACCCTCACCATTAAAATGCATCCATGATGATGATATTTTGTTTGGAAGAGTAGAAACGTTGTTTACTTGGTTGTGACAAAAGGGAGATAAGTATGACGCAGTGAACGGAAAGACAAGTTAAACAAATGAATGCCATAAAATAAAGACAGTTCAGTGCATGATTGAAAGAGACAAGGGAGTTCCACGGCGAATTAATTAACAATTTAACATATTCCTATATTTGCACATTTCTTTTGTCTGGTCACATTAGCATCCGCCGACGTTTTTTAAACTATTGTGACATAGATATTACTGTTTGTCAGCTTGCTTTTTTTATGGCTGTCTAGTGCCAAACGTTTCTCAAATGCTGCTAATTCAAAGTTAATCCTTGAATCAAATTGCTATTCTCAGCAGGGAGACACCTTTCACTTTGGCGATGGTAGACAGCTTATAAGCTTAAGACTCTGACATCTGTCGAGCCCTATTTACATTTATGCAAATTAAAAGATACTGCAGAGAGTAAATGATCATCAACTTGCCAAATGATAACTTAAATGCTCTAGGATATATTTAACAGTCCAAACGCAAAAAAATGATAACTTGTTTGTGAGGCGGTTTTAGAAATACATGTATCATTCTTGAAAAAGAGAACACTTTTATTTTCACGACAAACTTTATATGACGTACTTCGATGTACATTATTTACCGATGGTCATTTTTGTTACTATTTATTATACCTTTTTTTCCATTTTAGCCGTGATGGTTATGGGCATGCGCGGCTGTCATATAAGGGGACTACAATTTCTCCCACCTCAGATAAGGAGATCAAAAATAAAAACATGCTAGAAATTCGTATCTTGCCCACGGGCGAAGAAAAAACAAGTACCCGTATGGAACTCCTTTTTAATTGCCACCAAAGAGAAGAAAATATGCACTAGTAATAATAAACAAAGAAGGGTTAAAAATAGTATAAATAAACCATGGTTTGGCGAAAATTGTAGCAATATAAGAAGTAAATATTTGTCAAGCAAAAACAATTTTAGAAAGAACAGATCAAGATTTTATCAAGAAGAAATGTTATCTAGTAGTAGGAAATACAAAAAGGAAATAAATAAGTAAATATTCTTCTGAGAAACCTAAAATAATGAACAAAATATCTAGTGAGCTATTTTGTTCATTATTTTAGTAAATTAAATGAAAAGGTGGTAAATGTAAATGATGATTTTAGTGAACTAGATTTGCAAAATATTTCAAATACAAATAGTGAACTCAACGCTATTGTGTCAGTTGATGAGATGAAAAAAGTTATTGCATTAATGAAAAATAATAAATCAACTTCATTATTTGATGATATACTCAATGGATATTTAAAAAAATGTTGATGAATTTATGTTGCCATTGTTTTGTAAGGGTTTTAGTGTAATTCTTGACTCGGGTATTTTCCTGATATATGGAGTCAAGGCATAATATTACCCTTGTACAAAACTAAAGGTGATATTAAGGACCCTGATAATTATAGAGGTATTTCTATTTTGAGTTGTTTCGGTAAACTGTAAGCATCATTATTGAATGCACGTCTGAACGCATTTCTTGAAATTATAACATTTTATGTGAGGAACAAGCAGGATTTCGGAAAAACTATAGCACTGTTGATCATATTTTCTCTTTAAAAATGCTTATTGATTTGTATTTAGCTAAAGGCAAGAAATTGTATTGTACTTTTATTGACTACCGCAAAGCGTTCGACTGTGTCAATAGAGTTGCTCTTTGGCAAAAGTTGTTGAGTTATAATTTTGATGGCAAATGCTTTAAAATTATTTAATGATAAAGCTAAGTCTGGTGTTAAAGCAAATAACAAATTGTCTGAATTTTTTACTAGTCAGTCCGGTGTCCGTCAAGGTGAAAACTTGTCTCATGTGCTGTTCTCATTATTTTTAAATGATTTAAGTGATTATATGGCGACTCAGTATAATGGTTTACAAACAGCCTGTGATGATGTTGAAAAATACCTTAGTGACGATGATGTTTTTGTATTTTTAAAGTTATTTTTACTAGTATATGCAGGCGATACAGTTATTCTGGCTGAAAATGTGGAGGAATTACAATCCGCTTTGAACGCTATGTCTGAATACTGCCAGAGATGGGTTTTACAAATAAATACGGATAAAACAAAGATAGTTATATTAATATAAGAGGACTAAAAATTATTACAAATTTTCATTTTGATGGTTATAATATTGAATTTGTTGATAGTTTCTCATATCTTGGAGTTAAATTCTCTCATAATGGAAATTGTAATGACACAAAAAAAAATCTTATCAATCAAGCTAGAAAGGCTATGTTTTCAGTTGTTAACAAGGCTCGTAAATTATTATATTCTATTGATATGCAGCTGAGTCTTTTTGACTCAATGATAGCCCCTATTCTTAGGTATGGATCAGAAGTATGGGGAATTGAAAACCTGGAATTAATTGATCGCTTCGAGTTAAACGTTTTGTAAACTAATCCTCAAGCTAAAGCAGTCTACTCCAAACTGTATGGTTTATGGGGAACTTGGAATTTCATTAATTTCTGTACGTATTAAAAGTCAAATTCTTTCTTATTGGTGTAATGTTGTTATGTCTAAACATTCGAAAATCTCAAATATTTTGTATAGAACTTTGCTTAACATGTATGCTGACAATGTTGCAAATTTTAGCTGGATTCATTTTGTACATACAACTTTAAATAGTCTTGGATTGTCAAGCTTTTGGTTAGATCAACATGTTAATTCTCCAGTTGCTTTCAAAAACTTTTTTAAACATCGACTTCGTAAACAGTTTATCCAAAACTGGTTTAGCACAATAGATCAATCAAGTTTCCATTGAAAATTGTTTTCATGTATTATCCCCTAACCTTGCTAATATATTGTGTAAATTTCGAACTGTTAATCATAAACTGCCTATCGAAAAAGGAAGATTTTTGAATATAGAAAGAAATAGTAGAACATGCAATTTATGCAATGTTAATCATGATGAAATAGGTGATGAATTTCACTATATCTTCCAATGTTCATTGTTCAATTCAGATAGAAAAAAACTATATTGACTCTTATTATTACAATTATTACAATCACCCTAACACTTTAAAATTAACATTGTTTAGATTATCTTTATTCTGTAAAAAATAACGTTTTTGTTTAGATAGTATTTTATACCGGTGTTCCTTGTTCAAATGATATAATTTTATAATCATAAAAATATGTCTCATTCTCCATCTCTGAACTTTAAAAAAATAATCTTGCATATTCCACTTTACCCATTATCGTTATCATTATTATTTTGTTTTAAACATGTTTAAATGTTAATATTGTTAATTGTATTGCATTGTTTTGTCAGACGCTCGAAATGAGCCTTGACCAATAACACCGGTGATGAGCAAAAAAGTCACATGACCACAAATGCAAACGCCAGTAGTATTTTGGCTCGATTGATCGTCAATCCAAGTAAGATTCTTATCGATATTTTTTTATACGCGAGAGTTCGTTCAAGTGACAAAAAAAAGAATGCATTGTTTTGTCTTTCAATCGCTGTATTGGTTACTATTAATATCTGCATAGTTTCCGAGAACACTTCCATCAAAATATTGTCCAGGAATGCAAACGCACGTAGTATTAAAATGTCATATATTTAGATAAAAAGCCACATTTTTTCAACTGTTTGACTTTCAATTGTTCAATAATGGCTTTTATTTGTTATATGTATATTTTGTGCGATGCAATATTTATGCAAAAGTACAAAATTTGTTCAAAAATGCATTTTCTGAAGAATTAAAAATTTGGCAAACGCACGTCGGCATTTTCATAAGGCAAAAGTACGTAGTCTACCTAAAATGACAAACGCATGTAGGCATCTTATATAATAATATTAATGAGTTATCGTAAATGTCGAAAGCTTTTAAAACTTTTTATTTCTTCTATTTCTAATATCCATTACTATTGCGGGAAGATTTTTGAATTGATATTTTATTATTATTATTATTATTATTATTATGATCATATAGCTTACGGTCATATGTATAAGGGAAAGTGAAACGCTTTATGTAGTTTTTAATAAGTGTTTGTTTGCACGAGACATATTTTTTTATGAAAATGCCTTTACAGATGATATTCTTTTAACAAACTCAAATTTGTGTAATATATTTTGCGAAGTAAGTCAAGTGGTGCTTAATTAATGAATGACAGTGTCTGTTTCAGTGATGTTATTTGTTTGCCACGTTTGTGGGAATACGTTGAAAACGACATGGGGGCTGAAATTGCATGAGCGCCACCATGACGGTGTAAAAACATTTACATGCTGTTAGAAACAGTTTTACACCACGGAGAGCTTGACGCGCCATATGTAAGTGTATTCTATTATAACATTTTTTTGTTTAAATTATTCTTATATTATTCTATTATAAAGCAATTATCTACCAGTCACAAGCTTAGGCGTTTTTATAAAAGGTCACCAAAATATTGCAATTGCAAGTATTTTAAATTCAAATACAAATATATATATACTTTTAATGGCATATATGTGTTTATACAGGTGCACCACACATGGATCCGATAAGCAGTTTATGTGCCCAAAATGCATGCAGGAGGTCACCACACATACGGACCTGTACAGGCATTGGCGAGGAGAAGATGGCACGACACGTTACACATGCGACATGTGTGGGATTTCAATGAAGGAGAAAATAGACCTGAAGGCTCATATGGACAACCACACTGGCGAGAAATCATACCAATGCGCTGAATGTAGGAAATGTTATCGGCATAGAAGTAGCTTGTGCAAGCAAAGGGTATTAAACACACCAAATAAAACATCACATTTTAGATTATAAGTATCTTTCATGGCCGATAGAGCAAGGTTAATCCAAACCCGAACATAGTGTGTATTGCGGAAACGGGGATTACCGATTTTCCGCAGAACACCCTGCGTGAGGGTTGTGTTGAACCTATCTTACACGAGCGACGATGATCCTGGAAAAACCTGGAGATCTTGTGTGCGTAGTGAATATAATGCGCGTATATATTTGTAATAATTCGTGGTTGTTATGAATATGAGCGCAGTGATTCAGATTATGTTTATGTTATGATTAAATATTTAAATCGTTCTTTAAATAATTCTAATAAGAGGACAGCGTTATTTCTTGAATGGAGCGCGAAAACTTTTCTATGGTTCCATTTGAAGCGAGATATACTCAATTTTGATTTTTAAAATTGCCACGAAACAAGGTTTCCATGATGCTACAGACGAAAGTTTTCAACAAGGAAGGTAATTGTGTGATGACAATTGAAAATGAATTCCATAGGGGTACTTGTTTTGTCTTTGCCCGTGCCAAATTTTAGGTCTACTTATCTGATGTGGAAGAAAGTAGAATCTCAGGAAGATCATATATATATTGCATCAGTCTATATTGTGCGCTGTAAAGTATGTTGAAATCATTTCTAGTTGGCATGGACGTAGCGAGACAAAAGTAAAACGTGCAGGCCAATCCTGTGATGAGGACCTGGGTTAATGTGTATTCTTTCATTCCAGTGAAAGCGTTTTCTGACATATCTGAGACAAAAGCAATTTCCTGACAATGATGTGCAGGTTCGGTCATGGAGCTTTTTCAGAGGACGATATAAAATGAACGTTATTAGTGTTGGGCAAGCGAGGCCAATAAGCAGACGTGTAAAAGACGAATATAACGTGCTACTCTAATAAACCTTTATTGCATTTCCCTATCTTTCATTAAACTTCGCCACCATTAACACCGGAAATAAATTGGCCATTCCAGGACTTTATGACCTTTGAAATAGTAAAGCCGATTGCAGTCTTTTACTAATGTGTCTTTATGTCACTGATGAGAACAAAAATAACCCTCGAGACTCATCCAAAATCAGCACAAAACAATGCAGTATAAACATAATGCAATCCTTTTAGTGCGCACTGATTTTAAGGAAAAAATGTAGAGGCTTTCTGGTATGTTTTACACATTGTACAAGCAAGGAATCCGCAATTAAAAAGGAAACAAATGTGTTCCCTCGGAAGCTCCTTCAAATGCAGTGTCATTATATCATGAAAAATACACCCTCTCCATTTTAATCACAAGGTATTTCATTAAACAAAGCGCAATAAAGTTCAGTTTAATTGTCCTCGCAAAAAGGAAATAAAAACACATCCATTTTGATTTATAAGTGAATTCCCAGCGACCAAAATGTTCTGAACAGTATTGCTTGATTCTAAATCACAACCAATGCATTACGTCTATTGAAACGCGCTGTTCAATAAGAACGCGACCTTCGATCGTATCAGACAAAGAATGTTCAAGGACGCTTCTTGGCTTCGCTTTGTGCCAAGTATACGAAGTATTAAAATGCTATTTCGTTTCTATTTGAAAGTATGAAAAGACACAAAATAAACAACTTAGGGGGCTGCTATATGAGAAATCCTAGTTTTTTTTATATGTTTACTTATTGAAAGTACAAATCGTTCAAAATCTGCATTGGAACAGGAAACGTTATTTGGTACATTGTAACCTGTTGTGTTTTTTTACCCTCACCATTAAAATGCATCCATGATGATGATATTTTGTTTGGAAGAGTAGAAACGTTGTTTACTTGGTTGTGACAAAAGGGAGATAAGTATGACGCAGTGAACGGAAAGACAAGTTAAACAAATGAATGCCATAAAATAAAGACAGTTCAGTGCATGATTGAAAGAGACAAGGGAGTTCCACGGCGAATTAATTAACAATTTAACATATTCCTATATTTGCACATTTCTTTTGTCTGGTCACATTAGCATCCGCCGACGTTTTTTAAACTATTGTGACATAGATATTACTGTTTGTCAGCTTGCTTTTTTTATGGCTGTCTAGTGCCAAACGTTTCTCAAATGCTGCTAATTCAAAGTTAATCCTTGAATCAAATTGCTATTCTCAGCAGGGAGACACCTTTCACTTTGGCGATGGTAGACAGCTTATAAGCTTAAGACTCTGACATCTGTCGAGCCCTATTTACATTTATGCAAATTAAAAGATACTGCAGAGAGTAAATGATCATCAACTTGCCAAATGATAACTTAAATGCTCTAGGATATATTTAACAGTCCAAACGCAAAAAAATGATAACTTGTTTGTGAGGCGGTTTTAGAAATACATGTATCATTCTTGAAAAAGAGAACACTTTTATTTTCACGACAAACTTTATATGACGTACTTCGATGTACATTATTTACCGATGGTCATTTTTGTTACTATTTATTATACCTTTTTTTCCATTTTAGCCGTGATGGTTATGGGCATGCGCGGCTGTCATATAAGGGGACTACAATTTCTCCCACCTCAGATAAGGAGATCAAAAATAAAAACATGCTAGAAATTCGTATCTTGCCCACGGGCGAAGAAAAAACAAGTACCCGTATGGAACTCCTTTTTAATTGCCACCAAAGAGAAGAAAATATGCACTAGTAATAATAAACAAAGAAGGGTTAAAAATAGTATAAATAAACCATGGTTTGGCGAAAATTGTAGCAATATAAGAAGTAAATATTTGTCAAGCAAAAACAATTTTAGAAAGAACAGATCAAGATTTTATCAAGAAGAAATGTTATCTAGTAGTAGGAAATACAAAAAGGAAATAAATAAGTAAATATTCTTCTGAGAAACCTAAAATAATGAACAAAATATCTAGTGAGCTATTTTGTTCATTATTTTAGTAAATTAAATGAAAAGGTGGTAAATGTAAATGATGATTTTAGTGAACTAGATTTGCAAAATATTTCAAATACAAATAGTGAACTCAACGCTACTGTGTCAGTTGATGAGATGAAAAAAGTTATTGCATTAATGAAAAATAATAAATCAACTTCATTATTTGATGATATACTCAATGGATATTTAAAAAAATGTTGATGAATTTATGTTGCCATTGTTTTGTAAGGGTTTTAGTGTAATTCTTGACTCGGGTATTTTCCTGATATATGGAGTCAAGGCATAATATTACCCTTGTACAAAACTAAAGGTGATATTAAGGACCCTGATAATTATAGAGGTATTTCTATTTTGAGTTGTTTCGGTAAACTGTAAGCATCATTATTGAATGCACGTCTGAACGCATTTCTTGAAATTATAACATTTTATGTGAGGAACAAGCAGGATTTCGGAAAAACTATAGCACTGTTGATAATATTTTCTCTTTAAAAATGCTTATTGACTTGTATTCAGCTAAAGGCAAGAAGTTGCATTGTACTTTTATTGACTACCGCAAAGCGTTCGACTGTGTCAATAGAGTTGCTCTTTGGCAAAAGTTGTTGAGTTATAATTTTGATGGCAAATGCTTTAAAATTATTTAATGATAAAGCTAAGTCTGGTGTTAAAGCAAATAACAAATTGTCTGAATTTTTTACTAGTCAGTCCGGTGTCCGTCAAGGTGAAAACTTGTCTCATGTGCTGTTCTCATTATTTTTGAATGATTTAAGTGATTTTATGGCGACTCAGTATAACAGTTTACAAACAGTCTGTGATGATGTTGAAAAATACCTTAGTGACGATGATGTTCTTGTATTTTTAAAGTTATTTTTACTAGTATATGCAGGCGATACAGTTATTCTGGCTGAAAATGTGGAGGAATTACAATCCGCTTTGAACGCTATGTCTGAATACTGCCAGAGATGGGTTTTACAAATAAATACGGATAAAACAAAGATAGTTATATTAATATAAGAGGACTAAAAATTATTACAAATTTTCATTTTGATGGTTATAATATTGAATTTGTTGATAGTTTCTCATATCTTGGAGTTAAATTCTCTCATAATGGAAATTGTAATGACACAAAAAAAAAATCTTATCAATCAAGCTAGAAAGGCTATGTTTTCAGTTGTTAACAAGGCTCGTAAATTATTATATTCTATTGATATGCAGCTGAGTCTTTTTGACTCAATGATAGCCCCTATTCTTAGGTATGGATCAGAAGTATGGGGAATTGAAAACCTGGAATTAATTGATCGCTTCGAGTTAAACGTTTTGTAAACTAATCCTCAAGCTAAAGCAGTCTACTCCAAACTGTATGGTTTATGGGGAACTTGGAATTTCATTAATTTCTGTACGTATTAAAAGTCAAATTCTTTCTTATTGGTGTAATGTTGTTATGTCTAAACATTCGAAAATCTCAAATATTTTGTATAGAACTTTGCTTAACATGTATGCTGACAATGTTGCAAATTTTAGCTGGATTCATTTTGTACATACAACTTTAAATAGTCTTGGATTGTCAAGCTTTTGGTTAGATCAACATGTTAATTCTCCAGTTGCTTTCAAAAACTTTTTTAAACATCGACTTCGTAAACAGTTTATCCAAAACTGGTTTAGCACAATAGATCAATCAAGTTTCCATTGAAAATTGTTTTCATGTATTATCCCCTAACCTTGCTAATATATTGTGTAAATTTCGAACTGTTAATCATAAACTGCCTATCGAAAAAGGAAGATTTTTGAATATAGAAAGAAATAGTAGAACATGCAATTTATGCAATGTTAATCATGATGAAATAGGTGATGAATTTCACTATATCTTCCAATGTTCATTGTTCAATTCAGATAGAAAAAAACTATATTGACTCTTATTATTACAATTATTACAATCACCCTAACACTTTAAAATTAACATTGTTTAGATTATCTTTATTCTGTAAAAAATAACGTTTTTGTTTAGATAGTATTTTATACCGGTGTTCCTTGTTCAAATGATATAATTTTATAATCATAAAAATATGTCTCATTCTCCATCTCTGAACTTTAAAAAAATAATCTTGCATATTCCACTTTACCCATTATCGTTATCATTATTATTTTGTTTTAAACATGTTTAAATGTTAATATTGTTAATTGTATTGCATTGTTTTGTCAGACGCTCGAAATGAGCCTTGACCAATAACACTGGTGATGAGCAAAAAAGTCACATGACCACAAATGCAAACGCCAGTAGTATTTTGGCTCGATTGATCGTCAATCCAAGTAAGATTCTTATCGATATTTTTTTATACGCGAGAGTTCGTTCAAGTGACAAAAAAAAGAATGCATTGTTTTGTCTTTCAATCGCTGTATTGGTTACTATTAATATCTGCATAGTTTCCGAGAACACTTCCATCAAAATATTGTCCAGGAATGCAAACGCACGTAGTATTAAAATGTCATATATTTAGATAAAAAGCCACATTTTTTCAACTGTTTGACTTTCAATTGTTCAATAATGGCTTTTATTTGTTATATGTATATTTTGTGCGATGCAATATTTATGCAAAAGTACAAAATTTGTTCAAAAATGCATTTTCTGAAGAATTAAAAATTTGGCAAACGCACGTCGGCATTTTCATAAGGCAAAAGTACGTAGTCTACCTAAAATGACAAACGCATGTAGGCATCTTATATAATAATATTAATGAGTTATCGTAAATGTCGAAAGCTTTTAAAACTTTTTATTTCTTCTATTTCTAATATCCATTACTATTGCGGGAAGATTTTTGAATTGATATTTTATTATTATTATTATTATTATTATTATGATCATATAGCTTACGGTCATATGTATAAGGGAAAGTGAAACGCTTTATGTAGTTTTTAATAAGTGTTTGTTTGCACGAGACATATTTTTTTATGAAAATGCCTTTACAGATGATATTCTTTTAACAAACTCAAATTTGTGTAATATATTTTGCGAAGTAAGTCAAGTGGTGCTTAATTAATGAATGACAGTGTCTGTTTCAGTGATGTTATTTGTTTGCCACGTTTGTGGGAATACGTTGAAAACGACATGGGGGCTGAAATTGCATGAGCGCCACCATGACGGTGTAAAAACATTTACATGCTGTTAGAAACAGTTTTACACCACGGAGAGCTTGACGCGCCATATGTAAGTGTATTCTATTATAACATTTTTTTGTTTAAATTATTCTTATATTATTCTATTATAAAGCAATTATCTACCAGTCACAAGCTTAGGCGTTTTTATAAAAGGTCACCAAAATATTGCAATTGCAAGTATTTTAAATTCAAATACAAATATATATATACTTTTAATGGCATATATGTGTTTATACAGGTGCACCACACATGGATCCGATAAGCAGTTTATGTGCCCAAAATGCATGCAGGAGGTCACCACACATACGGACCTGTACAGGCATTGGCGAGGAGAAGATGGCACGACACGTTACACATGCGACATGTGTGGGATTTCAATGAAGGAGAAAATAGACCTGAAGGCTCATATGGACAACCACACTGGCGAGAAATCATACCAATGCGCTGAATGTAGGAAATGTTATCGGCATAGAAGTAGCTTGTGCAAGCAAAGGGTATTAAACACACCAAATAAAACATCACATTTTAGATTATAAGTATCTTTCATGGCCGATAGAGCAAGGTTAATCCAAACCCGAACATAGTGTGTATTGCGGAAACGGGGATTACCGATTTTCCGCAGAACACCCTGCGTGAGGGTTGTGTTGAACCTATCTTACACGAGCGACGATGATCCTGGAAAAACCTGGAGATCTTGTGTGCGTAGTGAATATAATGCGCGTATATATTTGTAATAATTCGTGGTTGTTATGAATATGAGCGCAGTGATTCAGATTATGTTTATGTTATGATTAAATATTTAAATCGCACTTTAAATAGTTCTAAAAAGAGGACAGCGTTATTTCTTGAATGGAGTGGAAAACTGTTCTATGGTTCCATTTGAAGCGAGATATAATCAATTTTGATTTTTAAAATTGCCACGAAACAAGGTTTCCATGATGCTACAGACGAAAGTTTTCAACAAGGAAGGTAATTGTGTGATGACAATTGAAAATGAATTCCATAGGGGTACTTGTTTTGTCTTTGCCCGTGCCAAATTTTAGGTCTACTTATCTGATGTGGAAGAAAGTAGAATCTCAGGAAGATCATAACAAAAGTATTGTTGATTAATTAATCGTTATGTTATTTGATTACTTATCTGTGATTGTATCTGATTATCTGTGTTCGCTTTTATTGTCAATCATTTTATTCAATCTATAAAACTAATCTTAGATATACAGTTATAGAATAAATGAAGAACATTTCCATCATGATGTCTTTATTTCTGTAAAATAGCACTTATTCTTTTCAGTGATATAAACATTGTTTCGGGTAGAGCAATACATTGTCATTGTATCATCACAACATCATTTTATGGTTATCATTATCACAATATCTGTCATTTACAACTAGCATGAGAGTATTATCATCACAACATTAAACATGTTTAAATTATTTTCAAATTTAACGTTTATCCCCATGCGATCTGTTACAATCATCTAAGAATCGTTGCGTCTGGCCCACTCCCAGCGCACACCAATGGTTCCGTTCTGTAATGCATTCTGTTCATCAAAACTGTCCCGTACTGTACTGCACGCTGTCTCTTTGTATCAAACGTGTGGTTCCTGGAAAGTGACATTACAGCTCTTCTAAATGTTCGAGATAAACATTTAACAAGCATGGTTAAGTTGCATAGTTATTGGATTCTCTGTATCCACCGGTATGGCCGGATGTGAGTTTGTTCGTGAACTCATATTTCCCGGTACACTCCCGCACAAGATCGTGCCAATGTTTGTTACGTATCATAAATTTATATAACTTTCATTATAATGGATATTTAATAATAAAGCTGATGAATATCTTCTAGATCTTGAACACATTTTCAGTTTTTAAAGGCTAACGAAATATACGTTAGCTCCTTATTATGCCTACGTGCGTTTGCCATTTTAGGTAGACTACATACGGTTGCCTTATGAAAATGCCAACGTGCGTTTGCCGAATTTGAAATACTTCAGAAAATGCATTTTTGTACAAATTGCAACGCACAAAATATTCATAAAAAAATAATAACCATTATTGAACAATTGAAAGTCAAACAGTTCACTCTCCTCAGAACTATATAAAGACCGAGTTGACTATTAACAGACTCTGAATATCCATGACAACCAAGCATTATCACATATCCATACGCATTTATTTTCACTACGCACAAAAGAGTTCAAGCAAAAAAGTATATTTTTACTTTCTTTTGTTTAACTGAGGTGGGAGAAAAAGCATCTTCCATAGCCGCTCGTGTAAACCTCGTTTCCGCAAAATACTCCACGCTCGGGTCGGGATGAACCGATCTTACCCTCTCGGCCATGGAAGATACTTATAATATATCGGACTATTTTCAGAACAAATTAATAAAACGTATCACACCTTATGTATCATTTGCTTGATAGCCTTCCTCGTGATGTTTGAAATAGGGCTTTTGTGACCTAATAATCACAAAGCCGCAACCACACTTCACTTACGTCATGGATCACTACACTCCAGTTTGATTGAATGTCCGTTAGCAAGTTTGACAGAACTACCTAGACTGATAGCAATGTATACATTCAATAAAAATAGTTCTTATATCAAGGCAATACTCTATATATTTTATATAATCTTCAATTAAGCCTGGGGAAGTACATCGAGTAAGTTAAATGACAAATATTGAAGTTTTCGAAACGTTCAGATGGTGCTGCTGACGAATACAGGTCAGGTCGTGTACTATTTTATTTTTGTACCGGCCTAAAAGTAGAATAATGTAAATATAGCTGAAACTGATCTATCCCGTGAATACAAATTAAGACGGAGAAAATCATTCTTTACCTTTGTCAAAGCCTTTTACCTTACCACAGCTGCTCGTATACTTTCATAGTTAAATCTTTGAAAAAACCACTTCTCTTGGAGTATTAGGTTTTCTATATACATTAATAGTAAAATCTTTGAAAATCTTCTCTGAAACTACAAACCCGGCTCCAGTCCCTTGGTATTTGGTCTGTCGACTCCGGCATTTAATTATATCATTTGAAACCAACGACTTTTAAAGCAAAACTTTCTTCTTTAGCAACCAGCAACCTCCTTAGCAACCCATGGCTTCCTCAGCAAACAAAGACCTTCTTAGCAACCAATGACCTTCATAGCAACCAATGTCTTACTTGGTAATCACTTACCTCTTGGCAACCAATGACTTCTTTTGCAACCATTGACTTACTAAGCGTCCTTAGCCTTTCTTGCCATCCAATATAACTTCCGTAGCAACCAGTGACTACCATAGCAACAAGATAATTCTTCATATCCTCCATGTTCTTCCTAAGTAACCAATAACTGTCTCAGCAAGCAATGGCTTTCTTAGGAACAAATCACTTCCTGACAAACCACTTACTACTTAGCAGCAACCTACGTTCATAGTTACCAGTTATTAGCAATATATGACCTCGTTTAGTGAATTCTCGAGCAACCACTTGCTACCTGACTCCCTTAGCAACCAGTGACTTCCCTACGAGCTACCTTCACCCATAGCATTCGATGGCTTCTTATGGAAATAATGACTAACGTAGTAACCGGCAACCAATGATAACTTTAATTTTAGTGGATTATCATGGTTGACTCATATGAGATAAATCATAAACAAATAAAAAACATGAATTATGTATTACAGATAAAATTTCTAGCCTTAAAAGCTGCACCCTCACAGATTTACGGTAATGACAACTTTTTTTATTTTTTTTTGTCGTGTAATGAGCCATGTTTGTGAAATATCTGCAAACCAGTGATATAACACTGCTGACAAAATATCAGGAATTTTCATATTTTCATATTTCCGTTCGAAAATTGATGTTTTATGGCTAAATGCGTTACTAACGGTTTAAGAAAAATGCATAAAAGATCATTTTTTTAACTAAACTATGAAAATCTAAAATCTGGAATTTTAGCAGTCTTAAATCACTTGTTTCCATGCACTTACGTATAAATTGGCTCGTTCGAAGACAAAATATAAAAAGTTGTCGAAACTTTCAATCTCCGAGAGTGCAGCTTTAAGATATAATTTTTAACTGAAAGCTACGTGGCTAGTAAAAAAAGCAGCAAAACAAATCGTTTTTTATGCATTTATAAAGCTACCTTCACCCAAAGCATTCCATGGCTTCTTATGGAAGTTGAATTAACAAAAAAAACCGTTTGAATTATGTACAAATACAACTTGATATAAGATATATTTTTTAATTAATAGCTACGTGGCTAGTGAAAAAGAGCAGCCAAAATAACGTTTTTTATGCATTTATTTGCTTTCATCATCAAACACGATAATGCGTTAAAATTTATTCAATTATCAACCTAAATTGTGTACCTTTAAAGTATGTTACCGACCCGATTGGCTAGTTTACTCTTCTCCTGTGTCTTGCTTACTCATGTTTACATATAACTGCAAATTTCGTTTCTGAGGGTTTCGAGGATTTTAGTTTCAACACAATATTTTCCCCTTCATTCAACGAATCATCGACCGTCAGTATAATGAAGGCATTGTCGTATGCAGCACTCTTAATGCTTTGATAAATAATGTGTTTTGAGATCTGTTAAACAGCGAGTGTCAGATTCAGGGAAGATAGAAGACGAGTTTTCACTTCCTTTTGAAATGCACCAGATACATTGATAGTTTAAAGACACTACTGGGTGAATCCAAACGCATATAAACTTTTACAATTACTTAATATGCAAATGCTTATAAACTGCCTAAGCCTTTAAGAAATATAAAAAATCGAATATCATAACAAATAATAACGTCTTAAATAAAAGTCGATACACTTTTTATTTGTTTTATAAATTACATTATTTATATCAACTATTGCCTGTAAAATGATTATGTCAACTCATTATCATTTTTTTTTATTTAACTCCATTGTGTTATATTTCTCACTATTGTCATAAAATATGCATAGTAAAAGTCAATAAATGTTCTGTTCTGTTCTGTTTTATTCTGTTTCTTAGTCCTCCACGTATCTTTCATTTTCGTTAAACTTCTTCTATAAATCTACAAAACGATGTGTTCTTAATTCTAAACGTAGCAGTTAAAATTTAACAGCCATATAGTTATAGCAACGCAGACCTAGTTAAATATAGCTATGTGCATGCTTAATTTAGTGAGAAATTTACCCGATCCGTGAATAAATCAAACATGGTATATGTTCTTCAGTACTTTGCAATATGACATATACGGCGATAATAATCAAAGCACTAAAAGTGCTGATGGACGGTGCCATTGTTCGGTCTGCTGCAAGTATAGAAATAAGTCCTTTCTCTTATAAAGAAAATCATCGGAACCCAATCTTGAATATAGGAGCATAATTTGAACACTCTTAGGTGAGGACAATTAGACAATGCTTTAAACCAAATATCAAAGCTTGATATTTATTTTCCAAGCATATTCATTTTATCGCTGTAGCTTTGAAAAGTTGATGAAAAGGTCACCTGGCAATATCATTTTTTTTATATTTGTTTGCAGAACTACATCAGGGTCCAATTTCATTCCAGTTGCATAACAAATACGCCAAAGGGACACGATCAAGATAAGCATAACATTAACAGATGTTTTCAAAACAGTACACATGGTCAAAAGTTCAATGGTGTACTCAAAATTAAAAACGTAGGCCTTAGTTGAAGCAACAGTGCACAAGGTGATCATTTTGCAAGAAAAAAAATGTCGAAAACTGACATAAACTTGGTATTAATGTGTACAATGCATTGAATTTTACTAACTGAAGTACCACATAGTTTACAATTTATTTTAGCTAAGCAGTTATTTCGTATTTTGCCATTAAAGGGATTACTGGGTATGTCTACCGAGGTATATAGCTTAAATATACCACTCGTTTGAAGTAAGCCTTCGTAGCACTGGACTGCTATTTTTTTACATTTTAGTACTTTTTCTATAATTATGATTCAAAGCTTAACACATTCTATTAAATAATTGTCCTGAGATGCCTTACAGAAAAAAACTTTTTTGGTGCCAATCTGGTGTACAGTCCCTTTAAAGTAACCCGAGAACAACAATGATGAATTGTTTTCCAAACATAGCAAAATTTTATTGCAGAGGCCACAAAAATAAAAAAGGTGATAATGTCACAATCATGGTAAGCCCAACACAACATTTATAACTATTTTAAAAGCAGTACATTTTGTCCAATCTGTAAACATATGAAAGAAGGTCAAAAGGCCACAGTAAAGGAGATCTGAGGACAACATTGATACTTGTTTTGCAAAACTTACTGAACTTTCGTTGCAGTACCTTAGAATAGAAAAGAGGGTCAAACGGTAACTATCAAAGTTATCCAAGTTCAATATTGATATTTGTTTAAAAAGTTATACACATAATCTAAATGTCTATGCTGTTGCTTCAAACACAGAATGCATGTCAAAAAATCACATTCTACGTCATCAAAGCACAACATTGCTTTTTGTTTTGAAAACTGTACTAAAACACTTTCATTGACGTAGCTTAAAAATAGAAAAAAAAATGTCCAAAGGACAACGTTATCCGAGCACAATTTTGATTTTTGTTTTCGAATAAATGGTCTTAATTTCATGGCTGAAGCTTGAAATTTAAATGTGTGTCAAAAGGCCACAATCTAGGTCATCAAAACACAACATTAGTTATTGTTTTCAAAACTGTCTAAAATGCTATAGCTTAAAAATAATTAGGTCAAAAAGGTCCCAGTCAGGGTCATCCGAGGACGACATATATAAATATATGTTTGTTTTCAAAACAGTACAGATGTCAAATTTTCATTGATGTAGCTTTAAAAAACATACTCAACAACTTCAGGAAATGTGTAAATAAGTTAGCCTTTGTCGAGCTCACTAACATATTTCATTGACGAGTTGTATAATACAGTCTATTATATGATGACGAGTCTTAGTATCTTTTTATCAAAATATTCTTTAAGTAAAGACAGCAAAAACAACCAACCTGTTTTATTTCTCTAGTAAAAAACAGGATACCATAAAAGCGATGCTATTCCCTGCACTACATGCATGCATTGCAAAAATGTTGTATGAGGAATAATATCACTATTACTGTCTGTAAGAAGAATACATATAAAGGTGATATCAAGTACAGCAGAAAGAAAAACAACAAAAAACTAAGCTCTTACTTTTTGATTGTGGCATCATAATGGTCTCCGGTAAGATGAAGTCATAGAGTACTATGTGTTCATGTCGTCATTTCCTAATTAAACCAATATAGTACCCCATTAAGTACCCAACGTGATTGAAAGTTTTTATCAGGAGATAAGATAAATATCACATTTTCCTCCTAAGAATTGGTTGGAAATTTAATTTTAGCTGTTTTCATCACAATGAATACAAAACGACAAATTGTTGTTTGAAAAAACAATTCTTGCCAATGAATTTGTGTAAAAACATGTGGAAAGATACTATAAGTTCCATGGTCAGTAGGTAACCCGATATGGGATATTCAATGTAAAGGAAACCATATTGCGGTGGAGTGAAGCTCGAACCTAAATATGGATTCTTACCGCCCATATATCCAATACTAAGTCACCTACTAACCCTGTAATGTATGTATAACGTTGATAACCTGTTTACCTGTTTAAATGTTTTATTTATTCATTAAAATATTCATCAAATCCGAATACAGACGCCATTTTGGTGTAATATAAATTTGGAAAATGGAAAAATGTGGTGTCACCGCGTGACCTGCCCTTGACCAACAGCGTTGTTTCATAAATATTGGAGTCGTGATACTTTTTGTGACCAATAGAAATAGACCAATGTTATATTGATATACCTCATGTGTATTTAGGACAGAAAAATAAATAATGATAAATGTGATTTATATATTTAAGGTATACAAGTAAATAAAAAACGCGAAAACAATTCTTTATGACAAGACATTATTAAGAATGGGCGGAGTGATTGCTGATAATGAGCCCTTCTTAATCATTAAGCTAGTTACTTTAGGTCATTTAATTGACTTAGAATACAACCTCATTGTCTAATTCATTGTCGACGTAAAATCTTATGCAGGGATTATGCATCAGGTGGGTGACAGAGGGCTGAGGAAAAACCAAACTTGAAGAATGAAATTGTTAATGATTAAGTCTAGCACTTCATGTATGCCTATCTGAAGTTTCATTTGCTCAATTGTAGGTTTATTCTATTTTTGTTGTTAAAGCTGCACTCTCACAGATTGAAAGTATTGACAACTTCTTTATTCTTTGTCTTGGAACGAGCCATTTTTTGCGAAAATCCATGGAAACCAGTAATATAAGACTGCTGACAAAAAATCAGATCAAAGATTTTTATACTTAAGTTCAAAAATTGATGTTTTATGCATTTTTTCTTTAACCGTTGGTAACAGTTTAAGCCATTAAACATAAATTTTTCAACGTAAATATGAAAATCTAAGATCTGATATTTTGTCAGATATCTTATAGCATTCGTTTGCACATATTTACGGAATAATTCGCTCTTTCCAAAACAAAAAATAAAAGAAGCTGTTAAAATAGTCAATCTGTGAGAGTGCAGCTGTAAGGGCTCATTATTTCTTAGTCTTAACTAATTGATGTTTAAAATAAGATTCTTCTTATCCATAAACATCTATTAAAACAAGTTTTTAAAAAATAGGGTGTTTTGAAAATATCAAAATTAAATTAAGGAAAAGAATTTCATATTTGTCAGGTTTTAACTGACATTTTCAAATGCTTTATCCTTTGGAACAGGCTATGCGGTAACTAAGAAATAAGTCAAGTCCAAGATATACGCATTAACACTAAATTAACCAAGCACAATTTTAATCACAAGTCACACTCTGCAAGCATGTCAAAACATGGCCATGTTAAAATTGCAAAATTTCCTTCTGATTGAAAAAAATTCACAGGCTGTCAGACTGAATGACTGACACCCCTTTTCTATAATAGTTCATGCTGTCTTCAGAAATAAATTGAAATAACAAATAAGGGTAATGTAACATTCTGCCAAAGGGAGAAGTGCATTCATAGTATGAGGATGTCCTGGATTAAATATGCAAATTAACATACCAGGTCTCTGTTTGGAGGGAGAATATATGTATATAAATGGGTTATGCATGATTTTCTCTGAAGGGATCTGTTGGCCTCGCACATTTCAGTAATATGGCTTGTTTTTATTGATCTTTTTTAGACATACATGTTTGATGCACTGATAGGCATACCAATGAGAATGATTTGCCCAAAATTGCAACAGAACAATTTAATTAATTGCCAAAATATGTCAAAATCCTGTCACATTCTAGTATTTT
This sequence comes from Mya arenaria, assembly GCF_026914265.1. Lineage (NCBI taxonomy): Eukaryota > Metazoa > Mollusca > Bivalvia > Myida > Myidae > Mya > Mya arenaria. Next base: position 56,108,251 of record NC_069132.1, on the reverse strand, counting down.
GAAAAAAAAATCATTGAATAAGACCCTTTTGGGCTATTTAAACACTGTAAATATCTGTAAAGCTATATACATGTATTCAATATTGATATCCCCAGCATGCACAATTAAGTTATGCATTATCTTTTTCAATTGTTAATTTTAACATACAAGAAAACACTTTACACTTACCTGAAAAATGTGTAGTCAATGATAAAGAATATTAAGTGGCAGGTTTCAAATCTAGGCATTTAAAGCTCACCAGGGGCTTAGCACCGTCCAGATAATACAGCCGGGCCAGCTCCGTGTCCTAATGCCAGGATCATTTATAGTAACTTTATCGTTATGCATTATCTTTTTCAATTGTTAATTTTAACCTACAAGAAAATACTGTAATTTACACTTACCTGAAAAATGTGTAGTCAATGATAGAAAATAATAAGTGGCAGATTTCAAATCTAGGCATTTAAGGCACACCTGGGGCTTAGCACCGTCCAGATAATACAGCCGGGCTAGCTCCATGTCCTAATGCCAGGATCATTGATAGTAACTTGATCTTGTTGAAAAGTTTAATTCTTGACTAGTCCAAATAAACAGCAACTTCAGAGTCTTTGACAAGTTTTGTTTTGGCGACCAACTTTTTCTCCTAGCCAAGAATGACATTTCAAGCACTAAGTTTATTTTGTTCAAATAATTGTACATTGAATGAGTTTTTACCATTTTTGATATGGCACGTCACGTAGTGAACACGTCTATAATTTTCGACTTGATGTTTATTGAGCCAACACCGGCTAAATTGCATGCCATGCGGGGACGAACAGTTGGTAAAATCCCCGCCAAGGTCCCTGCACCCCGGGGACCCTAGGTAAGGCCAATTACCCGCTATATTTAAAGCAGACAAAACCACAACATTCACCCGCCAATGCGGGGCCACCTGAAAAGCAAAAACACGATCCATTTCACCGGTTATTCCCGGTATATCCCGGACCTGGGGTGGCTGTGGTTACAATTGACTGGTGCATTAATATCACAATTTTAAAGAAGTACCCTACTGTACTGTTATATATGTTTTATGCAGAAAGGTGACAACTGTGACGCAGACTGCAAGTTGTTTCGAGTTATTATCATTATTTTTCAGATCAATATATTTGCAACAATTATTAACATCTACTAATGGCACGAAGCAAAACGACGTTATTGTTTTTTTTAATTTTCTCTAAGTTCGTATTTCCGTGTTTTACTGTAACTTACTTTTAATAGTGGGTGACCTTTCACCAGATGTATTTCAGTCAGTAATTGTATTGCGTTAAATTCAGCCAATATGACCACAAGGTGATGATGTTATTCAATTAATTATTTTTAATTCTCCTTTTTAGCACAAACAATCCATTGTAAAACTCTAGTTTGATGCCTTAAATCCCATTTGACATCGGAAATTCCACGGACATGTGTTGATTCGTCCGCCATCTTGTATAAACCGGGTCATTTTTGGGTCATGTCATTAACCCATCATATTTTGATGATTGTACTTAAAGAATCCACAGTACGATATATATTTTAAAATATTTCGATAGTTCAAAGTATTGAATTTATTCTGTTTAGCAACAATGTACTTCAGTATTCAGTTCGAAACATTTACGGATTTATTTTAGCTGATCATTCGGAGCTTCTCGGCCATTTTTTCGATAAAATGTCAGAGGATTTCCGAATGCAGTTTGATATTAAGGCAGTATAACTATTTCCATGTAGAGGTCGATTTTGGCGAAATGATTTATCAATATAAATATTTGATTTGAGTACCAATTGTCAATAAATTATACATGACCTACTTCTCTCACTTTTCGCCCAGATATTTTAGAAAAAAAAACTATGAAACCCCCAATTAAGATCAGCTGTGTATTCAAAACAATGATACGAACTATTTACTGCCATTGGAACGCGCTGATTTTGGCGTGCTTTGGCTGGTAGTTGGATCGGCTGATGTGCCTACTTAGGACGGGCCCTGAGGGGCACCGTCCAAAAACAAGAAAATCAGATATCAGAATACCACACATGTATGTAATACAACTACTATCTTTATGATGCACGAGCGAATTTAAATGGCGTTTTTGTATGTATACTGATAAATCTTTGATATGAGGGTATATCATGATTTAAACATTAGTCCAAGCCCTGCTGTTAACATCGTTTTATGTAATAAACGTAATAAACGGTAAAATTGTATGTATATGTTTGATACAAAACATTGTTGTTGTTGATGTTGTTGTTGTTGTTGTAGTTGATGTTGTTGTTTTTATTGCAGAATCTGAATATGTCTAGGTACAGATAAAAATATTAGCTCTATTTTTGCGCTTTTTTAACTGGGGGATTTGTGGGCACGTAGCTATTAATTAAAAAATAATGATTATAACGGAGAATATATTTTCTTTCTGTACCAAAAAATATTATATATTAGATTAGATTTATTTACAGAATATCTAGAAGGCCATAGCCCATGTGGACAAATATAAATACAATATAGTGTTTTCAGGTGATTCCATGCATACAAATATATCATTTTATATAAAAAAAAAATGCATCAGTCTATATTGTGCGCTGTAAAGTATGTGGAAATCATTTCTAGATGGCATGGACGTAGCGAGACAAAAGTAAAACTTGCAGGCCAATCCTGTGATCAGGACCTGGGTTAATGTGTATTTTTCATTCCAGTGAAAGCGTTTTCTGACATATCTGAGACAAAAGCAATTTCCTGACAATGATGTGCAGGTTCGATCATGGAGCTTTTCCCGAGGACGATATAAAATCGACGTTATTTGTGTTGGGCAAGCGAGGCCAGTAAGCAGACGTGTAAAAGACGAATATAAATAACGTGCTACTCTAATAAACCTTTATTGCATTTCCCTATCTTTCATTAAACTTCGCCACCATTAACACCGGAAATAAATTGGCCATTCCAGGACTTTATGACCTTTGAAATAGTAAAGCCGATTGCAGTCTTTTACTAATGTGTCTTTATGTCACTGATGAGAACAAAAATAACCCTCGAGACTCATCCAAAATCAGCACAAAACAATGCAGTATAAACATAATGCAATCCTTTTAGTGCGCACTGATTTTAAGGAAAAAATGTAGAGGCTTTCTGGTATGTTTTACACATTGTACAAGCAAGGAATCCGCAATTAAAAAGGAAACAAATGTGTTCCCTCGGAAGCTCCTTCAATTGCAGTGTCATTATATCATGAAAAATACACCCTCTCCATTTTAATCACAAGGTGTTTCATTAAACAAAGCGCAATAAAGTTCAGTTTAATTGTCCTCGCAAAAAGGAAATAAAAATACATCCATTTTGATTTATTAGTGAATTCCCAGCGACCAAAATGTTCTGAACAGTATTGCTTGATTCTGAAAGACAAACCAATGCATTAGGTCTATTAAAACGCGCTGTTCAATAAGAACGCGAAGTTAAATCGGATCAGACAAAGCATGTTCAAGGACGCTTTTTAGCTTCGCTTTGTGCCAAGCAAACTTATAGTATTAAAATGCCATTTCGTTTCTCTTTGGAAGTATGAAAAAACAGGAAATAAACAACAGGGAGGGGGGGGGGGGTCTTTATACCCTCAATATTAAAATTCATCCTTGATGATGATATTTTGTTTGGCCGAGAAGAAAGACGTTGTTTACGTCATTGTGACATTAGGGAGATAAGTATGACGCAGTGAACGGAAAGACAAGTAAACAAATGAATGCCATAAAATAAAGACAGTTCAGTGCATGATTGAAAGAAGAAGATAACGTTCAAACAACGTATTTAGTGGTCTCAATTATTCCCTGTGCATTAGACACAGCGAATTAATTTACATATTTCAATATTTGCACATTTCTTTTGTCTAGTCAAGTCGGAATCCGACGACGCCTTCTAAACAATTGTGACATAAATATTACTGTTTGTCAGCTTGTTTTTTATGGCTGTTCAGTGCCAAACGTTTCTCAAATGCTGCTAATCCAAAGTTAATCCATGAATCAAATTGCTATTCTCAGCAGGGAGATACCTTTCACTTTGGCTTCTGGTAGACAGCTCATAAGCTATAAACTCTGACATGTGTCGAGCCTTATTTACATTTATGCAAATTCAAAGATACTGCAGATAGTAAATGACCATTAACTTGCCAAATAATAACTTTAATGCTCTAGGTGGTATTTAACGGTCCAAACGCAAAAAAAAACCATAACTTGATCATGCGGCGGTTTCAGACATGCATGTATCCATCTTGAGAAGGATAGCGACTTTGGTTTCACAATAAACCTATTTGTTTCATGTAATACATTGATTATATCAACTTTTGCCTGTAAAATACTTATGTCAATTCATTATCATTATCTTATTCAAATTTCATTATAAAATATGTGACTTATAATGTATTGATATGTGTTTATATAATGTGTTTGTAATGAAGAGAAACCATGACTAGTTTAAGTGTTCTGTTATGTTAGGTTAGGTTATGTTAAGTTTTGTCTGGTCTGTTTTGCTCTGCTCTGTTTTGTTTTGTTCTGCTCTCTTCTGTCCTGCTCTGCTCTGCTCTGCTCTGCTCTGCTCTGCTCTGCTCTGCTCTGCTCTGCTCTGCTCTGCTCTGTCCTGTCCTGCTATGCCCTGCTCTGCTCTGTCCTGTCTTGTCATGTTCTGCTCTGCTCTGTTTTTCTCTTGTTCTGTCCTGTTCTGCTCTGTATGTTTTGCTGTATTCTGTCCTGTTCTGCTCTGCTCTGTGTTGCCCTATTCTGTCCTGTCCTGTTCTGCTCTGCTCTGCTCTGCTCTGCTCTGCTCTGCTCTGTCCTATCCTGTCCTGTTTTGCTCTGTTCTGCTCTGCTCTGTTTAGCTTTGTTCTGTCCTGTTCTGCTCTGCTCTGTTTTGCTGTATTCTGAGCTGTTCTGCTCTGCTCTGTTTTGCCCTGTTCTATCCTGTTCTGCTCTGCTCTGTAATGTTCTGTCCTGTCCTGTCCTGATCTGTTCTGCTCTGCTCTGCTCTGTTATGCTCTGTTATGTCCTGTTCTGCTCTGCTCTGTCATGTTCTGCTCTGCTCTGTCATCTTCTGCTTTGTTCTGTTCTGCTATGTTCAGCTCTGCTCTGTTCTGTTCTGTCCTGGTTTGCTCTCCTCGGCTCTGTTCTGTTCTGTAATGCTCTGTTCTGTTCTGTTCTGTTCCGTTCTACTTTGCTTTGTTCTGTTCTGCTCTGCTCTGCTCTGCTCTGCTCTGCTCTGCTCTGCTCTGCTCTGCTCTGCTCTGCTCTGCTCTACTCTGCTCTGTTCTGCTCTGCTCAGCCATGCTCTGCTCTACTATGCTCTTCTCTGTTCTGCTCTCTCGTGTTCTGTTCTGCTATGCTCTGCTATGCTCTGTTCTGTTCTGCTCTGCTCGGATTTGCTATGTTCTGTTCTGTTTTGCTATGTTCTGTTTTGCTCTGCTCTACTCTGTTCTACTCTCTCCTGTTCTGCTCTCTCAAGTTCTGTTCTAATCAGCTTTGCTCTGTTCTGTTCTGTCCTGTTCTGCTCAGCCCTTTCTGTTCTGTTCTGCTATGTTCTGTTTTGCTCTGCTCTACTCTGTTCTACTCTCTCCTGTTCTGCTCTCTCAAGTTCTGTTCTAATCTGCTTTGCTCTGTTCTGTTCTGTCCTGTTCTGCTTTGCTCTTCCCCGGCTCAGTTCTGTTCTGTTCTGCACTGTTCTGTCCTGTTCTGCTTTGCTCTGCCCTGCTCAGCTTTGTTATGTTCTGCTCTGCTCCGGTCTGTCCTGTCCTGTCCTGCTCTGCTCTGATCTGCTCTGCTCTGTTCTGTTCTGCTCTGCTTTGCTCTGCTCTCTCATGTTCTGTTCTGTTCTGCTCTGCTCTACTCTGCTCTGCTCTGCTCTGCTCTGCTCTGCTCTGCTCTGCTCTGTCTTGTCCTGTCCTGTCCTGCTTTGTTCTGTTCTGCCCTGCTCTGCTCTGTTCTGCTCTGCCCTGCTATGTCCTGTGCTGCTCTGTTCTGTTCTGCCCTGCTCTGTTCTGTTCTGCTGTGTTCTGTTCTGCTGTGTTCTGTTCTGCTGTGTTCTGTTCTGTTCTGCTCTGCTCTGCTCTGCCCTGCCCTGCCCTGCCCTGCCCTGCCCTGCCCTGCCCTGCCCTGCCCTGCCCTGCCCTGCCCTGCCCTGCCCTGCCCTGCCCTGCCCTGCCCTGCCCTGCCCTGCCCTGCTCTGCTCTGCTCTGCTCTGCTCTGCTCTGCTCTGCTCTGCTCTGCTCTGCTCTGCTCTGCTCTGCTCTGTCCAGCTCTGTTCTGTCCTGTCCTCCTCTGCTCTGTTCTGCTCGGTTCATTTTTGCTCTGTTCTGTTCTGTTCCTATCCTCCACGTATCGTTCATTTTTGTAAAACTGATAAATTCCATTTCTTCTATAATTCTCATAGAAACACGAGGTTTTTTGGATTCTAAGGAAGTGGTTGCGGTCGAAATTGAACAACCATATAGATAAAACAACACAGACCCAATCATATGTAGCCATGTGCATGCTTAATTTAGTGAGAAATTTACCTGATCCGTGAATAAATCAAGCATGGTATATGTTCTTCAGTACTTCGCAATATGACATCTGTGACGATAATAAAAACAAGAAAATCAGAATTCCACACATGTATGTAATACAGCATCTATTAATGACGCACGAACAAAATAAAAAGCCATTAAAATTCCGGTAGACGACTTTCGGAAAACAACATCATTAGTATGATTAACTAGTGTGATTGAAGTGAATTCAAATGGAGCACCTGTGAATATGGTACAATATATACAACATGTGTTTGACTATAATTTTGTCACTAAAATTCATTCTGACGACGTTAACTGTCAAAACTTGATAGGTCCTACACATCATACAACGCTACAATATGTTCAAAAAACTTCAATGACTTTCTTAGTCGTTTATCATAGCAACAAGTATAAACGTACGTAACAAGTAATAGATCTCATACGGACATTACCTGTCTTGCTATTCTATGGTCGTGTTCATTGCTTGTTTTTTTTTTACTTTTAAAGCTGCACTCTCACAGATTGACCGACTTGACAACTTTCTTATTTGTCTCATTATCAGCTAATTTTGGCATCAGTGTTTTCAAATCAGTCATATCGGATAACACACAATAGATCCGATCTCAGTTGTTTGGGAAACTGCAGGAATTGCCATTTTTTTTCTTAAAGCGTTAGTAACGCTTTTAACCATAAAACAACATTTTCGGGGGGGGGGGGGATTTCGAACATATTTATACTCATAATACATGCTATTATTACTTGTAAATATTGAAGTAAATAACAACTTTGTTTTGGTGATCTACGTGCATGTATTTTATCCTTTTTTATCGCGCCGACTTGATGCTATGCATCAATTTTCTTCTTGTATTTTCAAATGCTATCTCTCGGTTGCAGGCTGCCATAAACGCTTGGCAATTATAATCTATGGCATGTAATTGTTTGAATGTTGAAACACAATAATTGATTTGAATATGCACAATGATTCACCGAAAGGAGTTGGCGACGAACTCGTTTGCTGAAGGTGTCTTGAACGACCAACAGGGACCGCCATCAATTTAGCACGTCGCGTGCACGGGCAAACGGGGCCGTCACAACTACGAAATATGAAACTAAATGTCATAAATGATTAGAACAGTTTAGCAAGTGGAATCATATGTGGGGTTTAAGCTTTCCAAAAATAATTGTACAATATTCATATTGACAATGAAATGATATTTTGGCTAAATTAAACAATACCAGAACGTTTTAGGGAAATAAAAGTCGCAATCAATTCTTTTGCAGTATTCTTAATACTCTAAATTTAGATTCATATCAAGAAATATTTTATTCCATTCCAGACCTACAGACCCGGTCATTTCACTCATGGGGGAAAATCAATCCTCCTGATGAAAATGGAATACATTTTTTTCTAACCGTTAACAAACATTATTGTTTTATACGATATAGCTTTTATTGTTTTATATCTTCTATCCACTATATTATCATTTCCGACAAAACAATCCCAGACTTAGCGTCTTGACTGTCACGCGCTTTATTTCGTTTGTACTCGTACTTGAAAGGGAAGTTCGGGTATTCATTAACATTAATCGATTGCAGTTCGGTCCTTTGCATGAACGATAGTGTTTTGCAAATTCGGATATTCTTTCAAGTTCGCACAATTTATACAGAAATTATATCTGATCAGCCACAAAAGCTCAGTCAACTTGTTCATGAAAGGGCAGGGAATAAAATGGGTACGCGTCATCATCCGGGTGAGTGCAAAGTTTTTATATATTAGAAAATTCACAAGAAATATTTTGAAATCCAAGTGCGATTTGTGATGTTGAAAAGTATGTGCTTTCTTATATAAACGTTAAAAAGAACGATGACACTTGATTTAAGAAAATATCTCGATTCCAATAACGTCAAATCATTCTTTAACATCCTTGTATATTTCCCTTAACCCAAGTTCTTAACGTCAATCACTTGCCAATGTCTATGTAAATAAATACCCACGTAGTCGGAAATTTTGAGTCAAAAGAGTGCTAGAAAATGCTTTAAATGGACCTAGGGAGAAGGGACCCCACACGTTAACAACTATGATATATACACCAAATAATCTGACACTCACCATGTCGATACCATAGAGAGATTTATAAAGAGATATGAGTCATTTCTCAAGACATCCAATATTATTCATTGCTAATAATTTATATTGATGGGCTGACTTATGGCTCCTATCATTTTCGAGTAACTTCATGTAAACAATCCCAGCGCGTTCATCAAAACTCGTGTAACAGAAGCCAGGACGTAAACAATGATGTCGAAAGCTTCATAGCTATTCATTCCAGACACTGTCTAGGATCTTTATAAATGCCAAAATCCAACAATACAGTGGACACATTAATCAGAAATTTAATTACTGGTTTGAAAGCCAAATCGCTCGGGTCAAAACAAGATACCGTGATTGGAGAGACAGAAGAGGAAATTGAACGCGGCATCAGCCAAAAAAGCTAATATACGAGGGGCAGTTGAATAGTAGTAATAAGTTTGGGTCTTGCAATGTGTAATAAATATGAACACATGGTAACTTTTGAAATATGAGTACTTCATTTCCCTGTTGCTATAAAAATCACATTTCATCCGTTTGGTCTATTTTTTAAAAGTTAGACTCAAACGTACATGTGGATGTTTTATGAAAAGTGTTCTCGTTCCGTTTAAGCAATTCCCTCACATATACATGTATGTAGCTTGTAATTTACAAAAGTTTGCCTCTTTACAAATTATAAAAGTTAATTGTCTACACTTTGTGCACGAGGCTTGATTTTGTGAACGTTTTGGTGCCAGTGAAATGTTGCGATGCCAATAAAGCGTTGACGTGTTACTTAGCAAATATCGTAACTTTGTAAGAAACTCATTGCTAAACAAATGAACAATTAACTTAATTGAAATCATTGTTGATGGGTGGTTTCAACTATTGATAATTTAATACAGTTTCATAACGAGTTCTGCAAAATCATTAAGGAGATCAGTTTACGGCTTGCTCTGTACTTACACGTTTATGCCATTTTATCTTTGTGAGTATTTGTGAATATCCTCCTCCTCCTCCTCCTCCTCATCCTCGTTTTAATTTTGTTTCCTTGTTTAACAGGATGCACTAATTATGCGGTTTATAGCCTTAAAAAGCCACGTACGAATCGTAGCGATTTATCAAATTTATAAATAAAATTAATTGATGTGATACATTAAATTAATGTGACCGTAATAAATGGAGGTAAATATTGCAAACAGTTTGCGTCATTGACACATAATTAAGTTTTATTGCCAGGCATATATAAAGATACTTTAAGTAATAAATGTTGATTTAACACTGTAATTAAACAATCCGTTGATGTCACACAAACTTCATCATTATTGTATATAATATGACCATTCATGAAGAGAACTAGCTCATTTCATATTGTTGCAAACAAAATCATCACGGTGAGTTAGTGTTGATGCGCGGAAATGTGGTCGACCAATTGGATTCTGATTTACCTCTTCGTGCCGCTCCTTACACTCGGGTAACTTTCTCTTTTTTCATTTTTTAGGGGTGAGGGAGAATCAGCATTTGTTTCTGGGGATGGGGTGTATTCTGGTAACTAACAGTCTTAGTTTTCACGTTGTATGTAGTATACTCTGGTAACTACCAGGCACTGATTGGGTGTAGTCTGATAGCTACCAGTCGCTGGTGGGGTGTAGTCTGATAGCTACCAGTCGCTGGTGGGGTGTAGTCTGGTAACTACCAGCCGCTGGTGGGGTGTAGTCTGATAGCTACCAGTCGCTGGTGGGGTGTAGTCTGATAGCTACCAGTCGCTGGTGGGGTGTAGTCTGGTAACTACCAGCCGCTGGTGGGGTGTAGACTGTACTACCAGTCGCTGGTGGGGTGTAGTCTGGTAACTACCAGTCGCTGGTGGGGTGTAGTCTGTACTACCAGTCGCTGGTGGGGTGTAGTCTGGTAGCTACCAGTCGCTGGTGGTCTGTAGTCTGGTAACTACCAGTCACTGGTGGGCTGTAGTCTGGTAACTACCAGTCGACGATGGGTTGTAGTCTGAAAACTACCAGTCGTTGTAGGGATGTAGTCTGGTAACTACTTGTCGCTGGCGGGATGTAGTCTGGACAGTACCAGTCGCTGGTTGGGTGTAGTCTGGTAACTACCAATCGCCGCTTAGATGTAGTCTGGTCACTATCAGTCGCTGATTGGGTGTAGTCTGGTAACTACCAGTCGCCGCTTAGATGTAGTCTGGTAGCAACCAATCGCTAGTGGGTTGTAATGTGATAACTACTAGGCGCTGGTGCAGTGTAATCTGGAAACCACCAGTCGTTGGTGGGGTGTAGTCTGGTAACTACCAGTCGCTGTTGTGGTGTAGTCTTGTAACTTACAGTCGCTGATGTGGTGTAGTCTTGTAACTTACAGTCGCTGTTGTGGTGTAGTCTTGTAACTTACAGTCGCTGATGTGGTGTAGTCTTGTAACTTACAGTCGCTGATGTGGTGTAGTCTTGTAACTTACAGTCGCTGATGTGGTGTAGTCTTGTAACTTACAGTCGCTGATGTGGTGTAGTCTTGTAACTTACAGTCGCTGATGTGGTGTAGTCTTGTAACTTACAGTCGCTGATGTGGTGTAGTCTTGTAACTTACAGTCGCTGATGTGGTGTAGTCTTGTAACTTACAGTCGCTGATGTGGTGTAGTCTTGTAACTTACAGTCGCTGATGTGGTGTAGTCTTGTAACTTACAGTCGCTGATGTGGCGTAGTCTTGTAACTTACAGTCGCTGATGTGGCGTAGTCTTGTAACTTACAGTCGCTGATGTGGCGTAGTCTTGTAACTTACAGTCGCTGTTGTGGTGTAGTCTTGTAACTTACAGTCGCTGATGTGGTGTAGTCTTGTAACTTACAGTCGCTGGTGGGGTGTAGTTTGGTAACTTACAGTCGCTGTTGTGGTGTAGTCTTGTAACTTACAGTCGCTGTTGTGGTGTAGTCTTGTAACTTACAGTCGCTGATGTGGTGTAGTCTTGTAACTTACAGTCGCTGATGTGGTGTAGTCTTGTAACTTACAGTCGCTGATGTGGTGTAGTCTTGTAACTTACAGTCGCTGATATGGTGTAGTCTTGTAACTTACAGTCGCTGATGTGGTGTAGTCTTGTAACTTACAGTCGCTGTTGTGGTGTAGTCTTGTAACTTACAGTCGCTGATGTGGTGTAGTCTTGTAACTTACAGTCGCTGGTGGGGTGTATTCAGGAAACTAACAGTCTTTGTTTTCTGGGGTTGAGGTGTTCTCTGGTAATTAACAGTCTTTGTTTTCTAGGGTGTTGGTGTATTCTGGTAATTAACAGTCTTTGTTTTCTAGGGTGTTGGTGTATTCTGGTAATTAACAGTCTTTGTTTTCTGAGGATGAGGTGTTTCTGGTAATTTACAGTCTTTGTTTTCTGAGGATGAGGTGTATTCTGGTAACTAACAGTCTTTGTTTTCTGGGATTGAGGTGTATTCAGGAAACTAACATTCTTTGTTTTCTGGGGTTTATGTGTTCTCTGGTAATTAACAGTCTTTGTTTTCTGGGGATGAGGTGTACTCTGGTAACTAACAGCCTTTGCTTTCTGGAGTTGAGGTTTCTCTCTGGTAACGAACAGTCTTTGTGTTCTGGTGGTAAGGTTTCTCTCTGGTAACTACAAGTCCTTTTTTGGCGATGAGGTGTACTCTGGTAACTAACAGTCTTTGTTTTCTGGTGGTAAGGTTTCTGTCTGGAAAATACAAGTCTTTGTTTTCTGGCGATACGGTGTACATTGGTAACTTACCGTCTTTGTTTTCTGGCGATACGGTGTACATTGGTAACTTACAGTCTTTGTTTTCTGGGGATGAGGTGTACTCAGGTAATTTGCAGTCTTTGTTTTCTGGGGTTGAGGTGTACTCTGGTAATTTGCAGTCTTTGTATTCTGATGGTGGGTGTATTCTGGTAACATATAGTCTTTGTTACACTCGGTGTTTATGCAAATAAGGTGTCACTTTTCGAATGGCATAAAGTCGCAAATATTGAGAATGTCATTACTAGAATAAATGCCATGAATACTGCGAATGTCGCACAGACAAAATATTGAAATTTCGCAATTTTTGTTGCACAGGTTTTGGATGGCATTCATGTCGCAAATGTTGTGAATTACATGAATGTTGTGAATGTAGGAATGCCATAAATGTTGGGAATGGCATGAATGGAATGCGAATGTTGTGAATGTTAATAAAGGCATTAGTGTTGTGAATAATGTTAATAGAAAGTCACGACATGTACACTGTGTTACCGCCGTCGTAAGCACCCGCCATCCGCACCTGTGCCCCGTTTTAAAAATATATCTTAGTTTTAAGCCTTATGCTGATTAAGAGTGCTCGGGTTCAATTGTAAAGTTACGGACAGAATTTACGCCATAAATGAACTTGTGTTATTTTTTCATTGAAACGCAGCTTACTCCAAAAACGCCTACAAAGTTACGATCTTTAACCTTGCATTTTATATTGAAACGGTGCCCAGCATTTTAAAACGGAAACCTTATTCCATTTGTCCACGAAACGAATACAGAAAATCTTTAATTCATGTAGAATTAACATCTGATCATTAAAAAGTCCATTTATTTCAATAGTCGCAATTGTTGTTGTTTTTATTTACAGATACAAATGTTTGGTATACAAAAAAAATTATTGTAATCCTTCGTTTTCATGCAGAAACACATGGTTTTCGGTTACATTGTACCGACAATAGCAGACTTAAAAGTTTCATTGTCCGAATCTTATACGTCATGATTTTCTTTTTGTATTTTTTGCATTCTAATTCATTAATGGTTTATAAAATAAAGCTTTTCCAACTATGTTTTTATTTATTTTACAAGCCAAACCATGTACGCTAATGTGTATGTTTCCCATCGCTGTTGTTTTCAGCCAAGTTTCGTCATTCACGTTGACAATCAGGAATGTGCCTGTAGCATTGGAGGAGTCAGTCACACTGCCTATTGAGGGGAGTTACAGCCTTCTACACTACCTGTCCTTGGCCTTCGAGCAGGGCCTACAAAACCTGCAGACGTGAGTAGCATTAAACTGTAATATAAGCGGCATAAATAATGCACCATTAAATTGTGTTGCCTCATTCTTTAAGTATCTATCGGACAGTTTTACGGAAAGTATCATTAACCATTATGTTAAATTTTGGTACCGATGACCCGTTTGAAAGAATGTCATTTAATTGAATTATGTTAAACTGATTGTAGAATAGATTCAAACATATATAGCACGTATAGTATTTCAGTTTGTATTTTTGTTATTTAATACAATTGAAATCAAACGTGCCAATTTTGCTATATTGCGAGGCTAAAAGCGCTAATTTGTTATTTAAGTTTTCAGAATTTAGTATTGGAAACGTCTCTGATGTCTTTAATATCTCGAATGAATAGCTGTCTTATGCCGGTGTTTAAGATTTACAACAACGTACTACCCGGGGCAGGGCTTCTACGTGTTCGCCATTAACGGTGATGAGAGCGTCCCTAACGACTACGGCTGGCAGGTGACCGACAATGGCACCATTGTAACTGTCGGTAAGTGTTATCGATTACAGGATATGTAGTCACCCCCGACAACAGCACCATTGTAACTGTCGGTAAGTGTTATCAATTAAAAGCTATGAAGTCACCCTCGACAACAGCACCATTGTAACTGTCAGTAAGTGTTATCAATTAAAGGATATGTAGTCACCCCCGACAACAAGATCATTGCAACTGTCGGTAAGTATTGTCTTTTACCGGACATGAAGTGTATCGGACAACAGCACCATTTCAACTGTCGGTAGGTGTTGTATATTAACAGATATGAAGAGTATCGGACAACAGCACCATTGTAACTGTCGGTAAGTGTTGACTATTACCGGACAAGTGTATCGGACAACAGCACCAGGGTAACTGTCGGTTAGTGTTGACTATTATTACCGGACATAAAGTGTATCGGACAACAGCACCATTGTTACTGTCGGTTAGTGTTGACTATTATTACCGGACATAAAGTGTATCGGACAACAGCACCATTGTAACTGTCGGTAAGTGTTGACTATTACCGGACAAGTGTATCGGACAACAGCACCAGGGTAACTGTCGGTTAGTGTTGACTATTATTACCGGACATAAAGTGTATCGGACAACAGTACCATTGTTACTGTCGGTAAGTGTTATTTTATTAAAGGATATGTAGTCACCCCTGACAACAGCACCAGTGTAAGTGTCGGTAAGTGTTATCAATGAAAGGATATGTAGTCACCCCCGACAAAAGCGCCGTTGTAACTGTCGGTAAGTGTTGTCTATTATCGAACATGAAGGCTATCGGACAACATCACCTTTGTAACAGTCAGTAAGTGTTGTCTATTAACGGACATGTAGAGTATCGGACAATAGCACCATTGTACCTGTCGGTAAGTGTTGTCTATTAACGGATATGAAGAGTATCGGACAACAGCACCCTTGTACCTGTCGGTAAGTGTTGTCTATTAACGGATATGAAGAGTATCGGACAACAGCACCATTGTAACTGTCAGTAAGGGTTATCAATTAAAGGATATGTAGTCACCCCCGACAACAAGACCATTGTAACTGTCGGTAAGTGTTGCCTATTAACGGACATGCAGAGTATCGGACAACAGCACCATTGTAACTGTCGGTCAGTGTTGTATATTAACGGACATGAAGAGTATCGGACAACAGCACCCTTGTACCTGTCGGCAAGTGTTGTCTATTAACGGAAATGAAGAGTATCGGACAACAGCACCCTTGTAACTGTCGGTTAGTGCTGTTTATTACTGAACATGAAGAGTTTCTGACAACAGCGCCACTGTAACTGTCGATCAGTGTTGTCTATTTCCGGTCATGAAGAGTATCGGACAACAGCACCCTTGTTACTGTCGGTAAGTGTTGTCTATTACCGGACATGAAGAGTATCGGACAACAGCACCATTGTAACTGTCGGTTAGTGCTGTTTATTACTGGACATGAAGAGTTTCTGACAACAGCACCCTTGTAACTGTCGGTTAGTGCTGTTTACTACTGGACATGAAGAGTTTCTGACAACAGCGCCACTGTAACTGTCGATCAGTGTTGTCTATTTCCGGTCATGAAGAGTATCGGACAACAGCACCCTTGTTACTGTCGGTAAGTGTTGTCTATTACCGGACATGAAGAGTATCGGACAACAGCACCATTGTAACTGTCGGTTAGTGCTGTTTATTACTGGACATGAAGAGTTTCTGACAACAGCGCCACTGTAACTGTCGATCAGTGTTGTCTATTTCCGGTCATGAAGAGTATCGGACAACAGCACCCTTGTTACTGTCGGTAAGTGTTGCCTATTACTGGACATAGAGTGTATCGGACAACAGCACCATTGTAACTGTCGGTTAGTGTTTTCCATAAACGGACATGAAGAGTATCGGACAACAGCACCCCTGTAACTTTCGGTAAATGTTGTCTTTTACCGGACATGAAGTGTATCGGACTACAGCACCCTTGTAACTGTCGGTAAGTGTTGTCTTTTACCGGACATGAAGTGTATCGGACAACAGCACCCTTGTAACTGCCGGTAAGTGTTGTCTATTTCCGGACATGAAGAGTATCGGACAACAGCACCATTGTAACTGCCGGTAAGTGTTGTCTATTTCCGGACATGAAGTGTATCGGACAACAGCACCATTGTAACTGCCGGTAAGTGTTGTCCATTAACGGACATGAAAAGTATCTGACAACAGCACCATTGTAACTGTCGGTAAGTGTTGTCCATTTACGGACATGAAGAGTATCGGACAACAGCACCATTGTAACTGCCGGTAAGTGTTGTCCATTAACGGACATGAAAAGTATCGGACAACAGCACCATTGTAACTGTCGGTAAGTGTTGTCCATTTACGGACATGAAGAGTATCGGACAACAGCACCATTGTAACTGCCGGTAAGTGTTGTCTTTAACCGGACATAGAGAGTATAGGACAACAGCACCATTGTAACTCTCGGTAGGTGAGAGCCCCCCCCCCCCTCCCCCCCCCCAAAAAAAAAGTCCTTTACACCCTTGTTACTGTGGATAAGTTTTTTAAGTGCCCAAATTAACAACATCCATGACATGTAGTTTTGGGTTAGTGTTCTCCATTAATGGACATTAGAGCGCCCCCGTTACTAAACCTTTGTAGATGTGGGTAAGTGTTCTACATTTGCGGACATCAGAGCGCATCTTGTTACAGTACACGTGTATATGTGGGTAATTGTTCTCCTGTAACTTCCATATTTTGCGCCCCGTCAGCAGCATCATTGCCACTTTTGGTAAGAGTAAGCATTTTACGAGAACGCCCTCCGACTAGTGACGGCAGGTGACCGATTACTACAGCACCCTTACAGTGCAAGGAAAAAACGGCATTTATTTTTGCAGTTGTCGTTGTGGGCCAGGAAACATACATTCAAAGTAGCAATACTTTTATATGAAACAGCGTACATCCTTGTTTAAGGGTATAGTCGGCAAAAAGACATCTTGTACATGGTGAACTATTTACGAAGGCATGTAGAGTTTTGCCAGTGAAAAGAAACATGGTGCTGAATGAAAATACTGTAATTATTTATGTTTGTTTGCAACATATTCAAAGGCAATCATGTCTAAAGGCTAGACGCTATTTGGTATTACGTATTTTTGTATTGGCTGCATCAGCAGTATAATATGAAGTAGACAATCTTTCGACAATCGTACAGATTCTAAATGCGCCCCGCACTTCACCGCCAAAAGTTTTGAACAATGTCGTGCGAGTAGTGAGGTAGGATGGTGTCGCGTAATGCCAACGCTCACTTAACTTTCGTGATAGTTCGTTCAGTAACCAACCAACAACTGTTCAAGTGTTCTAAGTCTTTATTGTTCACCGTTCTTTCTAAGTATAATAATCAGTATATAATACAGCATGACATTTAAGGTAATCCCACATCCTAGCTGCCGTCCATTAAGGACCCAAGGCCGGTCTCCTTGCCGTGCCTAACCCCACTCTTTAACATTATAATCATGCGTCTATATATACCACTACACTTTTTGTCTAGCTAGTGACAGTTGTGCATATTTAATTTCTTGTTATATACAAAAAGAACGTATTCTACAGTCATGAACTGTCCAGCTAATTGGACTAATAGCCAGCGGCTATCACGACTGTGACCAGCTAAGTACCTCTACATTTAATACTTAATATGATGAAGTATTTGCTTTTTTGTTACAAATAAACTTTGAATTCTACTATTGATTTTTGTTATTACTTTAAAGTGTTTCATACGTAACTTTTATGTTACGTGACACTTTAAAGTGTTTATACTACGTTACGCGACAATGGCACTAGACAGTGGAAGACTAACCTTTAAAGTTGCGTTGGACTTTCTATTTTACGCCAAAAGTAAAAAAAGAAAATCTGATCTAAATTTGAATTTCTGGGCTAATGTATATATTTACAAACGACAGTCTGAAGAATCGATGCTCATTTTGTCATGTGTGTATGAGTTTACTGAAAGTGTAGGAACCATGTACTCGATAAACGGGTATTAGGGATTTCTGACGGTTCGAATGCATGACCACTTGTGCTTCAACGCAGAAGATATTCCAGTGATTTGATTACAATACTTGACACTATATTTTCACAATAATGATCTTACGGAGTATTTTTATTTCATATCATTACTAGGGTTGGATTCCTACTTCCCAACCGACGGCAGTAATATTATGGTGGCAATGGTGGAGGTACCGAAGTTCCTGCTCACCGTGGAGAACACATTCAATGAGAATTTGTTAAATGTGTCCGTTCGCCTGCCCGTCCGCGAGGGCAGGACACTCATCCAATACCTACCGGATGCCATCAAGAGACAAGATACTGCCTTACTCAGGTAACAAGTACAACCCATTGCTTTATCGCATCACAGGATTGGACGTACACTATATAATTGCTTTGCCGCATCACAGCCTTAGACGTACACTTAATAATTGCTTCCCCGCATCACAGAATTGGACGTACGCTATAAAATTGCTTCCCCGCATCACGGGATTGGACGTACGCTATATAATTGCTTCCCCGCATCACGGGATTGGTCGTACACTGTATAACTGCTTCCCCGCATCACGGGATTGGACGTATACTATATAATTGCTTCCCCGCATCACGGGATTGGACGTACACTGTATAATTGCTTCCCCGCATCACGGGATTGGACGTACGCTGTATAATTGCTTCCCCGCATCACGGGATTTGACGTACGCTATATAATTGCTTTGCCGCATCACGGGATTTGACGTACGCTATATAATTGCTTTGCCGCATCACGGGATTGGACGTACGCTGTATAATTGCTTTGCCGCATCACGGGATTGGACGTACGCTGTATAATTGCTTCCCCGCATCACGGGATTTGACGTACGCTATATAATTGCTTTGCCGCATCACGGGATTTGACGTACGCTGTATAATTGCTTTGCCGCATCACGGGATTGGACGTACGCTATATAATTGCTTCCCCGTATCACGGGATTGGACGTACGCTATATAATTGCTTTGCCGCATCACGGGATTTGACGTACGCTATATAATTGCTTTGCCGCATCACGGGATTGGACGTACGCTGTATAATTGCTTCCCCGTATCACGGGATTGGACGTACGCTATATAATTGCTTCGCCGCATCACGGGATTGGACGTACGCTATATAATTGCTTCCCCGCATCACGGGCTTGGACGTACACTATATAATTGCTTCGCCGCATCACGGGCTTGGACGTACACTATATAATTGCTTCGCCGCATCACGAGCTTGGACGTACATTGTATAATTGCTTCGCCGCATCACGGGCTTGGACGTACACTATATAATTGCTTTGCCGCATCACGGGATTGGACGTACACTGTATAATTGCTTCGCCGCATCACGAGCTTGGACGTACATTGTATAATTGCTTCGCCGCATCACGGGCTTGGACGTACGCTATATAATTGCTTTGCCGCATCACGGGATTGGACGTACACTGTATAATTGCTTCGCCGCATCACGGGATTGGACGTACGCTATATAATTGCTTCGCCGCATCACGGGATTGGACGTACGCTGTATAATTGCTTCGCCGCATCACGGGATTGGACGTACGCTATATAATTGCTTCGCCGCATCACGGGCTTGGACGTACACTATATAATTGCTTCCCCGCATCACGGGCTTGGACGTACACTATATAATTGCTTCGCCGCATCACGGGATTGGACGTACGCTATATAATTGCTTCGCCGCATCACGAGCTTGGACGTACATTGTATAATTGCTTCGCCGCATCACGGGCTTGGACGTACACTATATAATTGCTTCGCCGCATCACGGGATTGGACGTACGCTATATAATTGCTTCCCCGCATCACGGGATTGGACGTACGCTATATAATTGCTTCGCCGCATCACGAGCTTGGACGTACATTGTATAATTGCTTCGCCGCATCACGGGCTTGGACGTACACTATATAATTGCTTCGCCGCATCACGGGATTGGACGTACGCTATATAATTGCTTCCCCGCATCACGGGATTGGACGTACGCTATATAATTGCTTCCCCGCATCACGGGTTACATCATGTAAACCCTCCAAATACATTCGAGGTTGTTTTCGATAAAAATAAGAATGTTGTTTTATTTTTCAGTTTCTCGGCTACATATGAACCAAGCAAGGGTTACACAGTGAACATCATCAACGATGTTGCAGAGAACAAAGCTGATAAAACATATTGGTCAGTTTTGAAATTTGGCGTCGCCTTAGAGATAGGTACGTTCATACGATTGTTCGGACTAAAATACCTTACTTCACGAAACAATATTCTAACTAAGAAACCTATAAACTCCTTGTATTAAATATTCACATCAAAAGTCTAATCTCTATGGAAGCTTGTCTGAAAAAGGGCATGATACTTTGCTGCTAACGCAATTTTAAATGTGTGTCGGACCATGAAATAAACTTTACATATACTCATTACATGAGATTGTGTTTCTCTACTAAGAAAAATGACTCATTAGTTATTCATTTCATGTGATAGCTGTAGTCACGATCGAGAAACAATGAAAAGTTTAATTTAAACTAAATGTGTGTTTTGTTAAGTGTGGGCAGGTAACAGCATATCTACACTACCTGTATAGTGTGGGCAGGTAACAGCATATCTACACTACCTGTATAGTGTGGGCAGGTAACCGCATATCTACACTACCTGTATAGTGTGGGCAGGTAACCGCATATCTACACTACCTGTATAGTGTGGGCAGGTAACAGCATATCTACACTACCTGTATAGTGTGGGCAGGTAACAGCATATCTACACTACCTGTATAGTGTGGGCAAGTAACAGCATATCTACACTACCTGTATAGTGTGGGCAAGTAACAGCATATCTACACTACCTGTATAGTGTGGGCAGGTAACAGCATATCTACACTACCTGTATAGTGTGGGCAGGTAACAGCATATCTACACTACCTGTATAGTGTGGGCAGGTAACAGCATATCTACACTACCTGTATAGTGTGGGCAGGTAACAGCATATCTACACTACCTGTATAGTGTGGGCAGGTAACAGCATATCTACACTACCTGTATAGTGTGGGCAGGTAACAGCATATCTACACTACCTGTATAGTGTGGGCAGGTAACAGCATATCTACACTACCTGTATAGTGTGGGCAAGTAACAGCATATCTACACTACCTGTATAGTGTGGGCAGGTAACAGCATATCTACACTACCTGTATAGTGTGGGCAAGTAACAGCATATCTACACTACCTGTATAGTGTGGGCAGGTAACAGCATATCTACACTACCTGTATAGTGTGGGCAGGTAACAGCATATCTACACTACCTGTATAGTGTGGGCAAGTAACAGCATATCTACACTACCTGTATAGTGTGGGCAAGTAACAGCATATCTACAATACCTGTATAGTTGCGCCTTCTTGTTAAATATTTCCATTGTGTTTTAGTCGTGAGTCAGTACGTTCCTGTACCAGATGATGAAATAACATTCCGCTTTGCCACGTACTCGGGGCTCCAGCCGCCGTCTCCTTCCGCCGTCCCGCTACCTAACAACACTCCTCCCACCCCCCAACAAGCTACTATCAACTATACTATTATCAACAACATTATGGACCCAACCTTCTCCAACATGATAACACTGGCTGTAGATGCCGGAAGTCCAATGATCAACTATATGGAGCGCGCATGTGACACTAGATCGGCAGAATTCAAGTCGTACGTTCTCATTACCAATTTTTATAAAACCTCATAAAACAAATGTCAGATTATTATCCCCATCCGTCCGTCCGTCTGTCCGGAGTCATTTCCGTTGTCCTAATGGACGGAAATGGTATGTGTTTATAACCATATGGATCAGGTCAGAAGTAATAGAGTAGATTATGTGCTCTTCGCTTAATTCAAGAAAACAACGTACATTATGTCCTTCTGGAGACGTTACTATGTAAATAATTGACTTTACGTGATGACATCACAAATGATTCTGTATTTGAGTGTAAGACCGGTCTTACATGTACACGATGTCCGCTTCCGTAGTACGCATCCGTGTTACGTGATATTACGTGTTATGCGATATTCAAAACAAACACCATTGTCCATGCGTCCAAAAATAAACGAAAAAAAAAATGTCATCTGCCTTTCCGCTTATGTCAGTTTTGGTCCTGCGGATGTCGACTGAGTGCACCTAACTGTCCGCTCAGCATTCGTTCTCTTCGTTGCATTCAACTACAGCTCAGCTATAGCATGCGGCTAACGTATACCCGGGCGACATTTCGTTACAGCTGATGTGTCCAAATGTGGCTCCTTCCACGGTCTCTATCATAGTGTATCACTTAAGATCGGTCTAAGTATTTCCCAGAAGTATATGATTCCGCCTCTTATATCAGAGAGCGTCTACTCGATCCCCACCAGGGGAACGTTTTTATGGTCTTTCAAAGGACACCGTACTGGTTTCTGCCCAGGAAACGGACACGAGAGTAATTCCTATCTCAGTAGTCTTCACAATGGAGACCTTTAAACCTAACCTTCTTATAACTACCTTTCTGTATGTGTAGGTTCTCAGTGATGTACATGGTTGAGTTCGATGGATATTTCGTGTATGCCGTGAATGGGGTGGTGGCGGACTGGCAGACGACATACTGGATACTCACTAACAACACGGATCAAATCACCGCAGGTAATATCATATCCCGTGTACGTTTGTCTGAAAAATTACACGTTATAATCATAAATGTTGAATTTAGCCGTCATTGGGATTGCATCAGGGGTCTGGGGTCAAGGTCAATGTTACTTAAAACTAGAGATACAGTTTTCGCTCAATAACTTCAGTTAGGAATGATGAATAGTGATGAAACTTAGAGTATTGTAAGATCATTTGGAGAGCTTCATCGGTAAGACATTTTAGGTATGTGGGGTCAATGTAAAGGCCGATGTTACTTAAACAGAAGAACAACTTCCGCTCAATAATTGTAGTAATATATGATGTGTTTATATAGTGATGAACTTTATATTGAGATTGCATTCGGTTAGTTTCGGTTTCCCATAATCCTTTGCGAGCGCATGACTTCCGGTAAATGTCTACCCTAGATATCGATAATGTATGTGTGTGATGTTGACCAGTGAAAAGGAGAGCATAAGTGGCAAAATAAATTGATAGGTGAGTAAAACATGTTAGGAACATCAGTTTGTATATTTTTCTATAAATTTCAACCGTGTTTTGTAAATGTCAATGAAGTTTTCGACGTTTATACCCAACTTCAGTACACATTTAAGTGGGTGGGGTAAAATAACAAATATAATGGTAAATACTTTCTTAGCGGTTCTTAAAGGTTCAAATACATATTGATTGTTATGCATAAAATTGTGGTTTGTTGGGTTTGTTATTAAATTAAATGAATAATATTTTGCAATTAGTGTGAAATTGTTAAGATATGCAGCTTTATAGCTACAATAATGAGCGATCAGGGATACTTTTTTATTATTTTGACATTTCATGTGTATCCCTGTAACGACGTCACCAGTCTGCCATAGTCTAAAAATTGTCAAAAGACTGGTTGACGGCCATTTAGGTGGACTATGCAGCTTTAAAGCAGTCAAGTAAATGAAGCTTAAAGCATAATGTGATTATGAAGGGCATTTAAATGTTGCCTGCTGTGCTGATATAAACAATAAACAGGTCTTAGAATAACAGCTGATAAATAATGTACTAGTAAATTGTAACTATTTAAATATCTGAATGATTTTAAAGCTGCACTCTCACAGATTAAACATTTTGACAACTGTTTTATTTTTTGTCTTCGAACGAGCCATTTATGCAAACGTGCAATAAAACCAGTGATATAAGGCTGCTGACAAAAAAGATCGGATCACAGATGTTCATATTTAAGTAAAAAAAAAATATTTAAAAACATTTTTCTTTAAGCTGCACTCTCACAGAAATACCATTTTTACAACTTTTTTTTATTTTTGTCTTGGAAATAGCAAGACAACAAATAAAAAAAGTTGTCAAAATGGTAAATCTGTGAGAGTGCAGATTTAACAGCCTCTTTAGAGTCTTTTATATCTTATTTTTCTGGTTCACTTGGATGATGATATAACTATTTTATTTAATTTCAGAGATGTTCATTGTGTCTGTTTGAGTCTGCCAAGTTGATGCTGAACAGGAGTAGGCAGTTAATACCATTGATCTGATAGCAGCTATATCAGTGGTTTTACAAGATATTTTTGTGCAAAACACAAGAGACTGAATTCGGTTCAAGAGCGGAGATAAAATAAATGAAGTGTGTCAATATGAATGAAAACTTTCCTTGACTCCAAGGACTAAAGAAAAAGATAACAGCCGAACAAGCTAGAGATTTTTCAAAAAGAAGCAAGATGGGGGTTTTTAACCCTTGGCAAATGAACCTTTAAAGGGATTATTTCATACCAAGGACAATTTTTATTGTTATTTAATTATATAATGGTATTATTAAATTGTAAAAAATGCTGTTGTTATCAATATGATTGTCTATGTTCTTTTTATTTCAATGACTGTTTAACTCCCATGGTAAATATTAAAGACATAAAATCGAGTTAACGTTTGTGGGCAATAACTAGCCAACCGGTTCACTTAGTTTGTAGGAGTGCTGTGCTAGTATACCGGCAGCCCTTGGTTCGAGCTTTTTCCTATCATGTTACTTTAGTATTGTTATAGTCAATAAGCCTAGGTGTCGTTAGCGTACTGTAGGCCGAATATTTTCTTGGCCCAAATTCAAACAGCCTTGAGATTTGAATTAAACTTGATACACGTGCAAATTTCCGTAAACAATATGCTCATGTCCAGCAAGATTCTACATAATATTTAAAGACTTGAATGATTAAATACATCTGCTGCTGCTGTATTAAAATTTTCATAACTAAGATTGTTCATCATTGTAAATACAGTGCTCAAGTTTAAAGCCGCATTCTCACAGACTGACTGTTTTGACAAAAAAAAAAATGTCTGAAAACCAGTGATATTAGATTGCTGATAGAAAATCAGGGAACATTTTTACATATCTTGACCGTTTTGACTGTAAAGTCTGTAAACCAGTGATGTAAGATAGCTGATAAATCAGTTAATCTGTGAGATTGCAGTTTTAAAGGTGCAGGTCCCTCAAGGTCAGTTGGTAGGAGATCTCATCAAATTCAACGAAGAATCATACATTCAATAATGCAATTCAACTTATTCATTTTTATTAGAATCCGCATATAATGAACACCATGAGCTCTGTTTGTTTTTTTTGTTTTTTGTTTTTTTTTTTGGGGGGGGGGGGGAGGATTATGACAAATTTATTATTTCTGTAGAAAATGTCTGATACTTTCATACAAATTATAGCAAAACAAAAACAAATGGTTGTATAGAATTAAAATATTAATATTTATTTAATTATCTATATAATAAAACATTATAATGCACATTGTAAAACGTAAATGTTAAACGTAAATAAAGTACAAGGACATAAAAATATTTAATTATATATATATTTATATGATTATTTAATAATAATATCTCTTATGATAATAATAATAATAAACATAAAAAAGGTGTTGAATACTTAGCACATAACATATTATATATGTATGAATATCAATAATAACAGTCAAAAAACAGTTCAACCAACAAGAGATCCAACAAGTACTAGCATCCAACAAGTACTAGCAATGGGAATCCAACCAATATGACCTGACAACCTACAATAGCGGTTCAATCATCACTTCGTTGCAGTCAAATCAGGCTCAACAAGATATTCATCCATTAAATGCAGTCCAACCAACACTTGTGGTCAAACCAACACTTCTTGTCCTTCCATTGAAAGTTGTTCAACCAAAACTTGTAAATCAACTGATTATAGCTGTCTGATAAACAATAGCTGTCTATCCAACAGTGATTTAAACAACACTAGTTGTCATCACACATTCTGTCAAACAAGCAGTCCAACCAACGATGATGGTCCAACCAACACTTCCGGTCCAACCATTTATAATTGTTCAGCCAACACGTATGGTCCATCCAATATAGCGATCCAGTAAGCAACAGATGTCCAACCAACAATAGTGTTTCAACAGGCACTAGCTGTCCATCACGTTGCTACCAATCTAGCAGCCCAACCAATTGTAGTGATGTTCTTCATTGAAAGTAATGATCTCAGAAGATATCATCAGCACATTTGAATCATATCTGTAAAGAAAGGAATGGAACATAAAAAGTATATTTTTTATAAAAAAGGTAAGTTACTCACAGACTTATTTATGGATGGGTTTTAAGACAATCTGGACCCCGATTTAATTCCAGGCCTGGGTGTATGCGACTAGCCCGGTGGCCATCATAATATTTAAACATAACTAACTAGTTATAAATCATTCAGAAGACTACACAGGTGACAGGTTAACTTTTATATAAATTTTCAATTTCATTTACGTACAATTCACAACTCGACATACATCTGCTCTGCAAATTTACTCCACCCATTTAATAAATCTAGAGTGTGATCGTGTACAATGGGTTAAATCTTTGATATCTTCTACAAATATGAACTATTTATATACATTTTATTCTCACCATATCGAAAGGCGGTACTTTGATTGGATTAACTGCATCTCTGCTGTTGTATTTCTTCAAATTTGCTAGCGTCTTCCTTATTTACATTTTACCGGAAGTCATGCGCGCGCAAGGGATTATGGGAAACCGTAAAGTCGCGAATTTGGATTTTTTGGGATCAAGGTCAATTTCACATTAGAATCATTTTACGTTCAAAAAACTTCAGTTCGGAATGATGTATTCATGTAGTGGTAACACATTGGTTTATAGCGAGGTCAAGGTCAGATGAAAATTAAGAATGCATCTCGAGTTTGAAGGGGTCAAGGTCATGACCTGTGTTACTAATATGGTAAAAAAAGTAAAGAATGAATATAATAGTATTAAGTAACTAATATACAACGTAATGGTTAACAAGCCCATGTGGAAGGTACGCTTTGGGTTGCATTTTGGAGTCACTATTACGAAACATATCAACGGTTTATAACATGAGAATGGAAGTGTATAGCACTTGCATGTCAAACATTAATTGGGACTGGTTTCGGTCGAAGTGACCATGGTAAAGGTTGCTGTAAGTTTGGAAGTTTGGAAAAAAGATATTTCAGTTAAAAGCTTATGCGGAGACGTAGCTTGAGTATTCATTTGAGTCTCTTGGGTCAAGATCAAATTGATGTTACTTACATTTCAATATAGAAGTAAAACGGTTTCCGCTCAATAAGTTCAGTTTTCGAATGTTACATTGTAATGTTACGTGGCCAAATTTTCTCGAAAATCTTGATCGTTTAATGTTTTTTAAGAATCGTATGTCAATTAGCTAGTGTATTTACATTTTATCGTGCTTACCTTAGAGATAATTTTGAATTAGACTCTCAAAGTTCTTAATAATATATCATATAAGAATATCACACACTTCATATCAATGAATTAGAGTGCATAACTTGATCCTTATATAACTGACATAATGTTGTTAAAAAAGAGGGACTTGATACCAGATGATACAACTGCAAGAAAAAAAAAATTGTCAAAAACTTAAGCCCCTTTAAGGGTTTGACAATGAATAAATAAATTAATTAATTAATTGCAGGTGTGAGTAACTACGTTCCCGTGGCGGCAGAATCACTTGCTCTTACCTACACGTACGTACCGGATAACGCCAACACGACAACAGAGGCGACCCCCGCCTAGAACCTCCCGGTCACTGTCTACCATCCGATTTTACTTGTCATCATTTGTGTTTAATATTGGACATTTGCAATACGATTACACAATTATATTTAAAAAAACGCGTCCATAACATTAAAATACAAATGTATACGCCTTTTTGTTAAGAGCTGATGACGATATATAACGATCCCCCGACAATATCACTTTATTCTTTCATTCTATAATTAAATCCCATATTGAAAAAATGCACAACAAATATGAACATGTAGTGATGAAACAAAACAAGCCCTTTAATAGACACGGATAATTATGGAACGTCTTAGCTGTCTTATGCTGGGATCCCTCTAACGCCAAATCATGGAAACACCCAGCGAATATAGTGATATATAGGATCTGACACGAGTTGTCATTTAATACAAGATTTTATTAAACGAGTTCATGAAATTTGTTAGTAAGCGAGCCTCTGGCGAGCTTACTAACAACTTTCATGGACGAGTTTAATAAAAATCTTGTATAAAATGACAACGAGTGTCAGATCTTTTTTATCACATGCTTAAAACGGTGTTTTTATTACCAATTTAGTTCCACGTTCCACTTTCTAAACCCATTGTTTGACAGCCAAAGTACACTGAGTGGAATGTCAACGATGCGCCATATAAATAGTTCCAAATGAAAATGACAAAAACAGCTAGCAGTTATCAAGTTTTTATTCTGATAAAGCGCTGAACAAGTCACAAGTATAAACATGTGTAGTAAAATATCGAACAACATGAATAACGAACAATTTTAACCATTAAAACACAATAAGTACACAACTTGATGACGTCACACTGAGAGTACATGCTTTTACGCGGTTTATGTGACCTACATCGTCTGTCAAGTTTTACTGTGTGCACGGATTTAAAAGTTATTCGCTGTCGCTTTCTACGATGACTTTAAAGCGTTTTCTTAGTGGACATGGATTTTCACAACATGCAGATGATTACGACGAAGCCTTACTCTGCACTACATGGATGTTGATGTTGAAAAAGTTCCATCAATAATGTTTCCAGAGAACAAACTGTTCTTACCGTCTTGGGACGTACGTGTGAAGAGAAACCTGTGCTGCGGAATTCGTATTTGTGTTTTGGTAACCGACAGCTGATTAAACTGGCAAGCAAATTTTATGGCATTGGTCGCATATTGCCTGTTAAGATGGAGATGTTTGAAATGTTCTCGTGTTGTTTGTCACTAATGTGGCTGTATTTGTTGACTGACTGAATATTTCTGTGACTAGTAATCTGCATTATCTGGTTGGCGTAACATTGTTATCAGCAAGTTTTCGAACAAGATGCTTTCTGGCACTATGATTCGTAAGCCATTTGTCTCCCGGAAGTCCTTCCGCTTCATTATTGAGGTTAGTATTTGTTGGCGTTTAAGCCATTTTGTTTACAAACAATGCGGAGGGATATCTAGGTCGCGTGTGATTAGTCTAGCCAATAGAAATGTCTGATATGTTATCTTACACATGTGTAAGATAAAAATATTCGTAATGGGTATATTACACGGAAAACAAGGGTAAGCATGTGATAAATTGTTGTTTTAATGAAAATGGAGTCTCCCGCAAAATACGGATGTATTTTCAAAAGTAATGTATACCGGAATACAATTGGACATACAATTGTAAAAGTGTATGAAGATTTGCTGGCATATTTTAAAATTTCATAGGCGGTTCCAGGGGGGGGGGGGGGACCCGGCGCGCCCCCCCCCCCTAAAATTTTCCAAGTATATGTATAAATTATTAATATCGTTCCATCATTGTAGATAGCTTTTAAGGTTATGATTTGCTCCACACAAAAAATAGATCTCGATTTACCGTGGTTGTATCGAACATCTATTTGGCCACATTGGACTCTTACGAAACATAAGTGGTCCGAAACGTTGTGGAACGCTCTTATCGATTAAATTATCTATTATGACGTATTCAGTAGAATGTGTTAGCGTTTGGCTATCCTCCGTTTTTACGGCTATATGCAGGAAGTAAAACGCCGTTCAATCGGACGCATGCGTAGTTTTGTAGTGAATATCGGACGGCTGAAATACATGCGGGGGAATATCGGACACAATAGTCCGCTGAATTATCATGTGTTTGGTCATTAAAACTTGTTTGGTCCGTCTGAAAACTGGTAAAACAGTTGACTGAGTGTAAAACAGCTTGGATCCAGATCAGACGCCGAGTTAGTTCGTCCAAGCTGGTTAACTTTAAAATTACTATTGTCGCGATCGGTATGATAAGGGTCAACACTGCTTATAGCGGTAAGGGACAATTAACGAGAGGCAATTCATTTAAACTCATAAAAAAACAATTTCCCACTATGGCAACAATTTCTATCTGCTCGAGATGCTAATACATGCGTATCTATGAAGTAAATGGGTAATTTCGATAAAGTTTTGTTTGTAACCCTAAGCATGCCGATAGCGACCGTAGTGATGTCGTCAACCAGATTGGATCCGGATCAGACGCCGAGAAACTCGGCGTCTAATCCGGATCCAAACCGTTTAGCAATCCAGTAACATTTTCACCAAATCTGATAATATGAAACAAGATTAACTTAAGAGATCAAATACACGAGAATTCAGCGGACTACTTGCTTAAAGCAGACACTTTCACTCGGTGTCACTGAACAAACATTAAAGTTTGCCCAATAACTGTATGAATTACTTTTTCAATTTTACCAAGGTCTTTCAATTTATGCGGGGAAAAAACTTGATCTATAGGGAGGTGACGATCAGCTTAACGGCGTTACTACGTTACAAAGTGTCTCTCGCAGATCAAGCTTTGTAAAAACAGTGTAAACTACATGTATGGAACGCCAGGGCGCAATGCTTCTTGCGAAATGCGAAATACTTCATGCTTTTTGCATAATGCTTAATGTTTTTTGCAAAACGCTTAATGCTTTATGCGAAATGCTTTTTTGCGAATTGCTTAATGCGAAATTCTTTTTGCGAAATGCGAAAAGCTTCGATTCAATATTTTTTACCGTTGTTAGCATAAATTGAGCAGAATCATTTTGTATGAAATGAAAAAAGGAACACATTAAGTTGAAAAATACTTTTATCTGCATGTAATAGAGGTGAAAAATATTACGTTTGTTGTGTCTATTCATTAGAATAACATATATAAACACACCAATACAATATAATATTCAGAAACGGTAAAGTAAAGAGGTGTCCTAGAGAAAATATGCCAGAAAGTCGGTTAGATTGCGAATAGCAAGATGTGCAACTCTGTATATTGCTGTAAACGCGTTAGGTTAGAAAGAGTATCGTTTCTTCCACCGTATAATAATATTTCTGTAGCAGTATCAGTAGCCTATGTCTTACATCCTCTTCACTGCCGGGAGCAGTTCGGAACGTGCACAATATTTCGTCCGATTCAATTTGATTGTGTAATGCCATATGCGAAATGCTTTTTGGGAAATAATTTTTATGCAAAATGCGAGATGCTAAATGTTTTTTAAAATGCTTCATGCGAAATGCGAGATGCGAAGGAAATCCGTTATTCTGGAGGTGTTACTATATTTAGATTTCACATAGCACGAGCTTCCGTAATTCCGTACCCGGCCATTCGATTGGTCGAAAATTAAACTATTGTTCTATATATAGCATTTGCATAACGCATTTTGCAAGAAGCATTGAGCCCCGGCTTTCCATAGTAAACGCATGCAATAGTTTAAGAGCTTGAGGCCGTCGCGAAGACCTCCGACCCCCTGAATTACCATGAAAACACATGGGGGCCTTAGCGGCCAACAGAAGTCAATTTCAGAAGTTACGCCCCCCCCCCCCTAACTGAGAAACCTGGATACGCCACTGAATTTGTATCGATTGTTTGAATCTGGCTTTAAAATGTTCTTTCTTAATCTGAGGTCGCTTTACACCATGATTAAGTAAGCCTATTTTGCTTGTCACCTGATAAAAATTCTAAACAAAACGCTATTTATTTAGCATGTTCCTAATATATCGCAGCTTTTTTATTTGGTTCCAAAAAAGTAAATTAATTGGTAAAACAATTTAATATTGTAGATAAAATGGCATGTTTCATTGTCTCCAGAAATGGTTTTTCCTACCATAAGGTTCTTTACGCTACAGAAAATTTGGCCTTGACCATCATACCCTGACACATGGATGGAAGATACATCTTAGGCCTTGACCATCATACCCTGACACATGGATGGAAGATACATCTTAGGCCTTGACCATCATACCCTGACACATGGATGGAAGATACATCTGAGGCCTTGACCATCATACCCTGACACATGGATGAAAATACATATTAGGCCTTGACCACCATACCCTGAAACATGGATGAAAGATACATCTTAGGCCTTGACCATCATACCCTGACACATGAATGAAAATACATATTAGGCCTTGACCACCATACCCTTACACAGGGATGTAAAATACATCTTAGGCCTTGACAATCATACCCTCACACATGGATGGAAGATACATATTAGGCCTTGACCATCATACCCTGACACATGGATGAAAATACATATTAGGCCTTGACCATCATACCCTGACACATGGATGTAAAATACATCTTAGGCCTTGACAATCATACCCTCACACATGAATGGAAACTACATCTTAGGCCTTGACAATCATACCCTCACACATGGATGGAAGATACATCTTAGGCCTTGACCATCATACCCTGACAAATGGATGGAAAATACATCTTATGCCTTGACCACCATACCCTGACACATGGATGGAGAATACATATTAGGCCTTGACAATCATACCCTCACACATGGATGGAAAATACATCTTAGGCCTTGACAATCATACCCTGACACATGGATTGAGAATACATATTAGGCCTTGATCACCATACCCTGACACATGGATGGAAGATACATATTAGGCCTTGACCACCGTACCCTGACACATGGATGAAAATACATATTTGGCCTTAACCATCATACCCTGACACATGGATGAAAATACATATTAGGCCTTGACCACCATACCCTTACACATGGATGATAATACATTTTAGGCCTTGACCACCATACCCTGACACATGGATTGAGAATACATATTAGGCCTTGACCACCATACCCTGACACATGGACGAAAATACATATAAGCCTTGACAACCATACCCTGACACATGGATGGAGAATACATATTAGGCCTTGACCACCATACCCTGACACATGGATTGAGATTACATATTATGCCTTGACCACCATACCCTGACACATGGATGAAAGATACATCTTAGGCCTTGACCACCATACCCTGACACATGGATGGAAGATACATCTTAGGCCTTGACCACCATACCCTGACACATGGATTGAGAATACATATTATGCCTTGACCACCATACCCTGACACATGGATGGAAGATACATCTTAGTCCTTGACCTACATACCCTGACACATGAATGAAAATACATCTTAGGCCTTGACCATCATACCCTGACACATGGATGGAGAATACATATTAGGCCTTGACCATCATACCCTGACACATGAATGGCAGATACATCTTAGGCCTTGACCACCATACCCTGACACATGGATGAAAATATATATTAGGCCTTGACCACCATACCCTGACACATGGATGGAAGATACATCTTAGGCCTTGACCACCATACCCTGACACATGGATGAAAATACATATTAGGCCTTGACCACCATACCCTGACACATGGATGGAAGATACATCTTAGGCCTTGACCACCATACCCTGACACATGGATGGAGAATACATCTTAGGCCTTGACCACCATACCCTGACACATGGATGGAAAATACATCTTAGGCCTTGACCATCATACCCTGACACATGGATGGAAGATACATCTTAGGCCTTGACCACCATACCCTGACACATGGATGGAAAATACATCTTAGGCCTTGACCACCATACCCTGACACATGGATGGAGAATACATATTAGGCCTTGACCACCATACTCTGACACATGGATGGAGAATACATCTTAGGCCTTGACCATCATACCCTGACACATGGATGGAGAATGCATATTAGGCCTTGACCACCATACCCTGACACATGGATGGAGAATGCATATTAGGCCTTGACCACCATACCCTGACACATGGATGGAGAATGCATATTAGGCCTTGACCACCATACCCTGACACATGGATGGAGAATACATATTAGGCCTTGACCACCATACCCTGACACATGTATGGAGAATACATCTTAGGCCTTGACCATCATACCCTGACACATGGATGGAGAATGCATATTGGGCCTTGACCACCATACTCTGACACATGGATGAAAATACATATTAGGCCTTGACCACCATACCCTGACACATGGATGAAAATACATATAAGGCCTTGACCACCATACCCTGACACATGGATGGAAGATACATCTTAGGCCTTGACCACCATACCCTGACACATGGATGGAAGATACATCTTAGGCCTTGACCACCATACCCTGACACATGGATGGAAGATACATCTTAGGCCTTGACCACCATACCCTGACACATGGATGGAAGATACATCTTAGGCCTTGACCACCATACCCTGACACATGGATGTAAAATACATATTAGGCCTTGACCACCATACCCTGACACATGGATGGAAGATACATCTTAGGCCTTGACCATCATACCCTGACACATGGATGGAAAATACATATTAGGCCTTGACCACCATACCCTCACACATGGATGGAGAATACATATTAGGCCTTGACCACCATACCCTGACACATAGATGGAAAATACATATTAGGCCTTGACCACCATACCCTGACACATAGATGGAAAATACATATTAGGCCTTGACCACCATACCCTGACACATGGATGGAAGATACATCTTAGGCCTTGACCACCATACTCTGACACATGGATGGAAGATACATCTTAGGCCTTGACCACCATACCCTGACACATGGATGTAAAATACATATTAGGCCTTGACCACCATACCCTGACACATGGATGGAGAATACATATTAGGCCTTGACCACCATACCCTGACACATGGATGTAAAATACATATTAGGCCTTGACCACCATACCCTGACACATGAATGGAGAATACATATTAAGCATTGACCACCATACCCTGACACATGGATGTAAAATACATCTTAGGCCTTGACCACCATACCCTGACACATGGATGGAGAATACATATTAGGCCTTGACCACCATACCCTGACACATGGATGTAAAATACATATTAGGCCTTGGCCACCATACCCTGACACATGGATGGAGAATACATATTAGGCCTTGACCACCATACCCTGACACATGGATGGAGAATACATATTAGGCCTTGACCACCATACCCTGACACATGGATGGAGAATACATATTAGGCCTTGACCACCATACCCTGACACATGGATGGAGAATACATATTAGGCCTTGACCACCATACCCTGACACATGGATGTAAAATACATATTAGGCCTTGACCACCATACTCTGACACATGGATGGAAGATATATCTTAGGCCTTGACCATCATACCCTGACACATGGATGGAAAATATATATTAGGCCTTGACCACCATACCCTGACACATGGATGGAGAATACATATTAGGCCTTGACCACCATACCCTGACACATGGATGGAAGATACATCTTAGGCCTTGACCACCATACCCTGACACATGGATGGAGAATACATCTTAGGCCTTGACCATCATACCCTGACACATGGATGGAGAATGCATATTAGGCCTTGACCACCATACCCTGACACATGGATGGAGAATGCATATTAGGCCTTGACCACCATACCCTGACACATGGATGGAGAATACATATTAGGCCTTGACCACCATACCCTGACACATGGATGAATATACATATTAGGCCTTGACCACCATACCCTGACACATGGATGGAAGATACATCTTAGGCCTTGACCACCATACCCTGACACATGGATGGAAGATACATCTTAGGCCTTGACCACCATACCCTGACACATGGATGGAAGATACATCTTAGGCCTTGACCACCATACCCTGACACATGGATGGAGAATGCATATTAGGCCTTGACCACCATACCCTGACACATGGATGGAGAATACATATTAGGCCTTGACCACCATACCCTGACACATGGATGGAGAATACATATTAGGCCTTGACCACCATACCCTGACATATGGATGGAAGATATATCTTGGGCCTTGACCATCATACCCTGACACATGGATGGAAAATACATATTAGGCCTTGACCACCATACCCTGACACATGGATGGAGAATACATATTAGGCCTTGACCACCATACCCTGACACATGGATGGAAAATACATATCAGGCCTTGACCACCATACCCTGACACATGGATGGAAAATACATAATAGGCCTTGACCACCATACCCTGACACATGGATGGAAATCAATTTAACATGTCAACGGTACGTTTTATGGATGTGTTTGTCATGTTTTTGTTATTACCCAGTAACGCTGTTTTCGTTGTGTTTTTGGACATACAGATACCAATCCAGTATTTAGCTTCATGTAGCAGGCACTGACTGAGCAAAAAAGCACCCATTATTGAATACAATAATGTGCAAAATGAAAATAACAAATCCCTGGCGAAGTGTTCCGTAGCGTTATTTTGCCGTTTCATCGGCAAAGCAACAGTGAAAATAATGTTACAGTGTCATCCCTTACTGTAGCTTGCAAATAGGATCTAATTGCGACATGTTCTAGATAGAATATTGGCTTACATGCATAGTACATGTATACAGAGATGTAACATAGAGCACTGGCGTATATACTGAAGTTTGTAACGGAAGAATCACAAGTGTAGGCAGAATCCGTCCTGTGGCTGGGGCGCATATTTTGGCCGTTATCCACTACAAAAAGCTTTTTTAAGAAAAAAATGGCCTGCTTTGGCCAAAAGACTTTCATGGCAAGTCACAATTGGGGATCTGAAGAAAAAAGACGGTCGTGTTATAAAATAATATCCGTACAAATGGTTACTATCAAGTTCGATATAAGTTCAATGAAATAATATTAAGAAACGGCTCAATTGTTAAAACATTTAGTGTAATTACATGAAATCATTTCCAAATATGCCAACTTACTTATCAACCAACCCGTCAAATTCTGGAGAATGAAGATAAAATCGCATCCTTGATAATCAGCTTGTTTAACAGCACACCCTGTCCGGCTTGTCCTACAGGTCATGATATTCCAGGACACCGGCAAACATGGTATTGAATACATGTAGGTCGATCAGCTCATTTGTCGACATAGACGCCCGTGATCTGTCAATGTGTTCGGCCCGAGCCGCGAGAGGATTGGATGACGGGTCAGGAAACTCTGGATCGAGTTGTGTGTGGACCCATTCTCTGCTTTGATTCGGGTAGCATGATCTGATAAAAGAATAATATTATGGTTAATTGTAAATGAAGGACGATTCGAATTTTTTAAATGAAGTGTTTTAAGCTTTTAACAATATCAGTGATGCTATTAAGACTGATTGTATAGATGTTCATATATATATATATATATATATATATAATTAATATATATTGGTTACAGGAAAATCTCAATAACCAATTTGCCTAATTAAAAATAAAAATATTTCCCGACCTCCCTTACTCTTTTTCTTGTGGGCATGAAACCTGAAACAAGAATATTATTTTTATAAGCCTGAAACAGTAACTACGATTTAAGGGGGAGGAGCGACGGGTACATCCCCTTGAGTCCACTCGTGTTAATAAATGAAAGGCAGGCTAGCAGTTGAAACGCATACTCACATATTGTGACTTAAATATGTTCATATTCGTTAAAATTAATCGGAAAACGTTAAATATCATAAACGTAGTTTTTAGCAGATTTATAATTAATTTTAATTTTGAATATATTTTTAAAACGACGAGATAATTTCTTACCAATAATTTTATTTCTCATACCGTATGAAAGAGTAGGTTCAATTATATTTTGCCTCTCGATGCATCTTTAGGCTGGCACAATCTGGTTGGCCATGTAGATGCACCATTACACTTTAGCGACCTCGTCCTCTGGATGCAGATCAAGTCTCCGACTACTGGGTGCCCGCTCCCCAGTTAGAAACGCCATTGAGATTGATTGGTGATTTGTCTATCTAGGTAGGTAAAATACACCCATTAAAACGAAAATAAAACAAAAACATTGTTGCTTAAATATCATTGAACAAATCCCTAGAAGAAAACATTTCTATTATAAATACTAGATGATAGTTAGATAAACTGTGAGCTGTGAGTGGGAAGCAACTAAATCAAAATCAGCTTAACAAATAAAAGAGTTGCGCCCCTTGTATAGAAACCTTGCCCATGACAATAATTACGATAAAACAATAAACATCATGGATTAAATGGCAATTAACCGAAACACTTCAGAAACAAGTAAATACAAACATATTGATGCTTGCAGAAGAGAGAAAAAAATATAACAACGTTAAAGTTGTCAGCTCTGATATGTGTATAGCAGTTTAGTTATCATTTATGTAACTAAAGACGGGCTTCAAAACTGTGCACGCGTTCTGTGACGTCATTACCCCGTGTGCCAACTCTTCTGGCTTCCGTAACTTTAATGTTGATATTCTTATTTTTTTATTTTTACGTAATAGTTAAAACAGAACGTAATCAGCCTTTGAGTTTGAGTAAATCACCACTTTGTCAACATCTCTTCGAATTCCAGCACGCGACCAGGCGATCACATGATGGTGATAATGAGGATAAAAGCTCTTTCTATTTAGCGAGTTTGGGTTTTGCAAGTGTATTTGTAAAATGTGAACAACACTTTACTTTATTTACCTGATAAGATTGTAATTTTGTATGTACTGTAAACCATAGGTGTCCGTTACATAGCTTGATCACTAAAATGTGGCCTTTCAGTCGTTTGATTTTGTTTAAAAATTAACAAAAAATAATTTAGATTGATAATATTTCCCAAAGTATTTGACAAAATGCTATAATTTTTACACTGCCGGAAAAGTAAAAGACTAAGCTACATGATAAATGTAACTTTTATGCTAGTTCTTGATATAATTCAAACATAATCAGCTGAGACTCAACACTGAAAACGCCAATTACGAAACAATGATCGAAGTTCAATAACTACGAAATATCCCCCCCCCCCCCCTAAAACACGTTAAATACAGACTGACATGCAAACTTTGTGCATGCATTACAAAGAGTAGCTTGAAATATCATCCCTACCGCTGTGAACTCGTTGAGTAAGACGCGTATTTATCCAAATCGAACGTGTTTTGTTGCGGTATTTCTACTTTCACTTTCATCACTATCTTGCCATTTTGACCATAACCGCCCACTCGGCTTTGTTTAAAATGTAAGAAGCGATTTCATTGGACTGTTTTTACAACGTTAATGATGTAATTGGTAAAGCCATCAAATGTTGTCCAAAGTGAAAATAAAAAAACCGTAACAAAAAAACCTGGTTTTGGGGATTTCTGGACACGGGAACCTTGTCTTTTATATATATATATATATATATACTCTTTGAAATTTATTGAGTGCATAAGCTATGTGACGGACACCTATGCTGTAAACAAGTGAAATAACAGCGTGGAAATTGTTGCGAATGCTGGTTGGGTAAGGCCGATACTGCGTTCTCTTCAGCGAACACGTCCCGAAAGGTTATAAATAACGTGTTCGCTGAAGTTCTTTAGCTATTCTTTATGTCAAGTTTCATTTTAGGTTCCTGTATCCATCATAATTTAAAATTGAGCAGCAGCAGTAACACAATTTAATATACAATTACCAGGGGCGTACATAGGCATACGCCAGTACGCCCGACGTACAAATCATTCTTGGTGTCCCGAATGGCAAGTGCTAAAATCTCGAAATCAGGAATAACAGTCGAAGGCTAGTATAAGGGTATCTGGTTGTTAATGATCGTAATTTCACTGAATGCATGGTGGCGTTCAGAATTTACGGAATGCTTGAAAATTGTTCTTCATTAGTGAATTCTTCAAAATGTTCGTAAGAGAAGAGACACCCTTCTAGCTCCCATTGCGTGTAACATTTTGAGAACAAACTTCTATAACGAAAGACCTTCACATGTCGACACCAATAAGTTATCTATAAGTAAACATTTAATTGGCTAGTTGACTCATTAAAACTATTTGATTTGTTAATAGTTATTATTAGATAAATATTGACCAATCAAAAAAACATTTTGGATAAGTTTGATAACCCGAAGACTTAACCGGTTTTATACAATTGGCTGCAAGTAAACAAACCCCTGATTGCTGAGAGTATGTATATGGTGGTGTATTAGCTACTGCCGTCAGATAATCTGATAACGTATGTATATGGTGGCGTATTAGCTACTGCCGTCAGATAATCTGATAACGTATGTATATGGTGGCGTATTAGCTACTGCCGTCAGATAATCTGATAACGTATGTATATGGTGGCGTATTAGCTACTCCCGTCAGATAATCTGATAACGTATGTATATGGTGGCGTATTAGCTACTGCCGTCAGATAATCTGATAACGTATGTATATGGTGGCGTATTAGCTACTGCTTAAGATAATCTGATAACGTATGTATATGGTGGCGTATTAGCTACTCCCGTCAGATAATC
The DNA here is from genome assembly GCF_026914265.1 of Mya arenaria. Lineage (NCBI taxonomy): Eukaryota > Metazoa > Mollusca > Bivalvia > Myida > Myidae > Mya > Mya arenaria. The sequence goes on along the minus strand of NC_069132.1, from coordinate 56,067,787 downwards.
TGATAACGTATTATATGGTGGCGTATTAGCTACTGCCGTCAGATAATCTGATAACGTATGTATATGGTGGCGTATTAGCTACTGCCGTCAGATAATCTGATAACGTATGTATATGGTGGCGTATTAGCTACTGCCGTCAGATAATCTGATAACGTATGTATATGGTGGCGTAATAGCTACTGCCGTCAGATAATCTGATAACGTTACTGCCGTCAGATAATATGATAACGTTCGCAAATTGTTTCGTGTTAACCATTTATCTTTTTTTTACCTCAATTGGTTATCGCAGTGGTTAGCGCAGTGCCTTCTCACAGGCTAGGTTTGGTTTAAGGTCACCAAGCCGTGGGGTTTTTGTTCGGCTTACCCAACAAAACAAGACCACACTATCGCACACCATTATGCCGACGGGAATGGCTTTGCATAAGTAAATGTAAGTTTCTGCACAATCGTTGTAAAATAAATCAAGTTTAAACTACCGCTATTGAAAGGCAAAAATCAAGTTTAAACTACCGCTATTGAACGGCATAGATCAGGTTTAAACTAACGCTTTTGAAAGGCATAGATCAAATAAAAACATCAAACAACAAAGATACAGAAAATAACAGTTCTTGAACATTTAATGGTTAAATATACGAAAAAGAAATACAGTAAGAAGATAACTAACAGCATTCAATACACATTTAAAAAAATAACTGTGTTTTGTAAGTAATGCATTGATCAACGTGCATACATCACTTCCTAAAAACAAATCCTCGAGTTTTTTAACTTTATAATTATGTCGATTGACCGAGATTTTCTTTTCAGCATTTGCCTTTGAAACTTAGTACCACAAACCGCAGCGGGCATTTAGAATTCGTATGATAGCCCTGCATGTTCCATTTGTCTTGACAGTGTGGGGAATCTGGGTGATTACTCGGTTGTGGTCTTGCGGGTCGCGGACGTCATAGTGATTCCCCCCGGGTGAAACATTCAATCCACAATTTGTGGCAGTATTTCTCAGTCTTGCGGAATTACAATCCCCGGGGAAGCGCAGACCGAGAGTTGGCTCAACCTCAATCGACTCAGATGAATTCGAACCGTCTGCTTCGATCTCGATAAAAATAGCATCACTCCGACTTATTTCTGCAAACATAAATTGAATAAACAGTGATGGTTTATAAATAATTTGAGTGTGTGTTTTTTCACGTGCGTATGAAGACATATAAATAACGAGTCTAATCATCTAATTTGACGCAATGCTTTATGTATTATATAGACAAGGGAAAGAACACCGGTTGCGCAATTCTGACACGGGTTCGCAAAGTGAAAAAAACGTATGTAAAGTTACCTATATAAACTAAAACAAAAATATAACACGATGTTTATCATTCAGCTGACATAAAATATTCCCATTGCATGCGTATTTCAAACTTATTATGCATTATGAAAGGCACAATACACCGATATTTCCCTCAGCACTGTTAATTTGTTAAATTCGCCATTTTATCAGTCATCAGCCGATACAACCGTTGTGTTCAGAAACATCAAAATGACCGATAAATTACCAAAATATAAACGGGTGACTTTCGCCAATTTTAGTGGTGAATTCGCTTCATAAACAACGAACACAGTTAAAATTGATGATTCATATTTTTGATTGCTCACTTTTGTACAACACCGGACACAACGTTATTTTTCATTACATCTGTATTTAGATTTTTGCGAATGCGTGTCATGCCGAATGCCGTCATATGTATAATAATTGTTGTACCTGATAACTCAATATTATACTGTATGGATTTCGATCATTTAAAAGTGTTTCATTTTTAATGTAAGCCACTTTACAAATACAAAAACGACATTATTTTTACTCCTATGCATTGAAATTTCATTATTTTGAAAATTGTTCAATGGGTAATGTAACCCTTGTCTATAGATTACATATAGGGTTAAAAAAAATCGCGAGAAACCCCTGTGTATTAAAGGGGACAGAATAACCTCAGTATCTCTGAATTGTTCTAAAACGTCTGGAGGTAATTCTGTCATTTATTTTATTAAAACACGAGAAACAATAGAAAATGGTTTGTACTATTTTGTGGTGACGATACTGTTATTAGTCGGCGCCCAGAATTAGTCGGCGCCCAGAAGGCTATATTTGATATTACTTTAGAAATATTTCCAACTTAGGGACTAGTTCATAAATTGCAGAACAATGCTTTTAATAGTTTCCACGTTGCATGATAAAATATGAAGTTTAGTATGTCTTATAAAACTTTACACTTTAATTGATAATGAAATTATAATAGCCCTGCTCATCATTTTGAAAATTTTGATTTTCAATACCAAATCAATCATAACAATTCGCCCATCTCCTAGATAGATACAGGCCGAGGTGTTCCGATTGATATCAACTTCCGCCCAAATAGATTAAGGTTACACGTTACTACTACAATATCTTTTATGTTTGTTAACCTCCTACGCAGTAACCTCCCTTACTCCCTAACGTAATGTAACCCTTGTCTATAGATTACATATAGGGTTAAAAAAAATCGCGAGAAACCCCTGTGTATTAAAGGGGACAGAATAACCTCAGTATCTCTGAATTGTTCTAAAACGTCTGGAGGTAAGTTATAAAATCTTCAAAAAGTCTTTCACAATCAAGGTATGTTGACATATATTAGTAATTCAGTTTTAAATAGAAAATTGCGTGACTTGAAACTGTGATTTTTGTCAAAATATTCCATTATGTGACCTATTTTAGCTAAAGTTGACAAGAAAATGGAGGCACGTTTTAAACAACAGGTATTAAAGAGCTGTCAAATTTTCGTTGATTGTTTCGACAGATGAAGGAGTTCAATCACTTTGAATTTTTTACAGACCTGAATTGTTCGTTTCCCGATTTTTTTTTCTTTTTTAAATCACTAGAAAAGTGGTTCTTTAACGCACATTTGATCTAAGTATACACCCATTTTCAATGTAAGCTAATGAAATGACCTTTGAGGTTCCAATGGAACATATATGTATATACATACAAATAATATACTCTGATTATACAACGTAAATTTAAGTTTGAATGACCGTTTTGTTTTACACGGCCCATTTAAGGGTCATTTACTGGCAAGAGCACTGCAGAAGACTCGAACGCCATTGAATCTATATGCTCCCGGGTTGTCATCGTAATTAAATGCTATTGTTAAGTTTTGTTCATTAACAGTTAAAATCGAAACCTTAGCAAATATCTCAGATGTCTTTGACCTTGACCTTATCATCTTTTATTGTCATTTATTGCGTAAATAATGCAAAAAAAAATCAACAATTGACACCAACTATATTTTCACGACTTTTCAACTGTGTCCATCCTAAACCCCATGATACATGCGAACTGTCATTTTAATCATTTTCTTCCTCGTTAAATCAATGCACTTACCTCTCGATAAAGCCGTCTGGACGAAGGCCAGCATGAAGAAAGCAGTTGTCATGGACTTCATCTTTGCTACGTTGACCGCTGGTGAGAGTGTTTGTCTTAACACTTACGTGAAGTCGTTTATATAGAAACATTTATCTATTATTATGATCATCTCATAAGTGTCTTCAGATCTTAACAACGCCCGGCTTCCTTTATGACGATTCATATAGATAATACACTTGAAATACAGATTTTATATCTCTTAAAGACGTAAATACCCTTGACCTTGACCCATATAGACCAGCAGGAGCTCGGATAGAAGGACGGTGTACACCGCCCACATATTTTTCATGACTTTACCCAGAACATACGCGATTGAAAGCGTGATAATACGCTCTGCGAAGAAATAATCACATACCGCACCTTCCGATCAAGTGACCACAAGAACAATTGCCAGCAAGTATTCACTCACATAATCGACGGATCAACTGAGCTGTTATAAAATGATTGGGCGTTGAATAACTTGAAGTAATAGTTTAAAATATAACAAGTACAATCTTACTGTTTGAGAAGGGGCGGAGCGAGCGCAGCAAATGTTTGTACCTGTTATTAATAATTTTTAAATATCGTTTTAAGTAAATGTTAATCGCAAATATAAGATGTTCTTTTTATTTGAATTGCATGTTTAATGCTGCGTATCTCCTTAAAAGCCCTGCAGGTATTTACTGATAAATGATTGATTGGCTGCAATTCAGGTGGTGGCGATACATGTTTAATATATTTAATCTTTAACGTCATCCCTGCTTATTTCAATCACTTATTAGACTGTTTAAACTTATATTAACCCTCATTCCAATTAAAATTAAGATTTGTATTCACGCTAAAACCTATTCAGCAGTGTCCTTGATGTATTGCATCAGAATCCGTATAGTTAACCACTTGAACAACCATAAACTATTGGCCAGTTTACGAACACAAGTTATGATTAATTTGGAGTACTGTGCAGTAAATAGCCCGCCAAGATGGCCTGCAAAGTGTTGATAATTCAATATCCTAGAGATTTTATGAACTGAAACGCCCCTATTTCAAATAAGGTGAATATAATGCGTAATTTCCTTAATTGATCACTTCTAAAGATGACAATCAGTATTTATTAATATCAATAAGTTGATTAATCCCGGATATGAGCTGATTTTTCAAAATGATAATTTAATGTGTTTGTCCATATCAACCTGTAAAGCTTATGCGTTTTTTATTTATTGTTGTAAAATTGATTTTACCTTAAACAAATTGATCCCTTTTCTCAGGCGGCCCCCTATGTGTTGGTCTAGACGCTGAATTATTCAAAATTAACACAGTTACCATGCAAAGTAAAATGGGAAACATTCAGTTTTGTATCTACTACAGCAAAACATGTATGCATTTACAGCATGAATGTAAACATCTTAAACACGTGAAAGCACTTCAACAGTGATGATATACTTTTAATTAATATTTTAAGTTTCAAGTATTTCTGTAATACAGAATTATCACAGCTATTCTGTCATTTATTTTATCAAAACACGAGAAACAATAGAAAATGGTTTGTACTATTTTGTGGTGACGATACTGTTATTAGTCGGCGCCCAGAATTAGTCGGCGCCCAGAAGGCTATATTTGATATTACTTTAGAAATATTTCCAACTTAGGGACTAGTTCATAAATTGCAGAACAATGCTTTTAATAGTTTCCACGTTGCATGATAAAATATGAAGTTTAGTATGTCTTATAAAACTTTACACTTTAATTGATAATGAAATTATAATAGCCCTACTCATCATTTTGAAAATTTTGATTTTCAATACCAAATCAATCATAACAATTCGCCCATCTCCTAGATAGATACAGGCCGAGGTGTTCCGATTGATATCAACTTCCGCCCAAATAGATTAAGGTTACACGTTACTACTACAATATCTTTTATGTTTGTTAACCTCCTACGCAGTAACCTCCCTTGGTGACAGCAAAAATGCCGAGTTTTGAAAAACTAACCTTGAGCTTAATTGTTTGTTTTGAAAATGTCATTCGAAAGAATGAACTCCAGATAATTCCCTCTTGATGTGTAGTACTTTTTATCCCTGTTCTATATACTCATATGAGTGAAATGTGTAACAAAAACTTAAACAAAATATAAAGCAAGGAATAAACATAAGGCCACACCAAATTGATATTTCGTTCCTCGGATTTACCGCTCCTATTTTTTTGAAAATGTAAAAAAAATATTTTTATTTTTTTTGTGCGCCCGTACCTTCATTTTAATCGCCAAACATTTTTTTTTCAGGTAATAATTTATTAAAAGGCTAAAAATAATCAAGTATAATTTTTCTACGCTAGTTTTCGTGTTTTTTAAAGGGAAGTTACCGATGCGTAGTGTTTTTATATTGTATCTCGATCGGTTTAGCATTAGTTTCAATAAATTCAATCAAAATGGCCGCTTCCGGTATAAACAATGTGGCTCGAAGTTTGGAAATTAAATCTTGTTTTTGACAATAATAAATATGTTTTGAGCATGCTTGAAGTCATTGTTGATCGTCTCATTCACTAAACGATCATTATTTAAAGTAATCATTATGCAATAAAGCATGTGTATCTGAGACTGGTAGCGATTATATTGCGTAATTAGTGACCCGTTTTGAACGGAAATCGGAATGATCAACTAAGTACTATTTTATTCAAGTCATGTGAGCGATTATATTGCGTAATTAGTGACTCGTTTTGAATGGAAATCGCAATGATCAACTTAGTACTCTTTTATTCAAGTCATAATACAAGGGACCAAAATTTTACCTCGTTACGACGATGCTAAGGATGACAGGTCATCTTAACTGGAACATGAGTCATTGTTTGGTCCAAATTGATGTATCAAGCTCATTTTTGATCAAATTCTGACAAAACAATAGTTTTGAACAAATATCTTTTCACAAATAGCGATATAAACACTGGTTTGGATATATCTGAAAGTAAGTAAGTCCAAGTTTATCACTTTATATTTTGTTTTTATTTGCAGCATAATCCGGAATTGTAATGCACTTGTCAATTGTAACCACTGCCCTGCCCACCCCTTGCCCTTGTTCCAGGGGTATACCGGGGACAGCAGAGGCAATGGGGTGTATTTTTACGTTTCAGGTGGCCCCGCAGTGCCTAGTGAATGTGATTTTGTCTTCATATTGAAAATAGTCGGGAATGGGCCTCACATATTCTGAGTTGCGGGGCCATTCGGCAGGGATTTTACCATTAGTGTGTCCCTGCAGGTCGGGTATTTTACCCGGGTTTTGAGAGACTAGAAGTCAAAGTCCCCGCTATTCCGGACTTTCGGGGGAGGGGGGGGGGGCATATACAGTTGGCTGGTGCATAAAAACATCTAAATAACCAAAAAAAGTACAAAAAGTACTCTGAAAATACCCTTGTTCTTTTTGTTTTAATAAGCACATGTCATTGCATTTCCTGTGATAATAAAATCAAAATTTAGTCTATGTTTTATGGAGTCTGATGTTTGATGATGCCTGTGTAAGTGATCATTTTTTAAAAAACCATAATCAATCCTAAGTTATGTCTAAATACAGTTGCATATGGTGTTAAACTATTCAGGTAGATTTATAGAAGTCGTTTCAAACTTTTTACTAAAAGCAGGGTTATTTATTATTATGAATGATCGTCATATTAAAGTGCGTTTTAATTATATAAGAAATTAGATTTATCCATATAATGTTTGTACTAAACACGGATGAATAAATAGTATGTTTTCCGACATTTTCCCAATGTCCATAAGAGGTTCAGTTCAAAATGGCATTAAAATGGGTTTAAGGGCAATTATTTTGAACAATCTTTCTTATTTATATTGAATATAAGGAAAAATATATTTTTCGCTCTTCGCTCGCTTCGGTTTTTATGAAAATTGACAAAAAAAAACAAACTTTTTTTCGCTCGCTCGCTCCAATTATTTTTGGCAAAAATCCGAGGAACTAAACATTAATTTGGTGTGGCCTAACATGCCGGTACAAATAAAAGGTGAATTTCATGCTATTGAAATCTGCGTATTAGACCATTTACTCTATTTCTTCCGAAGAAACGTATGTATATTTTTGTTATAATTTAGTTTTAACCGGAGGATTAGCTTGGGGGAAAAAACAGAATATCTATTATTCCGGGCTTAAACTATTATAACAATATTATTAACCATAATGCTCTTCGAGCATATATACACCCAACATAAATCAAAGTGCTGAAAGCACTGACTGACTAGGACCTCATTTAAGGGAATGTTGGCAACCATGTTATAAGCATTTAAAAAATCGGCTCACATCACAAGGGGTCATTGTTTAATGGGCGAACTTAAACTTTTGACTTAAATTGCTTGCAAGCTGCAAATGAAATTTGAAAAATCTCATTAAGTGTGTGTGTAGTGAGGGGGGGTATGGAGCAGAATTTGGGTATATATTCATTTGACTACTTGTTGTTTTCATTTGCTTAAGTTTAAATCATATTCCTACAAATTTGATTCATCTGTGAGTAAATCAAAGTTCTTTACTTAAATATTTATTTATTCTTTCTTACTATGTTTATAGTAAGTTGTAATATTCTAAAGCCAATGCCAGTACTTCATCTTAATTCGTTTAATTTAATATTAGATACCAATAAATTACTTTTTGTTTTAAACATGTGCTATTTCTATTTATTTAAAAGAAAGTGTGTTTTCTCGAACTTGTTTCTTACAAATGTATTTGTGCAACTCTTATTCCCATTCGATTCACACTGAAACTAAATTTGTATGTAGAGGCTATAAGAATTGTTGTTATAGAGATTTATCCATATTCTAACTTTATGAAATTATTAACATTAAACAACCTTAAGCGAAATAAAACTGACTCATTTCAATAAGAAGAACAGCAGAACAAATAAAAACTAGAAACCACGTGATTAATATTTGCTTTTTGTGTCCTAGCTGGGTACCAGACCTAAAATTCTAGCGCAAAATCTTAGTGACGGGAGATAACTCATGTATCGCATCGGTATTTTCCGTGAGCACAAGGTGTGAGGATACAATGCTACGCGGCGATTTAATCCAAGTTTATATCAGCAACATCATTCTGGTCAAGTCAAGTCAAGTCGTTCTGCAGAGAAGAATATAATAATGTAAGTAGCGTTGTAAGCATGTAAGTAGCGTTGTAACAGCATGTAAGTGATGTTTCATATTTGTACAGTTTTCGATAACCGAAAGAGGATTGTAGAATCTCAGCATTCGTAGCATTTTCGGATAGGTCCTTTCGGATAACCATCACCTCAGCTCTAGTCATGGTTACTGAAAGTAAATTCCTTTCAAATATATAAGTTAGATTAGAAATTCACAACAAGATCCTCATAGATGGCAAGGGGGAAGTGCAGTGTGCACATGCAGCTCAGTAAGAATGGTATCCAAACCAGCACGCCAGTCCCTTTAAGTGGTTAAAATCAGTGTGAGATGTCTCGGGTTTGATTCACAGCCATTCAGTCCATATTCATTACAAGGCACAATATGCATGTCTTCCATTTTCTTATGAATATTGTTGAGTCAATTGGTCAAAATCAATTTATTGACAGTTAAAACAGACCATTGTTAACAAAGGTGCTTGTCACATTGCCTGGATACAGTTTTTTATAAAAAAAAATATTTTTTTTTTTTAATTTTAATTATTATTTATTTTGGTCAAAATAGTGAATATATGTCATTTAAAAAATTATTCCACAATTTTTCATGAAAGAAAATTAGTATTTATATATTATACTAATTTTCTTTCATGAAAAATTGTGGAATAATTTTTTAAATGACATGTATTCACTATCTTGACCGAAATAAATAAATAAAAAAAATATTAAAAATAAAAAAAAATATTTAAAAAAGAATGTATTACTGTATCCAGGCTATGTGACGAACACCTGTGATTGTTAATTTTTTTTTTAATTTCTTTTCAACTTTCTTATCACTAGCGGATCCAGTAGGGGCGCACCCGGCGCGCGCCCCCCTAATGGCCGTGGACCTATGATTTTTTATACCCCAAAACGCTAATTTTCCTCGCCTGCTTCGCTCGCGATTCATCTTATACCAAATTTTACTTGAAATATGCAGAAATATGGTCAAAATATGCTACAAAATGACTTATACTCAGCACTTTCAATGGTTTTTACGCCCCCCCCCCCCCCCACCGTTGACAAAGTCCACGCCCCCTCTAAGGTCAAATCCCTGACTTCCACTGCTTATTTATGTTGCAATTGGTACATAAAAAACTACTGCACATAATTATTACAGTTATTTAAAACAATTGTTCAAACTAATGTTGTAATTGTTCGTCATTTCAGGGACGACCAAATTACTACAGTCAGAAGGGCCATTTATGACCGGATCATTAATGTGGCTAACAATCTTGAAAACGACAGACTGGGCAATTATGAGGTTGAATTAGATAGCATTCTGACTTATCTAACACAAGTGTCATATCATGAAGATGTAAATCATGTAATACAACTCTGCCTGAATGCCTTAGAATTGCTGATGAATGTAAATGACATCAATACCGCCAGCTCATCGCAATTACCTGTTGAACAGTTGATAACTATCAGTCCAGGTGGAAGGGGCAGACCATTCATTCATATTTCAGTTGAAGTTCTTGAATTCTTCATAGAAAATGGATTCACAATAAAGAATATGTCTTCATTGCTGTCAGTAAGTGAAAAAAACAATAAAAAATCGAATGAGTGAATTTGGACTTTCAGTACGCCAAACATACACTAAATTAAGTGATGAGGAATTAATGGCATTTGTAAGGAGAAAGATAAATGAATTCCCTTCTATTGGGTACCGGAGTATGAGGGGTCATCTATGGGCAGATGGAATAAAAGTGACAGAAACACGTGTCCGCAGCATCATGAAAGCTGTGGACCCTCTTGGTGTTCTTGTGAGAAACGCTCTGTGTTCAACATACAGAATAAGACGCAGGGCCTATTCTGTACGAGCCCCAAAAGCCTTATGGCATGTGGATTCAAACCACAAGCTGATACGGTAAGATAAAGTAAAATTAGAATTTTTTATATATTCCATAAAAGTACAGATTTACTGCTCTTTGGCTCACCTGGCACGGAGTGGCACACAGGGGTCACAAGCTTTACAAGTATATAGTTATGAAAAGCCTGGATTAATAATTATCAGTCATTTTGGCTTTGGCAAAAACAGTCATGATTTATAACCTCATGTTAGGGCGATAACATATTTACCCTTAAATCTTTCATTTCACTATTTTTTTTTATTTGATGTATTTGCATTGACTGAACACTTAAAGGTTTATATATTGTCATTGAATTGGACCCAAGTCCATATTAGATAGTAAGGAAGACACAACTTATGATTTCTCTAAATCACCATTATTTTGCATATAGTATATACAAGTTGATCATTAGTACATATTCAAATATATGATCTTAAAGTACTAAAACATTATTTTATTTAAGGTGGCGATTTATATTTCATGGAGGCATTGATGGATATTCTCGACTGCCGGTGTACATTATGGTGGCATCAGACAACACCGCAGAGACTGCATACACTGCATTTCGGTCTGGAACAGACAAGTACGGTATTCCGGAGAGAGTAAGAACAGATAAAGGGATGGAGAATATAAGGATAGCCGAGTTCATGTTAGAGTTAGAGAAACATGGTTTGAATTCCGGATCACACATCACTGGTAGAAGTGTACATAATCAAAGGTAAAAAGAACGTTTTGTTGTATTGTTAAACCCTTACAATTTTTACAAAATATACCCTCCCTCTTGCAAACTTAATCTGTATGGGGTGTACATCGTTGGGTCTTTTTGTTGCAGTATAATACAATGAAGTTTGTGAATCAAAGTTCTACAGATAGAACATTGAAAGTTGGTAGAGATTACCATCATAGATAAAACTCTAATTTGTGTTGAAATGAAATGAAATTCCTGAGTTATGAGCCCTTGAATTTTGACCTTTTTTCTATATATTGCAATTCTATATTGCATAGTGTGTGGATCAAAATATTTATACAGTTTTTCAGATTAGTTTGTGCATACACCATAAAATAAACCCGAACAATGTGCTCTGAACAGGAACTGTACTGCAGAGTGTATAAAGATTATCATTAATAATTTATTCCTAAATTATACTTTTAACGATGTAAAAAAAATACTGAAGGTCATAATTATGATGTTTCAAATCTGCTCAGTGTTTGAAGCCAAGTTTTTATATAGTTTGCTAACCAAAGCACGCTGATCATGGTAAGCTATTAATGCTTCCATGAGCTCGCAGTTTTTATTGAAAGATGGCTTGTTCTGAAATATGTTCAGATAAACCATTTAGAAATAATATTTTTTACAATTTAATATGGCCCATAATGACATTAGTAATTGGGAATTATGGAAATATTTTTCAGGATTGAACGGTTTTGGCGCGAGCTATGGGATGGCTGCACCAAAACATACTATGAGTTCTTCTCAAGGATGGAAGATGACGGACTACTGGATGTTGACAACGAAGTTCATCTTCTGGTGTTGCATGTTGTATTCTTGAGGAAAATGCAATCATCTATTGATCAGTTTGTTGATGCAGTTTCCAGACGTCCACTGCGAACTGAACACAACAGAACACCACTGCAGCTGTGGATATCTGGGCAGCTTGAAGACAGAAACCACCATGAGAATTTATCTGCTGAAGTAAGTAGATGTCCTCCAGGTGGGATTGTATGTTTAAACCATTTGGTATTATCACTTTTTATGATTTTTTGCTAAAGTAGAAAGGTGCTCCTTAGAATACTTGTGTAAGTGCTTCGTTGCAATACGAATACACCAGCCAATAAATAAAAAGCAAAATGCCTATAATTGTCATGCTTTTGTGGTATACAGAAGAAGTTAAAGTTTTGCACCTCTTATCATTGTCATTTGTCAACGAACATGTGGACTTGTGAAGTTGTAAATATGAAATAATTGTATTTATTTTTAAATAGACACAGAAGATTGTTTGCTTTGAGTACTCGTGACACTTGCAACATGCAGATGTAAAAATGACCCCTGTCTACAAAAAAGAGAGGAAAAACATCAACTATTCATAAATCAATTGTACATTTTCATTCCACCAATTTCTTTTATATCGATCTTTTTCAGGATCTTGAACTCTATGGAGTTGATTTTGACTGCAATGAACCAGTGTGTGACAATCCTGATATTGTGGTGCATCCCCTGTTGGAGCTAAATCCAGATCTCATAACTGACATCAGAAGAATGGCTGACAGAACTATTGAATCACCATTTGAAGTTCAGACATTCATAGACATTTTAACATATCTTTCCAACTCCATTCAATGACTTGTTATGCTCCCCGAGAAGTTTCTGGGAAGCATGTAGGCCCTGCGTTGTCACGTTTGCACGTGTCTGAAACTCATGTAAGGACCATAACTTCATTGTAAACTGTTTTTGAAATTACTATGTACAACTGTTCACCGTGATGAGATGATGCGTCTTGTGATAGACCCAGCTCTTTAGTCCAAAGGTCATACTTAGAGGTCAAATGCTAAAAAGAAAATTTATTCATCAGGTCCAGTTCACAACAGTCGAGGGCTTAGTGCAATACTGTTCCAACTGCCTTCTTTATTCATATACAGTTAGAACAGTATTGCGTTATTTGTAAAGGGATTATGAAACAACTTGGCACAAATGTTTACCATGATGAGACGATTATACATGGAGGTCAAACACTATAAATGTGGTTTATTGTTCGTGTCTGGTTCATAATTTCACTTTTATGCCCCCGGCATATAGCAGTTGCATTGTCCGGAACGTCTGTCTCACTTTCTTCTCCGCCATAACTTCTCAATTCCTTGATGAAATTGCTTGCACAATTATTTACCTTTACAAGATGATGTGTCGTGTGAAGACTCAAGTTTGTACCTCCAAGGTCAAGGTAAAATTTTAGGTCAAAGCGGAATGTTGCAGGGACATCCATGTCACTAACACATCTTGTTTGTAATGGGAATTTGAAATAACTTGGCACAAGAGTTTTTCGTGATGATTTGTTGCGTAATAAACCCAGGTCCATAGACCCAAGGTCAAACTCATCTGCCTATATACACTTATCTTTAAGACAAAGCGCAAACTCGAGAAGCATCCACTGGCTATTCCAACTCTTGTTTTTCAGTATACATGTATGTTATTTATATTAGGACATAACACAAGCATGCACATAGCAGTTGATGTTTAAATATGCCAATATTAATCTGATGTAATGTATTAGGTGTTCCCTGTATCAATTTGCTGCACAAGCATATCTTGATACAACTTATTTAAGCTACATTGATGAAACTCGAAATGTTAATAAATGGCCATGTATGCATTATTTCGTTTTCTTTTCTATAATGAACTAGTGGGTACATTGGTAAAGGTAATGTCACTGAAGCTAGAATGTGCAGAATAAAAAAATATACCAAAACTTTTGAATAAGGAACTTTAATTTCTATTATAAATTCCCTCAGATTCACTCATCCATATCTTGACTCTTTAAGTTTTAAAACAACCATATTTCCAATGCATTCCAATACCGGGTTTTACAATAATACCTATTTTTTTTTCAAAATTTTTGTAATGATAATTTTTATTTTCCACTTGAAACAAGGATCACATTTAATGTCACTACCATTGAAAGACTAACCATGTTGAATGTCAATACCATTGTTAGATTCTCTATGTGTAATTTCACTACCATTTTCACACTGATGAACTCCATATACTATGTTTATCATATACTACTTTTGTACAAACTATGAAAGTTGTGGGTTAAAAGCTGTTCCAAGTTATTGCAGTCCGGTGAAAAGTCCTGTAAAAACTAAAAAAACAAATGGTAATGACCTTGACCTTTGTTATAATGACCCCAAAATTATTGATGTTTCCTTCACCTGATGTACTACCAATATAAGAAGTAAGTCCTGTTTTCAAGATTCAATACAAAGTTTGAAAGCTTGTGGTAAAAAACTATTTGAGTTGTCACAGTACACAGAAGTGTAAAAAGATGGTCAGACAGACAGACAGACAGACGAATGAACAGATACAAAGTATATCATCTACCTGTCTGCAAAGGATAAAAGTTGTGGGTTAAAGATGTTAATGTTATGGCAGTATAAAGAAGAAAGTCCTGTAAAAGGCTTAAAAACAAAACAAACAGGTTGTGATTCTGTAATCTTGACCTCTAACATAACCCCAAAATAATGGTGGTTGTCCCAGTCTGATATACTACCAATGTACAAAGTTTGAAAGCTCTATGTAAAAAAAAACTTTGGAGTCTTTGCAGAACAAAGAAGTAAGTTCTGTTTTGAAGATTTTATTTCACTCAGTCTCCTTGTCTGATATACTACCAATATACACAGTTTGAAAGCTCTACGTAAAAAAAAACTATATGACTTATTGAAGCACAAAGATGTTTTAAACATCAATACTTAAGATAGAATTGTGCTTTAATTTCTCAGAAAATGCAATAATACTTAGAATAGCCTCTTATCTATCACATTGCAACTATTTTCCAGAAAAATATTCTTAATTCTTAACCAAAATTTACAAGGCCCATTTATACAACAGTGCTTAAATTCACACTATCACAATCACTACATGTAGATGTTTATGCTTATTGCCATAGAAAAAAATCGATAATATAAAGCTACAATTTCGAAAGGCAACCTTTGGGATTTTACAATTGTACATATGTAAACTGCTGAAATGAAAGGTAGGTGAGGTGTTGATCACCAAAAATTGTGTGATGAATCGTTAATAGATGTTAATGCAAAGGAGTCCGGTCAGAGTTAAATTGTGCTGTACAACAGTCATTCAAGCTAATCCAAAGCCTTCAGCTTCAACAATGATACAAATCAGATGGTGTTCAAGTTTTTCATAGTTGACAAGTTCTTTCGTTCTTGTGAATATTATTGATGGTGCACATGTATTTACATATGATAATTGATTAGACAAATGGTCGAACTCCATTTCTCCAGACTTAATGTTTCTGGGCAGAGACCTGCATCCTATAAGGGCTTGCAGAACATCACCAAGGTTGATCGTAACCTCCTTCAATGATTCTTCGGAGCTATTCATCTTCACCCAATCTGTGGAGATGGCTCCATCTGAATAATAATAAATAAGGTATGTACAATGCATGTAATTATTAGTTTCTTTTTTGGTAAAGCAGGGAAGTACAAAAACATACATTTGGAGGGGTGTTGCCCACATTTTAACAATTACTTCTATTAACAAGGTGTATAACTTATTCATATGTAGTAATCAAAACATGAATTTTATTAACCAATGTCATTACAGAAAATGCAATCAGTTCAATGAGACAAACAAGCCCCGTTATGAAAACATTTACCCACTTTCAACTTTCTTCAGGAATTTGCCGAAGTTGTATACGATCATCTCTTCATCTGCCTTTTCATGCTCTGACTTGGAGAATTTTGGCACAAAGAAGGCTAGCACATCAGACATTGAGGTACTCTTGGTGTCGCAACAGAGAAGTGCCCGACCATTCTCTCCATGTTTTGTCAGCAGCAACAGCATGTCATGTAACTTTAGACCTGTGAATACAAACTACTTTTATTACTGTTTTTTTACATGTATTCTGAGAATAAAACAACAATTTTTAGTACTATAAACATATTTGTTTTTAAGATACATATGTCATAAATAAGTAAAATTAACATAAAAACTGGGTGCTTTACTCTTAACATACATATATTATTACACATTCATTATTTGAAATATTAAATGCCACATTCACAGAAACCTTTAATGTCAAATTTGAACACATTTTTGCAAAATTAATAACAAATTAAAATTTGTTAATATTGATATCTGTAATATCCACATTGCAGAAAACCAATATGTTTTGTTTGAATTGCTATGACAATGGAAACATTACTTCAGATCAGATATCACAAATAATGGAATACTAATATTCCAGTCTGTAGCTGTACCTGGTTAAGAAAAATGATTAAAATGAAATAAATACTTTTCAACAATGTAATGATTTATGTAATATGTCTGATGCAACATCTTGTTTACAATTCGCAGCATCTTGCTTACAATTCAAATGAACTAACCGAAATTTAGATGTACCTTCAATGAACTGCAGCATAGGGGGGATGTACTTGTAAAAGCAATAATAAAATTTCATGGTACGGATTGCGCGGTCCCTATTGCTGACCGACAGCAGTTGCTTGTAGCCAGATGCTTCCAATAGATGGCTGTGTCTTTCAAATACGTCCCCTATGGTTTCTTTAGTGGCAGTGGAAATCTGTAAATAAAGTTTTTAATACAAGTTTAAAGCAGCTATCCAGAATAAAGCAGCTATCCAGAACATTCTATGATTTATTTTAAACATTTGTTGGAGCATTCTTATGCATATACATGTATATAAACAAATACAAAGAAATGTTTAATTCCAAATCATTAATCACATCTTTTTTTTTCGGTCTGGCCAGAAGATCCTTTTGATTTACCCCAAATTGATTAAGGAGACTTTTATATGAACATACAAATCAGTTAACAAATTTCAATCAAGGCTATTATTATTATGTAAAAACTTCAGATTTGAGGCAGTACATTTGATGGCACACTATTTTAACCCTAGACAATTTAACCCAATTCCCATTTGCGTAGGTGTACGAGAATGTTGACAGAATGTAAGATCTTTAATAGAATTATTATTTAATATTACTATAAAATAGAATTCGGCTACAATAGAACCTGGAAATCATCTGTATATACACTGACACTCTTGGGCATAATATGTGTTCTTACTTCTTCAATAGCAGCTTTGACCTCTGCATTTTGAATGCAACACTCTGGGATTTCTTCCGGCTCTTTGTTTTCAAGGATGAAGTCAACAATTGTCCTGTTCAAGTTTCGAGGTCCAGGGTGACCATGTAGTATGGCCATTGAAGTGGCTTTTCCCATTAGTTGGTAATGTTTCTTCTCAAGAAGATCAGCATTGTAGCTGAAACCATTATCTTCAAACACAGGAGATGTTTCAAATAATAAGGAGAAGAACTCTCGTGTGAGCCCCCCACTGTCAACCCCATCTTCTCCAATAAATTTTACATTAAGTTTTTTCCCCCAGTCTTTTATGTTGCCATTTGATAGTTCCTCCATTGCAGTGTTATTAAAATGGCGTCGGACAACATTTATAGGCCATGACCCTTCCAACACCATCTTGTCAAATCTGTCATTCAGTGCTGACTCGAAGTCGGTTTGTGGGTCCATCAGGCTGCAAACAAAGATGCATTATCTATGTAAATGAAAAAGGCACTTTCCTCACAAGTCTCAAATATTAACTTTGCATTGTCTGCCAATTTGTATAAACCTTGTAATTATTATTTTGAGAGTAAGATAAAGTTGCCCTAGACATAGATTCATTTTTCTTAAAAAACATAAAATTTGCAGTTAAGTAAAACAAGGGGGGCATTGGCCCCAAAGGGCTCACCTGAGGATAGGTGCAATGAAACAGAACGGATTGATTAACTTTGAGAGAGGGTTATCTATGTATCGTTCTTGTAAAGTTTGGATAAAATCCATCACACACTTTAAAAGCAGATATTGTTTGAATTTTAAATATGATTCTATGTGACCCATGTGACGGAGCAAATTATGACCCAAGGAGTATAATTTGAACAATCTTGGTCGAGGACCACTAAATAATGCGACATACCAAATATCAAAGCGCCATGCCTTTTAGACAAGAACATTTTTTAAGTTTTCATTTTGAGTTTTTTTTTCGCTCCTGTGACCTGTCACTTAATTACACAATGGAACAAAACAGTTTGAACAACTTTGGAAGTGTGTCACCAAAGGATCAAGATGTACGGCGAAGGACACAGGGCGATCACAATAGCTCACCACGAGCACTTCATGCTCAGCTGAGCTGAACTAGAGCTATCACTAAATGTGATAAATACCCCCACACCTTTTTCTTACAATATTCTTAAGCAAGACATTAAAATCATTATTAAGATGTACCTTTCACTACCCCCAGCTGTTATTGTATCAATTCCGCACCCTGATGCATGTGCTTCCAGAACATTCACTTCAAAACTGCCATTGCAAACTGGACATACACCCATCTCTTTTTGTCTGAAATAGTAAAGATGAATATAAAGGCTTAAAATATCATAGAAATGAAATGCCATTTGATTTTCAGTTCTGAAGTCTCGTGCCACAGTTAAGGCTGTATGATACTGAAAATATTCTGTGTCAGATTTCATTGAAAATGGATTTGTGTGACGAACGATGTCTTAACATGTGTTGTTGTTTTTTTTAATTATGAAGGACTTTCACTGTCTAGTTTTTCCAGAATGTTCTAATGTTCCTTGGATGTGACTTAAATTACAATCATGAATAAAATATTTCACTGACCACCAATCTGAATAGTCCTTTATACGTCAAACTGTTTAAGAGGAGATGTTGTTTAAACTTTTCCTATAAAACTCTTATGTAAAAAAGTTGTGTGCCCTTGGGCATGGTCAGTTTTGAAACCATAGACATAATTTGAACAGTCTTGATAGAGGACAACTACAATGTAGGTGATGCTACAGTAACAAACAAAATAGTAAAGCCCCAGGCCATAGCTTGTTTTAAAACAACCATATTTCCAATGCATTCCAATACCGGGTTTTACAATAATACCTATTTTTTTTTCAAAATTTTTGTAATGATAATTTTTATTTTCCACTTGAAACAAGGATCACATTTAATGTCACTACCATTGAAAGACTAACCATGTTGAATGTCAATACCATTGTTAGATTCTCTATGTGTAATTTCACTACCATTTTCACACTGATGAACTCCATATACTATGTTTATCATATACTACTTTTGTACAAACTATGAAAGTTGTGGGTTAAAAGCTGTTCCAAGTTATTGCAGTCCGGTGAAAAGTCCTGTAAAAACTAAAAAAACAAATGGTAATGACCTTGACCTTTGTTATAATGACCCCAAAATTATTGATGTTTCCTTCACCTGATGTACTACCAATATAAGAAGTAAGTCCTGTTTTCAAGATTCAATACAAAGTTTGAAAGCTTGTGGTAAAAAACTATTTGAGTTGTCACAGTACACAGAAGTGTAAAAAGATGGTCAGACAGACAGACAGACAGACGAATGAACAGATACAAAGTATATCATCTACCTGTCTGCAAAGGATAAAAGTTGTGGGTTAAAGATGTTAATGTTATGGCAGTATAAAGAAGAAAGTCCTGTAAAAGGCTTAAAAACAAAACAAACAGGTTGTGATTCTGTAATCTTGACCTCTAACATAACCCCAAAATAATGGTGGTTGTCCCAGTCTGATATACTACCAATGTACAAAGTTTGAAAGCTCTATGTAAAAAAAAACTTTGGAGTCTTTGCAGAACAAAGAAGTAAGTTCTGTTTTCAAGATTTTATTTCACTCAGTCTCCTTGTCTGATATACGACCAATGTACAAAGTTTGAAAGCTCTACGTAAAAAAAAACTATATGACTTATTGAAGCACAAAGATGTTTTAAACATCAATACTTAAGATAGAATTGTGCTTTAATTTCTCAGAAAATGCAATAATACTTAGAATAGCCTCTTATCTATCACATTGCAACTATTTTCCAGAAAAATATTCTTAATTCTTAACCAAAATTTACAAGGCCCATTTATACAACAGTGCTTAAATTCACACTATCACAATCACTACATGTAGATGTTTATGCTTATTGCCATAGAAAAAAATCGATAATATAAAGCTACAATTTCGAAAGGCAACCTTTGGGATTTTACAATTGTACATATGTAAACTGCTGAAATGAAAGGTAGGTGAGGTGTTGATCACCAAAAATTGTGTGATGAATCGTTAATAGATGTTAATGCAAAGGAGTCCGGTCAGAGTTAAATTGTGCTGTACAACAGTCATTCAAGCTAATCCAAAGCCTTCAGCTTCAACAATGATACAAATCAGATGGTGTTCAAGTTTTTCATAGTTGACAAGTTCTTTCGTTCTTGTGAATATTATTGATGGTGCACATGTATTTACATATGATAATTGATTAGACAAATGGTCGAACTCCATTTCTCCAGACTTAATGTTTCTGGGCAGAGACCTGCATCCTATAAGGGCTTGCAGAACATCACCAAGGTTGATCGTAACCTCCTTCAATGATTCTTCGGAGCTATTCATCTTCACCCAATCTGTGGAGATGGCTCCATCTGAATAATAATAAATAAGGTATGTACAATGCATGTAATTATTAGTTTCTTTTTTGGTAAAGCAGGGAAGTACAAAAACATACATTTGGAGGGGTGTTGCCCACATTTTAACAATTACTTCTATTAACAAGGTGTATAACTTATTCATATGTAGTAATCAAAACATGAATTTTATTAACCAATGTCATTACAGAAAATGCAATCAGTTCAATGAGACAAACAAGCCCCGTTATGAAAACATTTACCCACTTTCAACTTTCTTCAGGAATTTGCCGAAGTTGTATACGATCATCTCTTCATCTGCCTTTTCATGCTCTGACTTGGAGAATTTTGGCACAAAGAAGGCTAGCACATCAGACATTGAGGTACTCTTGGTGTCGCAACAGAGAAGTGCCCGACCATTCTCTCCATGTTTTGTCAGCAGCAACAGCATGTCATGTAACTTTAGACCTGTGAATACAAACTACTTTTATTACTGTTTTTTTACATGTATTCTAAGAATAAAACAACAATTTTTAGTACTATAAACATATTTGTTTTTAAGATACATATGTCATAAATAAGTAAAATTAACATAAAAACTGGGTGCTTTACTCTTAACATACATATATTATTACACATTCATTATTTGAAATATTAAATGCCACATTCACAGAAACCTTTAATGTCAAATTTGAACACATTTTTGCAAAATTAATAACAAATTAAAATTTGTTAATATTGATATCTGTAATATCCACATTGCAGAAAACCAATATGTTTTGTTTGAATTGCTATGACAATGGAAACATTACTTCAGATCAGATATCACAAATAATGGAATACTAATATTCCAGTCTGTAGCTGTACCTGGTTAAGAAAAATGATTAAAATGAAATAAATACTTTTCAACAATGTAATGATTTATGTAATATGTCTGATGCAACATCTTGTTTACAATTCGCAGCATCTTGCTTACAATTCAAATGAACTAACCGAAATTTAGATGTACCTTCAATGAACTGCAGCATAGGGGGGATGTACTTGTAAAAGCAATAATAAAATTTCATGGTACGGATTGCGCGGTCCCTATTGCTGACCGACAGCAGTTGCTTGTAGCCAGATGCTTCCAATAGATGGCTGTGTCTTTCAAATACGTCCCCTATGGTTTCTTTAGTGGCAGTGGAAATCTGTAAATAAAGTTTTTAATACAAGTTTAAAGCAGCTATCCAGAATAAAGCAGCTATCCAGAACATTCTATGATTTATTTTAAACATTTGTTGGAGCATTCTTATGCATATACATGTATATAAACAAATACAAAGAAATGTTTAATTCCAAATCATTAATCACATCTTTTTTTTTCGGTCTGGCCAGAAGATCCTTTTGATTTACCCCAAATTGATTAAGGAGACTTTTATATGAACATACAAATCAGTTAACAAATTTCAATCAAGGCTATTATTATTATGTAAAAACTTCAGATTTGAGGCAGTACATTTGATGGCACACTATTTTAACCCTAGACAATTTAACCCAATTCCCATTTGCGTAGGTGTACGAGAATGTTGACAGAATGTAAGATCTTTAATAGAATTATTATTTAATATTACTATAAAATAGAATTCGGCTACAATAGAACCTGGAAATCATCTGTATATACACTGACACTCTTGGGCATAATATGTGTTCTTACTTCTTCAATAGCAGCTTTGACCTCTGCATTTTGAATGCAACACTCTGGGATTTCTTCCGGCTCTTTGTTTTCAAGGATGAAGTCAACAATTGTCCTGTTCAAGTTTCGAGGTCCAGGGTGACCATGTAGTATGGCCATTGAAGTGGCTTTTCCCATTAGTTGGTAATGTTTCTTCTCAAGAAGATCAGCATTGTAGCTGAAACCATTATCTTCAAACACAGGAGATGTTTCAAATAATAAGGAGAAGAACTCTCGTGTGAGCCCCCCACTGTCAACCCCATCTTCTCCAATAAATTTTACATTAAGTTTTTTCCCCCAGTCTTTTATGTTGCCATTTGATAGTTCCTCCATTGCAGTGTTATTAAAATGGCGTCGGACAACATTTATAGGCCATGACCCTTCCAACACCATCTTGTCAAATCTGTCATTCAGTGCTGACTCGAAGTCGGTTTGTGGGTCCATCAGGCTGCAAACAAAGATGCATTATCTATGTAAATGAAAAAGGCACTTTCCTCACAAGTCTCAAATATTAACTTTGCATTGTCTGCCAATTTGTATAAACCTTGTAATTATTATTTTGAGAGTAAGATAAAGTTGCCCTAGACATAGATTCATTTTTCTTAAAAAACATAAAATTTGCAGTTAAGTAAAACAAGGGGGGCATTGGCCCCAAAGGGCTCACCTGAGGATAGGTGCAATGAAACAGAACGGATTGATTAACTTTGAGAGAGGGTTATCTATGTATCGTTCTTGTAAAGTTTGGATAAAATCCATCACACACTTTAAAAGCAGATATTGTTTGAATTTTAAATATGATTCTATGTGACCCATGTGACGGAGCAAATTATGACCCAAGGAGTATAATTTGAACAATCTTGGTCGAGGACCACTAAATAATGCGACATACCAAATATCAAAGCGCCATGCCTTTTAGACAAGAACATTTTTTAAGTTTTCATTTTGAGTTTTTTTTCGCTCCTGTGACCTGTCACTTAATTACACAATGGAACAAAACAGTTTGAACAACTTTGGAAGTGTGTCACCAAAGGATCAAGATGTACGGCGAAGGACACAGGGCGATCACAATAGCTCACCACGAGCACTTCATGCTCAGCTGAGCTGAACTAGAGCTATCACTAAATGTGATAAATACCCCCACACCTTTTTCTTACAATATTCTTAAGCAAGACATTAAAATCATTATTAAGATGTACCTTTCACTACCCCCAGCTGTTATTGTATCAATTCCGCACCCTGATGCATGTGCTTCCAGAACATTCACTTCAAAACTGCCATTGCAAACTGGACATACACCCATCTCTTTTTGTCTGAAATAGTAAAGATGAATATAAAGGCTTAAAATATCATAGAAATGAAATGCCATTTGATTTTCAGTTCTGAAGTCTCGTGCCACAGTTAAGGCTGTATGATACTGAAAATATTCTGTGTCAGATTTCATTGAAAATGGATTTGTGTGACGAACGATGTCTTAACATGTGTTGTTGTTTTTTTTAATTATGAAGGACTTTCACTGTCTAGTTTTTCCAGAATGTTCTAATGTTCCTTGGATGTGACTTAAATTACAATCATGAATAAAATATTTCACTGACCACCAATCTGAATAGTCCTTTATACGTCAAACTGTTTAAGAGGAGATGTTGTTTAAACTTTTCCTATAAAACTCTTATGTAAAAAAGTTGTGTGCCCTTGGGCATGGTCAGTTTTGAAACCATAGACATAATTTGAACAGTCTTGATAGAGGACAACTACAATGTAGGTGATGCTACAGTAACAAACAAAATAGTAAAGCCCCAGGCCATAGCTTGTTATCCCCCCTCGGGCGGGGCCACTTTTTACTCTAGGAGCATAATTTGAACAATCTTGATAGAGGGCCACTAGGTGATGTTATATATCAAATAACAAGGCCTTGTGATTTCAGACAAGAAGATTTTTGAGGTTGTGCTCAGGTGGGCTAAAAACTAGAATGATTTACTGTCTAAAACGTCTGTAAAATGCAAAATACAAATATTTTCAAGATAGTTTGATAAAACAGAAAAAAACTGTATAGATCAGCTAGAGGCTTTATAATTTTTTGTACCTTACTTCCTGTATCATACAGCCTTAAACACTTTTTGGTTTCAAGCCATATGTTATGGCACATTTAGCTACCAGTCTACACCCATGCAAAAGCATCATAACAAACAACAATCAAGCTAATAATTTTAATTCCATCTAATGGAGGCTTATCTTTTTGACCCCCTCCCCCCCTCCAACCCCGAGATTCAGTGAATTTTATAATTCACTATTTTCAATGATTCAAAGATTTTCTTTTTATATTTCAATCAGTATTATTAATAACATTTTATATAGTTTTACTTTTATTTTAATTAACCTCCAATGTATTTATCAGGACACAGTATGATTACGAATATAAGTGCAAGATAAGTAAGTTTAAATTGCAAAAATGGACCCGGGGCACTAGGGTTAAACTGAAGAAGAAATTCAAGTGCTGTTGTACTCCAGCGTATGAATCCCCTAGGCACTTACAAATGGAAAACTACATGGAGAAAATTGTAACTGAACTTAGGAATGTGCAACAAATAAAATACAAACAAATAACTTACAATAATAACTGACAATACAACCATGGCAGCAAGTGTGAAGACATATAACTTATGCGCTGTTCCAGGAATAAATAGGATGGGGTGAGGTGTGTGAATGACTTCCACTTAAGTAAGGGGGCACTGCCACCACCACCACTGACCCATCCAACCGAATTCCAAAACAACACATGACAGTTTACATTGCTAAATTACCCCAGGCAGCACAATCGTATCCAGTGCATACCCTCACTTTAAGCAATAAATGCATTGGTGAACATTCCAAATCTTGTCATTATTTTTCCTGGAACAACCCAAAGGAACAAAAACACCTTAATACCCCAAACCAGGTTTTCAATCGAAGGTAATACATGACAAAGTATGTAAACTGGTTGAAAACCTAGTTAATGAAAACATAACAAAAACACTTAACATTTCTGAGAAAAATATTACATAGCTAGTTCTGTACAGCTAGATCCTGGAACCTGTTTGTTGAAAACATAATTTTAATGCATTTTTCATGACATGGCTAATTATAAATAACAAACACTTGTTATCTATTCCTTAGCATGTCCTTAACAGTATCCATATATATCTGTACTTTAACAGTGATCTAGAATGAAAGACATAACTTTAAATAAAATTTCAAAGACAATGACAACTTTTATAACCAATGTGACATTTCCAAATGGTAGTTGACTACTAACACAAGTAATATGAAGTCTTAAAAATAGATGGGAAGCTTTGAGCAGTTGGTACACTCATTACAAAACAAGACAGGGATATATCATAATCATATTCAGAATATCAGGCTTCAGGTATTACAGTTGCAGAGTGTTACACTTCCTTTTTCCATGTAACAAAAAGGGCATTGTTTCCATGCATTACAAATGCATATCAGACTAACAGCTGTAGATACTCTACGATAAGTTTTGTTAAGGTTTTGTAAAAATATATAGAACTGTAAGCGATTTCTAAATTACCTTCAAATTTGGTATGGTTGTGTTTTATACACTGAAACAGCTGAATGAGGAGGAGATGAATGGCACTTCTTAAACCTTCTTACCAACCAATATGTATATTTTAAAATTTTGAATTAACAAAAAAAATCTTACACAGGCAAACTGGCAAACTGGAGTCTGTGTCTGAACTCTGTTTCTTTTTCTTGGAGGAGACATTTCCTGAAAAAAAAAAAGATAAGTGCTTATTTTTAAACAAGCTAAGTTTATGTCAAGATTTTTTTGGTAAAAGGGGAACAACAGAAATGCATGTAGGCTTATGTTCAAATGATACCTGCCACAGGACCAAAAAAAGCACACATTTTATTAGTCAAAATAAAATCTAAACTTTTAGATTGAAGAGGTCCAGATTTTATTCACAAAGAAACTTGAATCATATTTTTGGGTCATATGTCTGTAGTTTAAGTGAATTTGTAGGATTTCCTCTCGCTTAGTAAACATAGGTTTACAAGAAAAGCAAGCAACATATTTTTTATAATCACACTTAGTGTTGGGAATCAAAGGTGCACATGTTTTTATACATTTTAAACAACAACTTAAGCACAAAACTTATACCTATTCCGTAAAGTAACACCAAATTCATTAAACAAAACTCTTAGCATTACACATCTCTGATATCTTTAATAATATCCTTTCCTTTTTAACCAACCATAGGTCAAAAATAGTAGCAAAAAGTATACATAATGTGTTCATAGATCTCTCGCATTAGAGGTTAGATTTAAAATGTTCACATACTTTCATTATTGATAGATGTAAATATCAACCTATTTCTATACAATTTAGCTAAAAGCTTCCCAGGGTGGGGACATACGAATTAGATGGTTTGAAATAAGACCAGATGTTGATATTTAGGTTTACCAATTTATTGCAGCCATCCACATGATCCCGTAACAGGGGTAATGGAATGTTTTCCCCGCACTCCAGACATGCCTCACTTGGTTGATCCCCGTCCATTTCAGTCTTAAAAAAGATTACATTATATATAAACAACCAGAAAAAAAAGAAAGTATTTTTTATCTCTGTAACAAGAGGTCATATATAGCTTTTGTTCATATGTGTATCAGTGTCTTGGAGCTTGTTGCACATGTATGTTTTCGTAGAAAGCAGCCCTCTTTATAATATCGCTCAAAATGGGAGTACTAGGAAAATTTATATTTAAGGCCCTAATACTAAGATACATGTATTTAGTATAATTTTATAAAAAAACTAATCATATCTGCCAACAGAGCAATTTGCATGGCAACATAGCACACAGCAGGAAATTTTGGTACCTACTTTTGAATTCAAATCCTATGTAACGTTTAGAATTTATTATTGTCCTAAAATCAATATTCAATGCTCTACTTCACTAAATAATAATCAAATCATGTGTAGCATTAGCCCATTACCACAGCTCTGATTCAAAAGAATTCATAGATAGACAGGGATGCCCAGAAATCAGGTTTAGCATTAACTAGGGTCTTGTTGGTAACAATTAACTCCCAGTCAGGAGGGACACAGTCAAGTATGTTACTATACTTAATTTAAACAGAGCCTAGAATACTTACACAAGTTGTGATATCAAGGTCTTTTTGTATAGGCCTAAGATAGCAAACTGCTGCCTGCAGGCAGCTTTCATCTGCTAGATATGTTGAAGTGAAACCTCCAGGGGGCATTGGTATTACTTCAAGGGATATCCGACTTCCAGGAGGTGTCCTTAGAAGTTCATAACCCCCACATGCCTTTAATTTCGGGAAGGCATTTTCCAACGCAGTGGTAAAGTCCGACGAATTTGTTGACTTGACCATGGTTAGACGCTTCTCGCCAAATCCCATGGAGTACAGCCCATATTTTTCTTCCCTGTTTGGTACCGTTTCCTAAAATAACAAATGAAGAATAATCTGACCCAAATACAATAGTTGTTTATTTACAAAATAGTATGACACGGCACCATTAAAACTAAATTGGTGACTTATAAATTAGCACATCATCACAGTTTAGGCAGCTCAGTTAGTATAACACCTGGAGCAGGAGGTTCTGGCAAATAACAGTCACGGTGAAACTTCATCAGATATTTCGGAGGTAAATTTGGAAAATCCTATCAATTAATATTTTTCTGCCATTATGTCCTGTAAAATGGTTTGTTATAAAACTGCTATCATGAAATACCTTTGCAATAATAATAAGAGCACAGAATGACATTTAAAAAAGTATAATTTTGGCATCGTAGTAAATGTCTCTTGAAAAAAATTAAAATGTCCTTCAAAAATGCCATTCAATTAAAAATTGTCCTGTGAATTTTCACATGTCAAATTAGTACTTTGGTGATTGAATACTAGAGTAATGCCACAACTCATGTTAAACAAGAGGACCCTGAGGGACCTGAGCCGCTCACCTGAACCTTCTGTCTGTGCTAGATTTTGTCCTCCAGGGCAGTATGAATTGTAACCAACCATCCGTAAATGTTGAACACCAAATATAAAAATCTAGACCTTGTAGCTGAAGATATTACAAGTTTTCCTAATATAACTGTGTAAATAAAATGTGACCCTCATGGCGGGCCATTTTTGACCTATAGACCAAATATCACAGCTCTAGACCTTATAGTTGCAGGCATGGAGATTTTTAAATCTTTCCTTATGCATGTATCTCTATGTAAATCTTCGCAGTGGGGCCATTTTTGACACCAGGGGCATAATTTGAACAAACTTGGTATCATCACTAAATTATGATACATACCATCTATAAAAGCCCCATACCATGCGGATTCAGACAAAAAATTGTTATAAGTTTAAACTTTGAAAATCTATTTTTAGCTCCTGCTGCCTTTTTGTACCATGGACGGGCACCATTTGAACAACTTTGAGAGAGGGTCATCCAAGGATCATTCTTGTAAAGTTTAGTGAAAATCAGTCAAGCGGTATAGGAGTTGTCATTTTAAGAAATTGTTGACGACGGACTAACAGACAGGCGGACAGATGACTCGCAACGGACAGAGTCCTTTCACAATAGCTCACCCTAAGCATGTTGTGCTCAAATGAGCTTAAAACAGAAATGAATCATATATTATGCAGCTTAATTTTGAACATAATGCTTTTCAGTATTACCTGTTTGCATCTGGGAATGACAGCAAACTTATGTGTCCAATATGACACCGGTCGTCTTTTTTCTGGCTGTCCAACTCGCCCCCCTCGACGTCCATAGCTCCGTCTGTTATATGGTCCAAATAACGATCTTATAGCTTGGACAGCTGGTGTAGAGCTGGTTGAAGTTGTACCAGTAGATGGCGGTACTGTGCTTGTCACAGTAGTTACCGGTGATTGCAGCAAATTTGCTGCCTCTCGCAGCAGTTGGGCAGCTCGGATTTGTTGACTCATGTTGCATCTATAAATAGACAATTAAACATATTTTTATAAATTGTAACAGCATTCTAGTTTTATAGGCAGCTTATGATTATATATATAACATTAAGAAATAATCAGCAGTCTGTGAAAAGGCTTTTTTGTTTCTTGTAAAAACATACAAGACAGATTTTGGCATATTTGAATTGTTACTACACATAACAACATTCACATTTTATAGCCCTTCCAAATCAACCTGGTGGTTGATGTTTTAAATTAATAAAACTATACACAATAACCATTAAACATACTCTTAAAACGAGAGTGGTTAATTATTGCTTATCACAATTTTCAAACTTCATGTGATGTAGTTGTAAATTCATTCAAAGAAATTATTATGCCAACAAAAACACTACAGACATATTTTTTATTTAAAACATCAAATATCATCATTTATCGCAAAACATTTCCTTTAAGTGTGCTTAAGTGTGCTTATGTACACATACCTTCCTCCATTTGACCCAGAAAACTGTGTATCATAATACAAAATTTGCTAGCATAATGATCTTAAAAGGAACACTTTTGACGAACTGTGGATTAAAAGTAAATTTTGTAAGTACTTCCAACTTCCGACTTTCATTGCATAAAACATTATTACAAAGTTCATAGCAAGAAACATATCCATACAACACAATGGATAGTACAATTAAAATAAACAAGAGCAATATTAAACAAACTTTGTTACTACAAATATTTTTTTATTATTATTATTAACGAAATTCTAATCTTATTTGCAAAATAAATGAATTTTGAGATACTAGTATAACATATATATTTTTTGTTATGACATTAAGGATTCAAATTTGTTCAAAGATGGCCAGTGACAGTAATATGGTTTGAAAAAATTCACTGTCTGTATCTTGGGCAAACTAGTAGAAAATTATATTCTGACTCAACTGAATTAATATTACAAGACTTACATAAACGTTCATTTTGAGATATATTTGTGTATCTTCCCGTTGCTATGGATAAATCATACTTAACGGTATAAATAACTGTCCACGATTTTGAATAACCAAAATAATGATAATAATAAATGGTCTTCTTTTCAAACTTGAAACTTCATTTCAATGATAGATAATCTACTCCTTAAGCGTCAACTTTCACACATAATATACTATCCATTGCTCACCATGGCAAGCCTTAAGTATAATTTAACTTTCACACGTAATTAGCTTCCTTTAATCCCCATACTTAAGATAAATACATGTGTTAACTTTCACACCTATACAACAAAACCCTACTATGGGGCCGTTTTAACCGATTTCAATATCATTTGGGGCCGTTTTGACCGAAAGTGGGGCCGTTTTAACCTGGGGCCGTTTTAACTTGGGGCCGTTTTAACTGGCAACCCATACCACTACGATATCGCCCCCATACAATCTCATAACATTTCTGGAATGTTCACACCACATTGAGTATATAGCGCCGGTTTGCAAATGGTGATTGTCACATGTTTACTTTGTCAATATTATTTGCCATTGATAGAATCAATATGATAATTTGGCTCCTTGGTTTAGAAATATTGTTTTAAATCAGTATATGGTATCAGTAAATTTGTTTCGCAAAAGTCCTTTAATTGGTAACATGGACAGTGTGATATTTGAAAACTGGCTCGTTGCAAACCTTGTGTTTATTATAGAGATATATCATATAGAGGGGACATAGCATTTGGACAATTACCTGTGGGGGGTTCACATCCTAATGATGGGCAAGTGATAGGCACTACACAGAGTAACCTAGAAGTGTACAGAATTACTGGGAGTTTCAGAATTTACCAGAAAAGATTGGCTGTAGCGAAACATAACAAACAAATACAAACATGCACAGTTGTCCGAATTCTCTTAAACGTCCGAAATAGTGGCGTGCTTTGATCGTTGATAAACTGGTCGGATTTTCTAAATCCATGAATGTTTATCATTATTTAACGAATGTTTGGAAATGATAATAGTCGTTTCTACTTTTTAAACTGACATAATATACGTACTCTGTGCAATTTTGCTCTATATTGAACAAACGCTTACCCACGCGTCCCTGGATTTCGTGGATTTTTTTCTAGAGAATATTTCAACGGTTACACCGTCAGAAATTACGGACTTGTACGGAAATATTGGTTCCCGGCCAAATGTATAAATTTCAAATGTAATTTCGCAAACTCCGCGCAGTGTTACTTCCCTTGCAGTACAGTAATCACTGCCTTCACAAATATCACGTGATGATAGAAACGGCACGTGATTGCAATTTACAAAATGGACGGAACACCTTTAAAAGAAATTCCAGCAACATGTTTCATTTGTTTAGAAAATAAACGATTTTATTCCATAAAAGGAAAAAAATGCAAAACGTTCGATACATGTCTGAATAGCTAACAACACATCCATGTTGATATTGTAATTTGTAAATCCTACTTTCAATTTGAAAAAAGACCGAACATTTCCGAATGTTTTTTTTAATTGTTATTTTTTTATAAAACATATTATGCCTATCAACTGGCGTAAAGTAATTATTTAAGAAAGGATATAAGAATAAATATATATGATTAAAAAAAATGCCATTAAAAGTTTTCATCCAATTTTGGATGAAAATCTTGTGGTGGCAGTGATTACTGTACTGCAAGGGAAGTAACACTGCGCGGAGTTTGGTAATTTCGTATTCGTGTTATTGCAGTTCGTATTCGTCTAGGTGCATTCGTATAGATTTTATTTCAGTGTTATGTAACCCACTTTGTATTCTTAAAAGAAAGGACGTTCAAGATCATAAGTTAAAACTAAATTATTCAAATTGAAAAGGAAGAAGTATGCAGCATAATATCTAATCACGTAGTTTAAACAAGAAGTAGAAACAATTGATCCTTACATTCTGCAGTATCAAAATACAAATGTTTAACTGTCAATTAAAAAGTAGCAGTTAAACTTGTTTAAATCAATTTAAATTTATATGATTATAGATAAGAATTTAAAGAATACGAATATGAATTAGATAAATAGAAATTGAAAGATAAACAGCGAATATATACCCAAATTCTGCTCCATAGGGGGGGGGGGGGGCTTAAGCGTTAAATCAGATAAAGCCATAGTTCTTTTAAATTTCTTAAAGTCGTTTAATCAGACTTGTACAAATTAATTTACGTGTTTGGCGTATGTTAACCAATGTACACATACTTTTTAATTTGGT
Organism: Mya arenaria; assembly: GCF_026914265.1. Taxonomy (NCBI): domain Eukaryota; kingdom Metazoa; phylum Mollusca; class Bivalvia; order Myida; family Myidae; genus Mya; species Mya arenaria. Next base: position 56,035,253 of record NC_069132.1, on the reverse strand, counting down.
CAATTCTTTTATAACAAAGGTCTGTTATTTGCAGTTTCACAGAAGATTTTCAATGATGTAATTATATACTATATAGAAAACCTGTCACCTCTTTTTCAGGGGAGCTTTAAACCACAGGGCCATACTTTGAACACTCTTTGTAAAAGACATCTACATTGTACACGTACGTCAGACTGCATGCACAATGCTATTAGGAAGTAGTTTTTATTTGAAAAGTGAAGAATTATTTTCTCACTCTCAACTATATGATTGCTTTGTCGCATCACGGGATTGGACGTACACTATATAATTGCTTCCCCGCATCACGGGATTGGACGTAAGCTATATAATTGCTTCCCCACGGGAATTAATAGAGTAGATTATGTGCTCTTCGCTTAATTCAAGAAAACAACGTACATTATGTCCTTCTGGAGACGTTACTATGTAAATAATTTACTTTACGTGATGACATCACAAATGATTCTGTTTTTGAGTGTAAGACCGGTGTTACATGTACACGATGTCCGCTTCCGTAGTACGCATCCGTGTTACGTGATATTACGTTTTATGTGATATTCAAAACAAACACCGTTTTCCATGCGTCCAAAAATAAACGAAAAGAAAATGTCATCTGCCTTCCCGCTTATGTCAGTTTTGGTCCTGCGGATGTCGACTGAGTGCACCTAACTGTCCGCTCAGCATTCGTTCTCTTCGTTGCATTCAACTATAGCTCAGCTATAGCATGCGGCTAACGTATACCCGGGCGACATTTCGTTACAGCTGATGTGTCCAAATGTGGCTCCTTCCACGGACTCTATCATAGTGTATCACTTAAGATCGGTATAGGTATTACCCAGAAGTATATGATTCCGCCTCTTATATCAGAGAGCGTGTATTCGATCCCCACCAGGGGAACGTTTTTATGGTCTCTCAAAGGACACTGTTCTGGTTTCTGCCCAGGAAACGGACACGAGAGTGATCTCTATCGAAGCTGCCTTCATAACGGAGACCTTTAAACCTAACCTTCCTATAACTTCCTTTCTGAATGTGTAGGTTCTCAGTGATGTACTTGGTTGAGTTCGATAGATATTTCGTGTATGCCGTGAATGGTGTGGTGGCGGACTGGCAGACGACATACTGGATACTCACTAACAGCACGGATCAAATAACCGCAGGTAATACCATATATGTCTGAAATGTCAGACAAATTACACGTTATGGCCATAAATGTTGAATTTAGCGGTCATTGGGGTTGCAATAGGGGTCAAGGTCATGTAAAAATTAGAGATACAATTTTCGCTCAATAGCTTAAGTTAGGAATGATGTATAGTGATGAAAATTAGTGAATAGTGGTGAAACTTAGTGTATTGTAAGATCATTTGGAGAGGTAAATCGGGAAGACATTTGAGGTATGTGGGGTCAATGTAAAGGCCGTTGCTACTTAAACAGAAGAACAATTTCCGCTCTATAATTATAGTAATATATGGTGTGTTTATATAGTGATGAACTTAACATTGAGATTGCATTTAGATTTTTGGGGGATTAAGGTCAATTTCACATTAGAATAATTTTCCGGTCAAAAAACTTAATTTCGGAATGGTGTATAATTGAAGTGGTAACACATTGGTTTAAAGCAAGGTCAAGGTCAGATGAAAATTAAGATTGCATCTCGAGTTTGAAAGGGTCAATGTCATGACCTGTGTTACTAATATGGTAAATAGTAAAGAATGTATATAATAAAAGTAAAGTAACTACTATGCAACGTAATGGTTAACAAGCTCATGTGGAAGGTACGCTTTGGGTTGTATTTTGGGGTCACTATTACGAAACATGTCAATGTTTTTAACATGAGAATAAGAGTGTATAGCACTTGCATGTCAAACATTAATTGGGACTGGTTTCGGTCGCAGTGACCATGGTAAAGGTTGCTGTAAGTTTGGAAGTTTGGAAAAAAGATATTTCAGTTAAAAGCTTATGTGGAGACGTAGCTTGAGTATTCATTTGAGTCTCTTGGATCAAGATCAAATTGATGTTACTTACATTTAAATATAGAAGTAAAACGGTTTCCGCTCAATAAGTTCAGTTTTCGAATGTTACATTGTGATGTTACGTGGCCATATTTTCTGGAAAGTCTTGATCGTTTCATGCTTTTTAAGAACTGTATTTCAATTCGCTAGTGTATTTACATTTTATCGTGCTTACCTTAGAGGTAATTTTGTTTTAGAGCCTCAAAGTTCTTAATAATATATCATATAAGAATATCACACACTTCATATCAATGAATTATAGTGCATAACTTGATCCTTATATAACTGACATAATGTTGTTCAAAAATGCGAGATTGGTGCTTGGCATGTTCATGTGGAGAGGAAGGTTGGTTGGGTCAAGGTCACTGTTGCCAAACATAACTTAAAAGGTATCTTGACAAAATATTTAGTTAATAATGGTAATATTTCTGAAGCTTATTGTGTAGCAAGGTGATATGGAGTTGTACCATAGTATGTATTAGAGGGACTAGATACCAGATGATACAACTGCAAGAAAAAAATAAAATTATCAAAAACTTACAGCCCCTTTAAGGGTTGGACAATGAATAAATAAATTAATTAATTAATTGCAGGTGTGAGTAACTACGTTCCCGTGGCGGCAGAAGCGCTTGCTCTTACATATACATTCGTACCGGATAACGCTAACACGACAACAGAGGCGACCCCCGCCTAGAACCTCCCGGCCACTGTCTACAATCCGATTTTACTTGTCACCATTTGTGTTTAATATTGGACATTTACAATACGATTGCACAATTATATTTGATAAACGCGATCATAGCATTAAAATACAAATGTATATGTCTTTTGTTAAGAACGGATGAGGATATATATTACGAGCTCCCGGCCATATCGCATAAATCTGTCATTTTATAATTAAGTCCCATATTGAAAAAAACACACACAAATATGAACATGGAGTGATGAGAAACAAGCCCTTATATAGACACGGATAATTATGGAACGTCTTAACTGTCTTATGTTGGGATCCCTCTAACGCCAAATCATGGACACACCCAACGAATATAGTGATATTTGTTATTTTTGATGAAAATGGAGTATTCCACAAAATACGGATGTATAAAGTTAAAAAATTAAATACGGACGTACAATTGGACATACAATTGTAAAATTGTATGAAGATATGCTGGCGACACCATCTTTTAAAATTTGTATCGATTGTTTGAATATGGCTTTTAAAGGTTCTTGCTTAATTTGGGGTCGCTTTATATCATGATTAAGTAAACCTATTTTGCTTGACACCTGATAAAAAAATTCTTAACTAAACGCTATTTATTTAACATGTTCCTAATATATCACAGCTTTAGACGTTTTTGTTTGGTTCCAAATAGTAAATTAATTGGTAAAACAATTTAATATTGTAGATAAAATCACATGTTACATTGCCTCCAGAAATGGATTTTTCTCCAATAATGTCCTTTACGCTACAGAAAATACATCTTGGGCCTAAATCATCATACCCTGACACATGGATGGAAAATACATCTTAGGCCTAAATCATCATACGCTGACACATGGATGGAAAATACATCTAAGGCCTTGACCTACATACCCTGACACATGGATGGAAAGTACATCTTAGGCCTTGACCTACATACCCTGACACATGGATGGAAAGTACATCTTAGGCCTTGACCTACATACCCTGACACATGGATGGAAAATACATCTTAGGCCTTGACCTACATACCCTGACACATGGATGGAAAATACATCTTAGGCCTAGACCAACATACCCTGACACATGGATGGAAAATACATCTTAGGCCTTGACCTACATACCCTGACACATGGATGGAAAATACATCTTAGGCCTTGACCTACATACCTTGACACATGGATGGAAAATACATCTTAGGCCTAGACCAACATACCCTGACACATGGATGGAAAATACATCTTAGGCCTTGACCTACATACCCTGACACATGGATGGAAAATACATCTTAGGCCTTGACCTACATACCTTGACACATGGATGGAAAATACATCTTAGGTCTTGACCTACATACCCTGACACATGGATGGAGAATACATCTTAGGCCTTGACCAACATACCCTGACACATGGATGGAGAATACATCTTAGGCCTAGACCAACATACCCTGACACATGGATGGAAAATTCATCTTAGGCCTTGACCTACATACCCTGACACATGGATGGAAAGTACATCTTAGGCCTTGACCTACATACCCTGACACATGGATGGAAAGTACATCTTAGGCCTTGACCTACATACCCTGACACATGGATGGAAAATACATCTTAGGCCTAGACCAACATACCCTGACACATGGATGGAAAATACATCTTAGGCCTTGACCTACATACCCTGACACATGGATGGAAAATACATCTAAGGCCTTGACCTACATACCCTGACACATGGATGGAGGTTACATCTTAGGCCTTGACCTACATACCCTGACACATGGATGGAGAATACATCTTAGGCCTTGACCTACATACACTGACACATGGATGGAAAATACATCTTAGGCCTTGACCTACATACCCTGACACATGGATGGAAAGTACATCTTAGGCCTTGACCTACATACCTTGACACATGGATGGAAAGTACATCTTATGCATTGACCTACATACCCTGACACATGGATGGAAATACATCTTAGGCCTTGACCAACATACCCTGACACATGGATGGAATATACATCTTAGGCCTTGACCTACATACCCTGACACATGGATGGAAAATACACTTGAACTTGTTAACAGAGCATGTACGTTATGTACAACTACTGTATAAAACTCATTTTTGTTTGTCGATTTTGTTATTAATCCGTACCATTATTTCGTGTGTTTTTTACATACAGATTCTAATCTAGTAATTATCTTCATACAGCAGGCACTGACAGAGAGAAAAAATAACCCGCTATTAGATCAATAATGCACAAAATAAAAAATAATTCAGAGTAATTTAAAGAAAAATATTGTTCAGTATCGTTATTCCTCCGTGTCATCGGCAAAGCATTAGTAAAAATAATGTTACAGTGTCATCTCTTACTGTAGCTTGCAGATAGGATGTAGATGTGATATGTTATAGATAGAATGTTGGCTTACGTGAACTGTACCTAAAGGGATGTAACATACAGCACTAGCGTATATACAGAAGTTTGTAACGGAAGAATCAAAAGTGTAGGTAGAATCCGTTCGCCGCTTGGGGCGCATATTTGGGCCGTTATATATCCACTACCAAAAGCTCTATTTTTTACGAAAAAACATGGTCTACTTTTGCCAAAAGACCTTCACGACAAGTCACAATTGGGAATTTGAAGAAAAAAGACGGCCGTATTCTGTATGAAATAATATCCGTACAAATGGTTACTATCAAGTTCGATATAAGTTAATATATAATATTATCATCTCATAAGTGTCTTCAGATCTTAACAACGCCCAGCATCCTCTTATGACACTATATATAGATAAAACACTCGAAATACAGATTTTATTTTTCTAAGAAACGTAAATATCCTTGACCTTGATCCATATAGACCAGCAGGAGCTCGGGTGGAAGGGCGGTGTACACCTCCGAAATATTTTTCATGACTTTACCCACAACATACGCATGAAGGCGTGAAAATACGCTTTGCGAAGAAATAATCAAATCAAATTATCACATACCTTGTACTTCGATATATCCCTGTACCGCACCTTCCGACCAAGTGACCACAAGAACAAATGGCCAGCAAATATTCACTCACATGATCGACGGATCATCTGTTCATCTGACCTGTAATAAAATGGTTGGGCGTTACTTGAAGTAATAGTTTAGAATATAGCAAGTACAATCTTACTGTTTGAGAAGGGGCGGAGCCAGCGCAGCAAATGTTTGTACATGTACTTAATAATTTAATTTTAAAATATCGTTCATAGTAAACGTTTTTCGCAAATAAAAGACGTTCTTTTCATTTGAATTTTATGTTTAATGTTGGGTATCTCTTAAAATTGGCTAAAAGGGTCCCGCAGGTATTTACTGCTAACTGACTGATTGGCTGCCATTCGGGTGGTGGGGGATACGTGTTTAATATATTTAATCTTTTACGTCATCCATGCTTATTTCAATCACTTATTTGAATGTTTAAACTTAAACTTTTTTGTTAACTTTCATTCGAATTAAGATAAAAATGTATATTCGCACGTAAACCTATTCAGCCGCGTTGTTTCGTGCATCAATATTCGTCCTGAAACACCTTAACAATAATAATGGCCAGTTTAAGAAACACAGGATTAGATCAATTAGGAGTACCATGCAGTAAACAGACGCTAAGTGTTGATTAATTGACTGATTCAATTTCCTAGAGATTTCGTAACCTGATACAATGCTCGATCATGATCAAGATGACAATCTGTAATTATTAATAGCAATAAATTGATTAATCCAGATATGTGAAGATATGTAATTATAAATTAATGTGTTTGCCCATATTAAGTATTCGAATCTGACTTTAAATCAAGTCAACACCACCCTGTAAAGCTTGTGGGCTCTATTTTTCTTAATTATTGTTATGAAATTTATTTTGTTTAAACAAACTGATCCTTACGTAACAAGTACCATTCAATTTTGAAACAAAACGACCTATTTATTAAAAAGGTTATATAACTGAAACGAGTCATTAAGTATTGTTCTAGCGGATCGGTGGTGCAGTGGTAAGACACTTGTCTGTCAATACAGGGGTTCCGTGTGACAGTGCTAGACACTGGTTCACGTAAAAGAACCACAATACAGCTCTAAACAGAGTTTCATTCTGTCTGTGCATTATGCTCAAAAACCTAATATGACTAACAATCGGAGCTCTCGCCGAATGAGCCTTGCCCGAGTGCCAGTATAAATAAACTAATACAACTTTGTTATGGGATCGATTTGTAGGCAAGTGACAGGATAAATTCCAAATAAACTTTATGTCCGAATGATATAAATAATGATTGTTGATAATAGTCGGTGCTTATTGTTGTACTCATTGGGATGAATGTGTGATATAACAAAGGCATACGTGTAAACTGCATAAAATCAGATTAACAAGTGCTATTAAAGAGTCCAGCATCAGCATAACTATATAAAACAATGCATGCAAAAGAGTTTACAAGAAAGACCATTGATGCAAAGCATCAAAGGGCGCCGTTTAATAGTTTATGCACTTGTTATATGTTGAAAAACAAGGAATGTCAAGGCCAACAAGCATATTATGGTGCATTGAACCGCATCTATGAAATTCTCAAAATGTTTGTAGTTTTCTGCATGACAACATAGGCAAAAGCATTAAAATTGAAGATTTGAGAAGGGGTGGGGTACATTAATGAACAAGACAGAATTAGGGTGCTTGTGCACTGTACTTTTTGTCATTGCCACATACCCATATACCAAGTTTTATTTCAATACCATAAGTAGTTTTAAAGTAATGCTCTGGTCAAGAAAAAGCGGCAAAGGGCAATAATTATGTAATTAGCTTAAAAACAGCTATAGTCATTGTGCACTGCACTTCCTCTCGTTGTGCTAAATACCATTGAATGATGTTTAATGAAATTCCAAAAAAAAGTAGTTTTCTAGTTATGCTCCGGACAGGAAAAGATACAAAGGGAATAGCTCTTGCAATACGCTGAAATAGAGTTATTGTTCATGTACACTGCAGTTCTAATCATATAGGGGGAGGGGGCAACGTCACCATGCTGGAATGACAACTTGTAGGGAAAAATAAGTTACCTCATTCATCATGAAGAAGTGATATGAAATAACAATTTGTTTAGTACTTTAATAAATATTATCATTTCGTCCGAAAGTTGCAAACATAAATAGAACATAATTATTGAACTGTAAAGTTGCAAACATAAATAGAACATAATTATTGAACTGTTATATAAAAAGTGAACATTGTTTACTAGATGAAATGCATTTATAACATAACATGCCTTGTTTTTAGCTGTTTAATAATACTAATGTTAACTTCTTCATTTACATAGTAAAGAAGAGTAGAAAATGGATGTTTTAGTTGATATTAACACAAAAACAGCATGTGTCTTATTGGACAATGGCATTTTTTTCAAATATGATAAAAATAACGCATTCAAACTGAATATGTATCAGACTATGTATGAAGGAAATAATACTGTTTCTATTTTTCATAAAGGTTTTGAAATACAACAATGCACATATAAGCATAAATAGGCCAAATATGCAAAAAAATAATAGTAAACAATGTGTGAAAGTGATACTGAACACTTAAAATAATTTCTTTGTGCATTAAATGAATATATACCAGAAAAGCAATACTAAATCAAGTCCAAAATGTATAATAACATGAAGAACACCCCTTTATGAATATCTTCATAACAAATCAGAGTACATGTAAACAATAACCATTTATATTATTAGTATCAAATGTGTCCAGTTTAAAGTGTGTTTTCATTTGCATTAAATTACATTGTAATATATACCAGAAAAGCAATTATAAAAATCCTTAAATGTATAAGAAACTGAAGACAATAAAGAATAACACCCATTTATGAATATCTACAAAACAAATCAAAGGTCACCTATATATAAAACAATAATCATTCGTATAATTAGTATCAAATGTGTCTAGTTTTTGTGTGTCTGTTCATAATCTTTAAATGAGCATCTTTAAAGTGAAACTCTTATTTGAAATCAATACATATAATTGTATATATAACACACATTAAATTGAATGAAAAAACAATAACTACTTACTAAATAATGCATGTACTGAAATATCGTTTACTGATAACAAGCTTGTCACCCTGTTTATAATAGCAGAATGCATGACAAATATTAAATGATCAATTGGTGATTGCTAAAAGATTTACTGTGGTCTACTGTAGTATCACAAGGCAGAAATACCATGTTTTATGTTCATTCTTATTAGCAAATTGAACTCAAGATCCTTCATTAGAAACATTGTTGTTGACATCTTTCAACCCATTTTGAAAAATAAAAACAATAATATTAATTATCATAAGTCTTATTGGGGAGTAAGAGTGCATCTTTAAAAATAGTGTGTGTGTTTTTTCACTTAAATAGGTAACAATTCAATTTGACAAATGAGACAAAAGTTAGGAAATAGAAGTAGTAATTGTACATAAAACAAAACATCAACACAAATTGACAAAGCTCAATATAACAGGAAATCTATATTATGAAAACACAAATCCTTAAAGGCCATAATTATTTGAACTGAATTAAGGTATAAGTAATACTCACTTTTATAAGCTTTTACGGACAACATAGTTATTATCATGGTACGTTATGGGACTTTTATCCTAATTTTGAAGATTTTTTACTGTTAATTAAAAATATTTTGTCTTTATTTGATTTTTTTTTCACATTATCAGAGATTATGAAATAAACACAACAGTTTCTGGTAAAATAAACTTCAGTTAACAGAAAAATTACGTTCAACCGAACATATTATTGATACACATGGAAAAAAATCATTTTGATTGATCTTGTGAGTCTTCGGAACAGAGCAGTATTTCGATGTTTGAAAATATATAGCAGTTTTATAAATTCATAAAAAATAGTTAATAATAAGACAACCTGCTGAAATCATTTAAATATTTTCTATGATGTCTAATGAACAATTCAGAAGACAATTCATGATAGTTTACCGTTCAGTTTTGAAGAAAATATACATAATGTCATGTAACTATACATTTTTATAACTAATAAAATGCTTAAAAATCAACCTTTTCCTTGTAAAAAGCTCAATTGGACTTATTCATAAAATGTAATCATTCAGATAAATGAATTTTACTTATGATACTAACTCAGAATTCAGATTTAAAAACAATGAATGTACTTATAAATTAAAATATGTAAAGAAACAAGAACACTAAGTAGGCGGTAATGCCCCTCCAAAAATGTCAGAGTGAAAGTTCTCAACTATAAGGCCACACCAAATTAATGTTTAGTTCCTCGGATTTTTGCCAAAAAAATTTGGAGCGAAAAAAAAATAAAAAAATTTTTTGTCAGTTTTCATAAAAACCGAAGCGAGCGAAGAGCGAAAAATATATTTTTCCTTATATTCAATATAAATAAGAAAGATTGTTCAACATAATTGCCCTTAAACCCATTTTAATTCCGTCTTGAACTGAACCTCTAATGGACATTGGGAAAATGTCGGAATACATACTATTTATTCATCCGTGTTTAGTACAAACATTATATGGATAAATCTAATTTCTTATATAATTAAAACGTACTTAAATATGACGATCATTCATAATAATAAATAACCCTGCTTTAAGTGAAAAATTTGAAACGACTTGTATAAATCTACCTGAATCAGTTTAACATCATATGCAACTGTATTTAGACAGAACTTAGGATTTGTAAAAATGATCACTTACACAGGCATCATCAAACATCAGACTCCATATAACATAGACTAAATTTTGTTTTTATTATCACAGGAAATGCAATGACATGTGCTTATTAAAACAAAAAGAACAAGGTTATTTTTCAGAGTACTTTTTTTGGTTATTTAGATGTCTTTATGCACTGTCCAATTGTATATGCCCCCCACCCCTAAGTCTGGAATAGCGGGGACTTTGACTTCCGGTCTCTCAAAACCCGGGTAAAATACCCGACCTGCAGCCGCCCGTACGAAATGATCAGGCGTCAACCAGCTGGTTGACGGGCGTCAAAGAGGCGTCAACCAACTGGTTTTTGCCTCGACGTGTTTAAAACCAACTGGACAAGAGCAGGTCATTTTTCTCAGTAAAGGAGGCGTCATTTACAAACCAAGCGTCAAAAGAAACTGTAACAATTTTTCAGCCTCTAAGTATTGAGGCGTCAATTTCAAACCAAGCGTCAAAAGGAACTTCGGAAAAATTAAAGCCTCCAAGAAACTTAAACAACTATGGAATTATCTTAAATGGTACATTAAAGTTTCATTTTTTATAATTTTCCACGGGAATACAGAAAGAAATTGCCACTCAAGGTGACTAAAGTCTAATAATTGTTTCCCAATGTGATAAAATTACAAGGGAATAAAAAATGAAACTGGAAAATCATTGAAAAAATACTGTTCTCTACTGTATATAAGCATTATGCATTAGAATTTCTTTTGAAAATTATTCATTTCAAAGTAAACATTCACATTAAAACCATATTCTGCATTTCAAACTCTTTAATTTGACTTAAATTGAGAATGATTTTTAATTTCTGCTTAATTTCAGAACTTATCTTTGACAAATTACTATGATGAAGCTTGAATAAATGATCGCATACAAAAAAAATCATTATTAATATTTATTTATAATAATATATATTTTTTGTTGTAATGTTTCTAAATTTATAGATTTATTTTGTTATGTTAAAAGTAGCAAATAATAAATTCATAGCAATAAACATTTATATTTAGAAGAACAGTAAGCATTATACTGCTTAAAAGTTTAATACTGATAGTGCTTCCAAATTTCTCCCTCCATGAGTCCAGGTATATAACAGCCTGGGCTTATCAGTCCATTCAAAAGTCAGGCAATAAAGCTTCCTGAAGGGTTTTATCTAAGCCAATCAGCATCAAGTAAACATTCATCTGTGTAGGAAATTCAAATGTATGGAGAAGAATCATGTAAACATATGGCGGTTTCTGAAGCTCATATTTTGTGTGGATAAACCTTTTTCCTTATCATTTGAAAGGTAAGAACAGTTTCAACATGTATCTTTAATACTATTACACAGTAAAAAGAACATAAATACAAAATGGTTTGTTATTAAGTATAATGTTTTTGCAATTATTTATCTGGCAGCATTTAATCATTCTGTATATTGCTCCCTGAACCTCCATTAACACAAATGTCCCAATGGGATGTTTTGAAACCTGGTGATTGTTACAAATACAATTTGTTTAAGCATATGGATATATGCACGATTTCAATTACATGAAAGTATAAGCTGCATTTAACTTTATATATACTCTTCTTTATACAGTGTTAAGCCTGAGCATGATCTTCACTTATCTATTGATGATCATGTGGGTGTGTATGTGTGTGCCTAATGATCCTATTTAATTACCATAGATGACCAATATTGTGTCTGTGACAAAGATGAGGATCCTGTGACCAACAAGATTTGATGGGAAAGTTGGAAAGCTAAAGAACATGCTAAAAATGGTGGGTTGCTGACTGTTATTTCATTTTGTTTCACCTTTGAAACTTTATTCTTTTTATGATTTACAAATATAAATCCCTGTAGGCATGAGGTAAAACTATGAATTATCTTCTAACAATTACATCCCTCTTGTAATTATAGTTATAGATCCGGAAATCATCATTTGAATAAATACATTAAAATTTATTTTAACAGATTACGTTCCCAGATGGTGCAGAAAGAATGAAGCAGAATCACCAACAGCAGCAGAACTAAATGGGGCGATAACGGAACATTTAGGTTCCTTCTGTCGAAAACATATTAAACACAGAATATGAACTCTTAAAACAATAAGTGATAGTAAAAATGTGTAAAAAATAACATTTTCAGCTATGCCTTTTTTAAGAAAATATATTAAACAATGTTTTACTGTCCTGTTTTGCAAAATATAAATTGTTCTCAACTCAAACTGGTTGTGTTCAAGTAATGCCAATTTTTGACGTCACTTATTTTTTTGACACCTGTTGTTTTTTTTGACGCCTGGTTTTTTGACGCTTGTTTTTTTTACGCCTGGTTTATTTGACGCCTGGTTTTTTAAAAACCAGCTGGAATTTAAAACCAGCTCATTTGCATAATGTTGGCATATAGACGCCTCTTTTCCGCTTGGTTGACGCTTGGTTTTAAATTTGACGCTTGGTTATCCATATGAGTGCTAGATTTAAAAAATTTACTACCAACTGGTTTTAGTCTGATTTTGACGCCTGGTTTCCTGCTCACAACCAGGCGGTTAATTTCGTACAGGGGGACACACTGCTGGTATAATCCCTGCCAAACGGCCCCGCAACCCCGAATACCTATGTGAGGCCCATTCCAGACTATTTTCAATATGAAGACAAAACCACATTCACTAGGCACTGCGGGCCACCTGAAAGGTAAAAACACAGCCCATTGCCTCTGCTGTCCCCGGTATACCCCTGGAATAAGGGCGAGGGGTGGGCGGGGCAGTGGTTACAATTGACAAGTGCATTACAATCCCGGATAATGCTGCAAATAAAAACAAAATTAGAGTGATAAACTTATGCTTACTTACGTTGAAGAATATCCAGACCAGGGTTTATATCGCTATTTGTGAAAAGATATTTGTTCAAAACTGTTGTTTTGTCAGAATTTGATCAAAAATGACCTTGATGCATCAATTTGGACCAAACAATGACTCATGTTCCAGTAAAGTTGACGTGTCATCGTCGTAACGAGGTAAAATTATTTTGGTCCCTTGTATTATGACTTGAATAAAATAGTACTAAGTTGATCATTCCGATTTCCATTCAAAACGAGTCACTAATTACGCAATATAATCGCTACCAGTCTCAGATACACATTCTTTATTGCATAAAGATTGCTTTAAATAATGATCCTTTAGTGCATGAGACGATCAACAATGACTTCAAGCATGCTCAAAACATATTTATTGTCAAAAATAAGATTTATTTTCTTAACTTCGAGCCACATTGTTTATACCGGAAGCGGCCATTTTGATCGAATTTATTGAAACCCATGCTAAACCGATCAATATACAGTATGAAAACACTACGCATCGGTAACCTCCCTTTACAAAAACACGAAAACTAGCGTAGAAAAATTATACTTGATTATTTTTAGCCTTTTAATAAATTATTACCGGAAAAAAATCTGCTTGGCGATCAAAATGGAGGTGCGGGCTCACAAAATAAATAAAAATTATTTTTTTTTACATTTTCAAAAAAATAGGAGCGGTAAATCCGCGGAACGAAATATCAATTTGGTGTGGCCTAATGTCTTTTGAATATTATAACATGTAAACAGTCTCTGTTGGTAATCGATGTCTATTTGTTTTATTTAGTCAATGGTATTCTAACATTTAGAACTTTTCATAATAATTCTTCACTCTTCAACATTTGAAGTTTGGTTTGTTCCCATGCGTTTGTACTTGTAGTGTCTGCACAGATGAAAATTACTCAATGCTGAGTCAATGGTGATTTAACAGGTCTTTACCCATCTAGAATGTTTAGTGCTGTAAAAGAAAAAAAAGTACTTTCTAACTAATTTGTATAGATAATAATACTGCCATACATATACAAAATAAAATATAAACAGTTTAATATTTCTCAACATTATTTAAAAACAACAACAATAAGCTGATACATACATGTATATAATATAAAGAAAATTACTAAATTTATCAATAAAATTCATCATCACCACCACCATCACCACCGTGGTGGATTATTGAAAACAGTGAGTTTATAAAACAACAAACACCAACTCAAATATGTTTTATATGAAATACTCACATCATCTCTATCAGATGTGGATAGACATGGATGTCAAATCTGTCTCAATGATCCAACAAAGTATTTAATGCAGGCTGGAATTCTTCATATAATAGTAATATTCAGTCCTTTTCCTGCCTGAAAGAAATTAGACTTCTGATTATCAACCAACAGAAACTACAACCGTAAAATACAAATGCACATGTATTAATTATACATTCTGCACTAATATTCGTTTTAGCCAAGAGTAAGGGTTGGTAGGCACAAATGTGTAGATGTTGTGCATATGGTTGATAATGATTCACAACAGTATGGCGTTCAACGAGACCTACACCAAGCAAATGAATGTCGCTTGTGTCCAAGCTGTTGTGGCTTCCAGCCCGAAACCATGTACATCTTTTAATACAGGTTTATTTTGAAAATATGCAGTTTGTAAACAAATAATGGCTATTTTTAAGTCTAATATTTTTCTAAGATAAAACAATCAAATAAAAGATTACATACTCATATCATATACATAAATGATGTACATAAATACATTTAAAAATATGTAACATGTACATAATGCACCAGTCAATTGTAACCACGGCCCTCCAGGTCTGGTGATATGCCGGAGATATGCCGGGGAAAATGGGCTGTGTTTTTAACTTTCAGGTGGCCTCGCAGTACCGGGTGAATACGGTGGTTTTGTCTTTGAGCCAGATATAGCAGGGAATATGCCTTACCTAGGCTCCCTGGGGTACGGGGCATATGGCGAGGATTTGACCATCAGTTCGTCCCCGCAGGACGAGGATTTTACCCGGGGTTGGCTGGACAGAAAGTAAAAGTCCCAGCTATTCCTCGGACCTGGTGGGGCTTTGGTTACAATTGACTGGTGCATTATAAGTAGATGTAAAGTATGTAACATGTATATTTATAGTACATGTAGAAATATTAAAACGCTGTCTTAACGTTTAGCAAATAAAAATGATTTAAGAATTCCAAAGAAATTAAAAAACAAACATTTTTGAACACATAAACTTACACAACTACTCAAGGATACTTACATGAATAGCCCTTTGATACGAATATCCCAATTCCATGCTGATTGTTGACATTAGGTTTTTCGACAGAAAATCTTCTCTTACGCGTATAATTCACTTATAATCCATGTTTTACTGTAATGACTCAAATTGTTAGATGAATCGTAATCAACTGTCAGTGTGCACTTTTAGTGTTTACTTATTTTAAACGTATATTCATGACAAAACCGAGTTTCCAACTATTAATCGACGATGTAGAAATTCCATTATTGACCTATGAATAGCGGGGAAATACCTTCTGGTTCTAAAAATAGCAACATCCGGATATGTGTAGTGTTCTAAAAATAAAACAACTCGGGGGCAATCTTAATACAATTTTACTAATGTCACCTTCAACACATTAAAAATAAAGTTAGGTGAACATTTAATCCAATATCGATTAAATTAAGGAAAACAGCTTAACTCATTGTTTATTAATGCAGTAAACATAACAAAACAACATAAAACATAATTATTCCCATTCACATAATTACCGGTCCACACATTTTACATTTCATTCGGAACTCCTCCGAATATTTACATTTCCGGCACATGATATTACAGTTAACCAATCGGAAAACGTAAACGAAACGGGAACAGTTATTAAACTTATTTGTCGTTCTTCAAATATAATGTTTTGAAGATAAATTGAAGACAATCTATTCAACCACAAATAGCATTTTTTACACCCATGCAATCGCCATCCATTTGCATTTTTTAATCATAATAAAATAACAGTAAAACCCAACAGTCAATCAACTTAAAAACCGCTCCTACCACTAACTAAAATAAATTCCCATTCCATAATAGGCGCGCTCTCCAGAGCGGCGTCAATGATTTAAGGGAAGTTACGCAATTTAACTAATTGGCCGTTGTATAAATTCAATACGGCATCTTTCTCTCTTCATGAATATATTGTTTGAATCAATTTTAAGTTTTTAACACACTCACTTTAGACAGCAAATTTAAGTGCTACAGTTAAACTAGTGGTGAGCGGCTTGAGCGATGATTCCTTCTATGTGATATTCAAAAAAAAAGATCATATGAATGGTAGCATGGAACTTGCTTGCCCGCTCTATCGTCTGCCCGTCCACACACCAAAACCATGAGCAGCAGAATAAAACGGGCATCATAGCAAAAGGTGGTATTCAGATATACCTAAACTTGTATACTAGTGTTTTATTCTACTACGCATATCAATTTCTTTTTTAAGGGAATGTGGGCACAATTGTAGTACAGAAAATACTCCTTCAATTTAGATCACAGCATAACAAAGAGAGTATAACAAATTATTTATAAATATACCTACATTTGTATTTAAACAAATTATCCACAGCACTATACGGAAATAAGAAGCATTAGAATATTCAAAGGAAAATGACATACATGCGAAGGGGTGGATATTTTTTTAACTTACACACATATACATAGCAATACAGAGGAACATGACCCAGCTTACCAAGGAGTATGAACGCCAATAAACGTTTGCTAAAACTGAGGTATATATTAATGGATAATAATATAGGATATATGTTCTTCCATCTTACATACAATGCTACTGGGTAGATTTCGTCCATTTAGCTAATTTCACTTCAAAAGCAGTGCAAGCAGAAGGGAGAAAACCGCACTGAACTTAATATGTATTGTACATCTGAATTCCCTGCCCTGTAGTGTCTTATTTATATAATTATTATGCAATATAGTTCCAATGAGGTCAAAACCAGAACTTCAATGAGTTTTACCTTTCATATCCGTGTTTTTAAGTGTGTTTTACTGTTAAAATGCGCAAAATAGTTCATTCTCTTACATAAACTTATTTCGTTAGTCAAACAATATTCCAGTTATGTTTCAGAGACTTATCAATTGTCATTGAAATCTGGTACTTTACAGTATGATATTCAATTCCACATGGGCTCGGTTGAACTTTAACGGTCTATTACATAAGTTTTGAGCTAAAGCTCAAGTCTAACAATAGTACGTTTGCTTGGAAAGAACGTGTTTCTGGGTGTTCCGTTGAGGATAAATATCCCGGTAATTGTTTTAATCTTATCTTCATAAACTGTTGATCTGGAAATCTGTAAGCATTGTGGACTACTTTATTTCCAGTCCGAATTTATAATATAGTTAATCTATGTGTGCATGGAAATCAGTTGTCGTCAAATATACTTTTTGGATTTTTCTTTACGGAACGGACACACATGATAGATATTTTTTCTAGCATACATAAATTATATTTTTATGGAGAAAATACATAAAAAGGCGCATTTTTGTACGTATCACCAAAAAGCACGTGCGATGATGTTTACTGACGTCATGACGTGCAGTAATTTGTATTCACTGCATACGCCAAGAAGTTACTTCAGTATCACGTCTTTTAAGGTTTTTTTTGGACTAGGGCACTTGTGGCCTAGTTCATAGCCATAACCGCGATATCTGCATTTTCAAGCCGCATCTTGGGGTTCACTGACGCAATGTATTCATACGCTGTATTTTGACTGGATTGCCGTTAGCGAATTTGAATAATCAAAATAGTACCGGAACTGATTACAATGAAAACATCCAATAAAAATAGTTCCCCTAACAATTCAAGCTAACTGTATGATCTTTTAATGAAGCACAAGAAATTCATACGTAGCGAGTGAGTTAATCGGGTTAACTACATGAATATTCTTGCATACGGTCAGATTATATGCAATAAGAATATAATCATATTGGAAAAGTAGGCAGCGAAATTTTTCCGTTCAATGCTCTGTATTGATAGACTAGTACCCTCTTTCTCTTTTATCCGAAAAGAAACCAGTATCAGCTAACCGCGGTGCCCGTCGTGCATTCGAAATGTCTTGTGAATTCATACGTATAGCGAATAAAGCGTGCGGTCTAAGAAGAAAACAACCAGGAAAATTGGTTTAAAAAAGTATTGTTATCCTTTGCATACAATGTTGGTATTCCGAAGTCGGTCCCTGTTCTTTTTTTTTCGACATAATTTGCATGTTTCCGTGATATTTTCTTTTCGATACAAAGTTTTTTTAACTAATCATCGCACGGCACTTAGCACATTTTTAAATACAACACGATTTTTGGTATTTATTGTTCAAATACTATTAATGTTTACTAAAAACCAAATGCCCCGTACCTGTATAACTTTATATTTTTGAGGAAAAGTAAATCAGGGTACCAGTCTACGTATTGACCTCAAAATTTATGAAAAGAGCGGCCGAATGATTCAGACATACATGTATGTTATGCTACTTCTGGATGCTGATGATGTGAATTTCTTAGTGTTTTATTGAGGAAATTTATCAATAAAGCCGCCATTGAATGATTACCACCATCAAACGGATTTATTTTCATCTTACCGTGGGTAGCATTTTTAAATTGACACGTAAATTTTCAAGCAATACAGTACAAGTTCGTTTGAAAAAAATCATGTGATTTCAATTTTGCAAAATGGAGATAAAAAATATCAAATATGCGCATACTTATTTATGAAGTTTCATTCTAAATGAAGCCAAATGTATGGGTATGTGCACAGCATTTGTGAATAAGATGATTGTTTACCTATGTGCATAGAATGTCTTGGAGCCACTCTCAGTGTACAGTAAGTACATGACATTGTGATAAACCATCGCCATTGATAAAACAATTTCGCATGCTCAATTTTGATTTCCTCTCTTACCACAGGGGCAGGTTGCGTTGTTTTGACATAAAAGTTTTGATAAAGTTATGGCTTCTTAAACAGGGTCATGTCAGCAAATATATGGAAACTCAGGGTAAAAAAACAAAACAAAAACGGACAGGGGCGTGGTGTGTCAAAACAAAACAACCTGCCCCTGTGAAATGCACCAGTCAAAAATAAATATCAACATTAAAGTTCACGGGATTTTACCACCAGTTCGTTCTCGCAGGGCAGGGATTTTACCGGGGATTGGCTGGACGGAAAGTCAAAGTACCTGCTATTCCCTGGGGGGGGGGGGACGTGGTTCGTGGTTACAATTGACTGGTACATACTTTACAAGTTCTTTTTCTGAAGACGCTTTGTGCTCACTTTTTGTTTTCTAGCCAAGAATGAATATCAAAAATCAGTCAAAGATACTGTATGGTGATGCATTGTTGTTGATAGATCAATATAAATTTGTGAAATATTTGAGGGAAAGGTACTTGGTTAAATAATTTAAAAGTGTAACTTTTGAGTTTTATTTAACAATGCAGTGCCGAATATTGTGGAGATAGAATTGAATTTGTATTAATTAATCAGTTGACTTGTGGCGTTTAGGGAACACAATTAAAATCAAAATATTCAATAAAGTTCCCTTATCACCCAATGTTGTGGAATAGTGAAGTAATGAAGATTTAACCTCACAACAGTCTTTCTCAAATACTGTCCAGGCTTTTTTATGCTTAAGAATAACTAACCTCGCGATGTCAGACCAGAAATCATCTTGGCATGAGATTGGATCACTATGGATCATTATGCACCAGTCAGTTGTAACCACGGCTCCCACATCCGGGGGTATACCGGGGATAGCTGGCGAAATGGGCCATGTTTTTACCTTTCAGGTGGCCCCGTAGAGCCAGGTCTTCCCGGAAAATACAGTATGGATGGGGCTTAACATAATGTCCCTTGGGTGCGGGGCATTTGGTGAGGACTTTACCATCAGATTATCTCTGCAGGGCGGGGATTTTAGCTGGGGTTGGCTGGACCGAAAGTAAAAGTCCCCGCTATTCCGGGACGGGGGGGGGGGGGGGGGCATGGTTAGGCCTAAAAAAATACATTTGGTTCGGGTTACCCGACCCTACCTACGGAATAGGCGCCTACCCTACCTTTTTTATAGTCAGTTTGAAAAAAAAACTAATGAAAAACTAAAAAAAAAAAAATAGAAAAAAATATTTTTTTCTTTTTTTTTAATTGCTTTTCAATGTGTAGTTTAAAACCCTTAATGCTTATACAGGAGATAACTTTAACACCATTCTCCAATGATGAAACTAACATTCTTATATAAAGCCTAATAAAATAAATAAAAAAAGCCTACCTACCCTACCTTTTGAAAAGGATGTAACCCTAACCAAACATTTTTTTTAGGCCTTACAATTGACTGATGCATTAGCTTGTGTATTCAGATAAAGTTAAGAATATATATATTTATTTATATAAGTTATACTTTGCAATCAAAATCAAAGATTTGAAAAAGGTATCAATAAATGCAAGTATACATAAATGACTGTGCAAATCTTTATGTATCATCCAAATATGAGTACCTTGCAGGGTGAATGTTATTTGTAAAAATTATACCAAGTGAGCTTTCAAGATTACCTTTCCAATCGCATACACAATGCAGTTTGAAACCTGGATAATTAAAACAAATCTTGGTTGTAGACCATTACTATTAAATATTTGATAAGTCACAGACATTATAAGGTACAGTTTAAAGGGGCTGTACTCAGTTTATGATGAAAAAGCAAAAATTTAAAGAAAATTGTAGAAAATTGACATAAACTTGGTATCGATGTGTACAATTAATGCATTGATTTACTAACTGATGATCCCCATAGTTTACAAATGATTTATTAGTAGCAGTTATTTCGTGTTTTTCCATTAAAAAAAGATTACTAGGTATGTCTACCGAGTAGAATTCATTCCTTATGCGTTATCTGCCGTTGATGTTATTACATGATATTAGCGAGTTAGGTATACATCTGGAAAATTCCACCCAGTAAAAGTAAGTCTTCATAGCATAGTGGATACGACACTTCACTGCAATTTTTTTTTTTGGTATTTTATTTACAATAACGATATCAAAGAGTAAAATATTTTATTAAAAAGTGTCCTTAGATTCGTTACAGGAAAAAAAACTTGTTTGGTGCCAATCTGGTGTACAGTCCCTTTCATAAACAACAAGTGAAGCCAATGCTGTTTTAATTTGAGACAAACAAAAAGAAGACAGCACAAAGTTTAAAAAGTGTGACCAATGTGAGAATACCTTACATAATTTATAAATTTTCATGCGATTCAGACAATTTTAATGCTAGAATTCACAAAAAAATCATTCCCTTGAATTATTCCTGTCAAAGTTTAAAGCTGCACTCTCACAGATTTACCGTTTTTACAACTTTTTTTTTGTCTTGGAAAGAGCAAATTTTTGCGTAAACATCTTCAAACCAATGATATCAGATTGCTGACAAACAATCAGCTCATAGTTTGTCATATTTCCGTTCGAAAATTAATGTTTTATGGCTTAAACCGTTAACAGTTTAAGAATAATGCTTTAAACATCAATTTTTTTAACTTTAATATAAAAATCTGCCATCTAAATTTTGGTAAGCAGTCTTATATAACTGGTTTCCATTGATTTTCGCAAAAATTGGCTCGTTCCAAGACAAAAAATAAAAAAAGTTGTCAAAATGAGAGTGCAGCTTTAAACGCACAATATATCCTTTATGTGACCTTACATTATAATGAATTTATTCAGATCATTATTAAGTAACTTTTCTTGCACTTAAATGTGAACAAGAAAGCTTGGGATTGAACACTAAATGAAACAAGAATGAAATTAAATGAATCACAAAATAAAATCAAAATTATACACACAAAAGTTCTTTGATATACAAAAAAATGAAACTTTTTGACTTTCAAAAATTTAACATTTACTTTATACGGTTATATAAAATGATGAATACATTTGTAGGATTTGATATCCTACTAGATGTAACTCGGCTTCTTTCATTTTTCTAAACTTTCTCTCAGTGATGAGGAATAAATTTTATTCACTGCAGTTGTTTTCTAAGTTTATGAAATAAGAACAATAAGAACAATTGAAACAACTCATTAACTACTATTGATCAGTGCAGATTGTGGGAGGTCATGATTGATTTCAATGAACCACCAATAAGCCCTACCAAAATTGGATACTGATTGGTCAGTCAGGTGCTTTTGGTAGGCATGATTAGCATGAATGTTAATTTTAACCATCATTTATGAATGTTTACAAAATCATTGAATATTGAAATAACAAGCAATATTTTAGTTTGAATGATGAAAGCCATGAAATATGTGAAGTATTCAAAAAGAGACCATTTTTTCAGCTTGTGTAAATAATGAGAAAATTGTTAAGTATTTTTTTTATTGTTTATCAGGAAAATGTTGAAATCTCATGTTTAGGCTTGATTGCTATGTTATTGCAATATGTTTTATTCATTGCAATATTAATGTAAAACATTTTTATGTTGACTTAAGTTTGTAGATAAAAACTAATGGTATAGGTGATATGAGAATGATCTCTTAAGTCTTTAAAATCCCTTTTGGTATTAATCTCATGTTTAGGCCTATAGTGATCATACTTGATTGCTATGTTATTGGCACTTATTGCAATATGTTTATTTCATTGCAATATTTATGTAAAACATTAATTATTATGTTGACTTAAGTTTGAAGATAAGAACTAATGGTATAGGTGATGTTAGAATGATCTCGTAAGTCTTTTAAACCCCTTTTTTGCTCCAGTCTTGTTCAGTTTAGCTTTTGAAGATTTTTAAAGTAAATGCAAAACAAGTCCAGCACGCTGTCTAGAAAGACTATGTCAAACCCTGACCAGATATAATTTCTTGTCTTTTCAAATTACCAACTTGGCAATGGTTTTATCATAACATAGGATATTGGTTTTAAAGAACATGTTAGTGTTTTTGTATGTGGAATGAAATATCATAAGTGACACTAAATTGAACATAATTTATAGTTCTCATTGGTATTACACATAGCCCCAAGTACATGTTGATCTAAGATTTAAGGCTTGGATGGAGTCAGGGCAAGAAAAATGCATATTAATACATTGTACTTTCCAACGCAAGAACTGTTTGTTTATTAAAGTAAATAAAGCAATCCCCACACCAAGGAACTGCAGTATTGCTTAACCAGCTTAATTGACATTATGAGTTGGAGTTCAAATTGCTGCAATTAAAGGCACATCTAGTTTGTAGAATTATTCAAACTCTGATTTAGCAACCTTAATATAGTTATATGAAGTACTTTTGCGAAATGAAAGCTTTTTTAGATTTACAAGGACGGGTGAAAAGTATTTGCCAAATGTACTGCAACACCTGATACCTGTTGCCTAGGAATCAAACAAATTCTTGGCACTCCAAATGTTACAGTACTATTCAATTTGGAGTGCCTGAAAAGAAAGCTTCTTGATTCTACATTCAACATCTTCTTTCTGTATGACATATTGGACCAGGAGAATCATGAACCTACAACCTTTTGCATCTATTGAGATAGGTAGCTATCAAGACAGTGACAGATAACAATACAAGAATGGCCAACTGCTGCGATTATTGAGTTATCTAATGCATATTAATTAAGATGGAGAAAATAATTCTTAATTTTTCCAAACTAATTCCTTAAGCATCTTGTATGTAGTTGTCTTTTACAATGATTGTTCAAAGTTACAATGGCCCTGTGGGTTAAAGATGCTCTGTCCACGGGGTAACAGGTTTTGTTGTTCCTGCGTTTTGATCCAGGAGGTTGTATTTAACTCAAATAGATTTTTGCAGATTCGGATTTCACAAGGCACAAGCCGAGTAAAATCTAATTTACAAAAACTACCAGAATCAAATATAACATTCCGCCATATCCGGATCATAACGCAGTACTAATAACCCTTTTATTAAATACATTACTGATTAGATCACTTAAAAGCCACATCTTTGCATAATAAATTTCATTTTAAGGATGCACTCATTGGTTTAATGACGTCAATTTAATATTGCGCAACATACTTGTTATGACGTGACGTCACAAGAGTGGTATATGGCCGTATTGCACTGGAGCGGAATACGGGTTAAAGTATTTTGTGATATGTATTGCATGTGGATTGATGATGGGTATATAATAAAGAATAAAATTATGTTTGGTATTCCATTCTCGCTAGCAGTGTGATGAACTGCTGACACCATGTTATGAAATTTGATGGTCAAAGTATTTAAAAGACATTTCAATATTTCATGCTTTAAAAACAATATTCATCTCATCTTAGTCTACTCAACTTGCTTTGCTATGTACAAAAGTCTGCAGCAGTAATATGAATAGCATTAGACAGAAGGCAGTGCCTAATATTTATCAACAGCACTAAGTTATCATGGTAACATGTTATATGAATTGAATGCCAAGCACAAATTAAGAGGGACAAAATAATTCTTCACTTTTTAAATAAAAACTACTTCCTAATAGCATTGTGTATGCAGTCTGACATAGGTGTACAATGTAGATGTCTTTTACAAAGATTGTTCAGTATGGCCCTGTGGTTTAAAGCTCCCCTGAAAAAAAGGTGACAGGTTTTCTATATAGTATATAATTATATCATTGAAAATCTTCTGTGAAACTGCAAATAACAGACCTTTGATATAAAAGGATTTGATCAAATTAAAGAAGTATGTGTGCCCCCCCCCCCCCCTATACCCCCCTCACGTTACACACACTTAACTAGATTTTTCAAATTTCCTTTGCAGCTTGCAAGCAGTTTTAGTCTAAAGTTTAAGCTAGCCCATTAAACAGTGACCCCTTGTGATGTGAGCCGATTTTTTCAATGCTTAGAATATGGTTATATGGTTGTCAACATTCCCCTGAATGAAGCCCTAGTCCATCAGTGCTTTCAGCACTTTGATTTTTAAGTATATTTTTGTAAAGTTAATGTTAATGGAACTTATCTATTTAAATCTCATAATAATGATTGCATAAAGTGTCAATAACTGGTCTAATTTAATAGTTCTGATTCGTCGTAAACTATCAATTTCGGTATATTATGTCATTTTGAGTAGATTCCTGTGTTCTATAAAATGTAAGAGCTAATGACTTATGATTGATTAAACATGATAAAATATTTGACTTCTTAATTAATGCTTGGCATAGTCACTAATTCCAAAATAAAACATGGTTACAAAAGAAAGTAAAGCAGAAACTGTCTGATTTGTTAATGAACGAATGGTACACTACTAACTGTTTTGTCAGCAGTCTTATATGACTGGTTTACATGAATTTTCGCATAAATTGGCTCGTTCCAAGACAACAAAAAAGTTGTCAAGATGGTAAATCTGTGAGAGTGCAGTTTTAAGTGTATTGTTCACGATTTGGTTGCACTGAATGCACCAACCTCACCATGTTGAGTTCCAGACATATACCGAGACCTAATATGGAGCTTGATGTCATCAACGTAGAAATCAACATGATGTGTTGAATTTATGTGTGTATGTGCATGTTCATTTGACCTTAAACACTGAGCTCAGGCCGTTTGTAATTAGTGAGTGGTTTGTCACAATTAACTATTGGACCTTTGATACCAAGTGATTTGAATATGTATTTTGGTATGACATTGACTTGGGCTCCCAAAATCAGTTTTAAAATTACTCGATTTTCTTGCGGTCTTTTAGGAACTTTCGCAAATACCGGTGATTTATTTCGGTAAACTTTGGTAGTATCTTCGAAATATTGATCTGAATCAGAATTGCGTTCACTGTGATATTGGTCACGAAACAAATCATTTACCTGGTGAGTTTATTGTCCATGTTACTCTGATCTGCATACAACACTGAATTGGTTAAGCTTTTTACAGTAAAGGCGTGTCTCGCTCTTTGCTACGCATGTTGATTAGCGTAGTTTGGACATCTCCTTGTATTCTTATGTTGTTGTTTTTTTTTAATTCGGCTGTGTCATAAAAACATACAAACATAAAAAGGAATATACATAAAGGTTATTAATTGACTTTTTATGGGCAACCAGTCAGTGTGTGTATACCACGTGATAAATTGCATCATAAATGCTACGTCGGAAGGCAATTTTTTATTTGAAAAAAAGAAGACTTGAAACAAAGATAACTTCACTATTTTTTAACCATTTTAAATGAAACATAGCGCAGTCTGTGCCGCTTACGGAGCCCCACCTTCGGTCTTTTACCATAATTTTATTGCGAGTTTAGTTTCTTAAAACACTTCGACATACCTTTTCACAAAACGGCCGTCTGACGGGAATAGGTTTGTCGAAGGGTTTGGTGAAACTAATGACCTCACAATTCGGAAATAAACCAAATGCGGGGCTCTTTAAGCGGCATAAACTGCCCTTTGTTTCATTTAAAATGGTTTTGTAAATGAAAAGTTATCTTTGATTTAAGCAAATGTTTGCCTTTTGACGTAGCATATATGACGTAATTTATCACGTGGTATACACACACTGCCAGTTGGGGGACTGAAAGTTAGGAAGAGTCCAAAAACATCATTTACAAGGGAGAAAACTTCTCATACTGCCGTAAATGATAAAAAACGGTTTGTTTACGAATGCTCGCTCTGATGAATATATATTTTGGACATGCCAAGATATTATTTAAGTTTTAACTTTTGTTCTTAATAATTATTTTCTAAAATTTTGTAAATGTTTATATAAACAAACAATAAACATTCCCATGGGTTCTAACTATTCACCTTTATTGCTGACCTCATTTTATATTGCTATGAAAGTAACTTGCTAATAAATTTAATATAAGATATATTGATGCTATTCTGAGAGCTGATAATTCGGTATTTGCAGATAATATTATATTGATATACCCTCAACAATTGGTGAGCAAGACAAATCGGCCCCTTACCAAAATGGCCTACTACCAAATCGGCCCCTAAGACGTTTCGGCCCTGCCATCTCGTCCCCTTAATTAAAATGACTCGAGACGTTTCGGCCCCTTAGTGATTTTCAACAGAGACATTTCGCCCCCCTAATTTTATTTTATTTGGGGATGTGACGGGTCAAGCCATAATGAAGCAACTATATAGAGTGCGGGCAGACTTTTATAAACTCAACAACTACAACAACAACAACAGCCGGTCGAGTTGTGTCGAACTCTTTACCTAGACCGTTGCAACACAAATTAACTATCGCAATTATTTTCTTTTAATGTGTATAGTATTGTTAAATCATAAGTACTTGTACATACATGTATGTAAATTATAGAAATATTTACTCATAGACATTGAAGTTCCATTTCCATTGTCTTATAAATCACATGTAATTGAGTCATTCAACTATGTTCCACGTGTATATGTACATACTCACTTATAATTATGTTTATGTATATGTATGTAATGCAATGTCCAATCTCTTCTTCAAAGGAGGAAATAAAGAATTATCTATCTATCTAGTATATATTGTGCATATCGTGACACACTTATTGCTTTCAGAGACGGATCAAAGATTTGACTTTCCCTCAAAACCAAAAATTAGGCTCCAAGCGCGATATGGGGAGTGGATAAAAGTCCCCCCGGGACATTTCAGGTTGGTTTCAGTCTTAAATCGTTCATTCTGGTGCAATTTATTCATCTTTCTTATCTTCTCATGAAAGGTTCAGTGTCATCACAATACTAAATTCATTGTGATAGTTATCAAGAAACCTGCTTAAGTGATGGTTTAGACCAAATGTGTCACGGAGAAACCAGAATACATGTATTTTGATTCGGTGGAGGTAGGTATTTGTCATACTGGTATGGTGTCATATTGGTAATTTACGCCTCCGACTTTTGATCATTGATCTCTAGCTGTCCCTGCAACGATATTTACGTTTAAAGTAAACACTGGGATTTTTACTATCATTTATTTGTTCACTCAAGTTAAATGGATTAAACGTTGACTCAAAACAATCGCCATCACCTCCATCTCGTCTGTGACATATGGCGGGAAAAGTTGACAGCTATGCACAGTTATTTCCCTTTGCCAATTAATGGCAATTATAGTTAGACTTCAGAGTACAGTATGCTGTTTATTATTGTTACCAGGATTCAAGCGAATATTGAGAAGTTGGAAAAATTGTCTTTCTTTGTTGATGTAAAATTAAATTTGCCAATTATTTGATTGATTAATCAGAAGCTTTAACTTGTCAATATCTGAAGTCTGGCCAGGAAGTAAAATTGGGTCATCTATGAAGTATCTGCTCTAGACGCCAGGATCATGGATGAGTGGGACTCAAAAGATTCGCATGAGGTCACCTGCGAGGAGTTCCTGAAAAATGTTGGTGCCATCTACGGCGGGCGATAGGTGTTTGGTCAAGACTGTTGTTAGACAATGGACATGTCATAATAGTTATGTATAATATTTAAAGATTATTTAAAAAAAATGAAGTTTAAACATTTTTTCTTCAACTCTATTTCGTTTTATAAAAATATCTCGTGAATAAATCTTTACTGTACATGTTTTCAAGTGTACAGATATTTTCTTTAAATCTATTTTTATCTATACCTTTGTATGCATGTATATAGCTTTGTCTATTAAAATAAAAGAAATGAAATTGCATGATTTTTACTTATATTTAGAAATAAGAAAATAAAATATAAATAAGGGCCGAAACGTCTCGGTAATCAGGGGCCGAAACGTCTACAGGATGGGGACGATTTGGTAAGGGGCCGAAAAGGTAACCGTTTGAGCTAGGGGCCGATTTGGTAAGGGGCCGATTTATCTGGTAGCCAACAACTGAAACTTAATAAATCCGATACATCAAGTCTAAATGCATCATATTTAGATCTTCAACTCGAAGTTAAAGTCCCATCATGTTTTAGTGATTTAAACTTATCTGTTTGTTTGTATTTTCAAATGACTTCTTTTAACCTTTTTTATACGTTTATAATTCCCCAAAATATGCATTTATTGTAATTAAAAAATACAACAAAACCGAATGTTACTTTAAGTATAATATAAATTATAACGTCATTACGAAATTTGCATATCACGTGACTTTCTAAACCCCTAATGATTTGCATTGTTTAACTATGACGTTTTGAGTTTAATTAGTCTTCCCAGGTACTGTATACATCTGAAAACTCTTATTTCATCATTACTGTATGATGTCGAAATTGCAGAGAAAAAACAGTGTACTCCTTACCAAAAATGTGTTATCTTTAAAAGTTTTTTTCAGCCACTTAAGTTCATTCCGAATGTTTCAACGTCACTTTATTCCAATGTTAAACTTAAGACGAAACATTAAGCAACAATAAATGATATTGAATTAAAAACAAATCTTTGTTTATTCCCAATGTTAGCACAATGATGCTTTTTATTATGAAAGTCCATGATAACACAGGTTTAAACTTCTATTTATTAGGGCAGACTGTGTGTGTGTATGGGGGAGGGTATCGTTTCAAGATTAACCATTTACGTTTCTTGTTGGGATTAGTGTGAGGTTGTGCACATGTATCAGTTTAAACCCCAAAGTAATTTTATATTTTACTGAGCGTTCCAAGGTGGTACATAACAATCCTTGACAAACAACCCTAGTGTTTATATATATTGTATAAGTTTATGTTATGTGCAGTTTGTGGGTTGTTTACATGTTTTGGTTTGTGGATGTTATTGTTGTCGTTCTGACTTGGGCCTTGTTTGTATAGTGTTTGATATATTTATATATTAAAATAAACAATAATGAAAAAGTAGGGCCGAACTGATTAGACCGAATCGATCCAACACCACTGATTTTTTATCGGTTATAACGCCAGGTACCAGTCTAGATAGTCGTTTCCGTGATTACGCATGCCGGAGATGACCGAGAAACTTCGATTGAGGAAGTTCAGGAAGAGACTGTCTGCACCTCTTATGTATCGCTATTTTGTCGTGATTTTTCGACATTTCGGCATCTGTGGCTATCATCCGATGAACGCAACATTTTCGGATATGTTCGGATAGCGTAAACAGTGCAGGTTTAATATCTAAATATATTTGCATCCTTCAGTGTACATTCAAGTTTAAAAAAATCAAAGTCTTATCAATCAGTGCATGAGTACTGATAACAATTACTCATTGCATACAGTCGCATGCAGGATAGTGAAGTGTTACTTTCTAGATTCATTTTACCGGATTCCAATTTCTAGAAGGTAAGTATTTGTGTTTGCTCAAATACTTTTAAAATTACCATTTCACAGGCACTTTTGTAAAATAGGTAGACTTACTTTATACTTTGCAAATGTACATGAAAGCTGCTGTGTGTGCAAATATGAGACATTGACGTATTAATAAGTTTAAAGCATATAAGTTAATGTTTATGTACACACAAATGAGCTATGAATTTGCTTCGATAAAACAATATTTATTACCTTTTAATATATACTAGTATCTGATATATATCTGATATGCTAAATTAGCCGGAATTCTTAGACCATATTGTGAGTGAAATAAATCGGAGTTATACATAAAAGTGTGCTGTGCACCTGTTGTATTGAATATCCGTGCATGTACTATAATACTGTGAAACCATAAATATTTGTGGGACATTAATTTTCGTGGAATTCGTGGGTTGACTTATCCACGAATTCAAAATCCGAACGAAATTTTGACCTTTAATTCTGACTTTATACTGTCCATGTAAACATGGAAATACATGGTTGCGGTATACATTTAGTAAGTATATATATCATTTGCATTTGTTGTTTTTCTCTCTAAAAGAATTAAATGAATAAAAACCAACGAATTTACGTAAGTACCAACGAAAGTGACGTTTTGCCGGAAAACCACGAAACTTCAAGCCCACGAATATAAATGATTTTAAAATAACATTTGGTTCACAACTCACATTTGTCCTAATTGATGGATGAAATAAATATTTCTGGGCTTCTTTAGTTCTGTGCCATACTATAATTATGTTACACGTTGATGATCGATTTTAAATGTCTAGCTTTTTAAACACCGGTTATTCTTGCGGAAAAAATGCAATTGCTATTTCTGTACATTTGAGAGGTTTTATGCTCTGCGAAGGGAGCATGTTATAGTCGAAGATTTGTCCGTC
This sequence comes from Mya arenaria, assembly GCF_026914265.1. NCBI lineage: Eukaryota > Metazoa > Mollusca > Bivalvia > Myida > Myidae > Mya > Mya arenaria. The sequence goes on along the minus strand of NC_069132.1, from coordinate 56,003,909 downwards.
CGTCCGTCACACCTTTGTCCTAAGAATATTCTCCAAACTACTGATGGGATTTGAATAAAACTTGATATATAGATGTATGGCAATAAGAGGAAGTGCAGTGCATAAGATCCATAATCCTGCCATGCATTTGTTTTTAGTCACATGCACCTCCTCTGAACCTGGTTTTCTTTTTGAATGAGTGCTTGTATGGGCAATATCTTGGAAAGTCTAAAGGGATTTAAATGAAACTTCAAATACGAATAGATTGGAATAAGAGGAAGTGTAGTACCCAGGCATAATAATCATGCCATGTATATTTATTCAGTTATCTCCCATTAACTTGATTTTCCCTCAATGGTGCTTGAGATGAAATGACATTATAAGATCTTTGAAGATCCATGTGCATGCTATCATGCAACGTTCATCTTATACTGATAGTTGTGTATTTCAATTAATGCATTGTTAAATATAATTATCAAACCTCATTATATATGTAATGAATTTGTTCAACTTGTGTTATATAATGCTACAACCATTCACCTTCTCCAAACTGTATAACAACCTCTGCCTTTTTAATAGAAAATGGGCGTTTGGCGAGCATCCGTCGCTCCCTCCGATACTTTTGTGTGTAATGTGTTTTTTTTTGTCTAGTGTTTAGAATGTCTTTGGCACGTGTAAGGACCATCGTGTCCACGAACTGGCTAAAGGAACAGATCTCCACGAGGACAAAACCGTCACGACAATTACGTATTCTGGATACGGCCTTTTCATTTGACAGAGATGTGGACTCGTACAAGGATGGTTATCAAAGGTATGGAGAAATGTTTTTTTCTTATTCTTTTTTTACGATATAATGCGTTCCAGATGTTTAATTTAATATTATAACACTACGGACCCACCCTGTTATAACTATTAGATAAAGAAACATTTCAATTATTTTTGTAAAGGGTGTCATTGTCTCCCATTCCCATTTCATTTACAAAATATAAAAAATTAAAGAGTGCAGTTGAGAACTTCAGAACTTTCGAGTGTGGTATTTGTCAATCAAAGTCTGGAGAAAAACAACGATGCTTCGTATAATGTCACTGTTGATAGTTATGCCATTTCAGAGGCCATATACCACAGTCCCTGCATTTCAACATCTTCCAATGCACGCAGAGCACGCCTGAAATCTCGGTCAATCTGCCTGATCTCAACTGTTTCACGGAGTATGTCCGGGATCTCGGGATTTGGCCGGACACACACGTCGTGACGTATCATCATGACCTCCCGCTCTCTGCCTTCAGAACGTGGTGGATGTTCAGGGTAAACACGATTTGATATTACTGCGTAGCTAACAAAATAATTATATACGTATTTGTTAATACTATCAGATTCAATCAGCTGATAGCACCACGGTCTGATCGAAAACGTTCGAAGCATTTGTCCCCGCCAAATGAGGTCAGGATATGTATCGGCCTGATATCTCGGACCAGTTAAATAACAAGCTATGTCGCTCGAGTCACTCGGGACTTATCGCCATTTGAATATAAAAAGATCATTAAATCCGTCTTGTCCGATCAATAACGTACGAAGCCTCAATTTTGAAAACAAGCCATATCGCTCTTTTAATATATGTTAACCTAAGATTGGTCTTGTCCGGTCAATTACTTATAAAACCTTTGTCGAATATCTCGGCCAGGTTCAATAACCAGACATGTAGCTTCATTCGGTCAAGGCGTATAACCTTTGAATAGGCAAATAAAGTAAATACAGTGTCTGCTCTCTGTCGGCTAGCGAGCAACCATTATATCATCAAACTTTGCGTCCTCAAAGTAGGGCGGGCTTTTTGCGACAGTTCTGTCTTGTGAAATATATAGAACATATAAATGAATGTTTATATCGGCCAACAAAATCAAAATCACTGTCAATAATTGACCAATCAAATTGGACATTAGTAGAGAAAAAAGTGCTGAAGATGAAATATTATGGAACGAATGAACCTGCTTCATTTTGATATCAGGAAATTCGTGGTGCATAATTATTGTATTGTAATTTGCAACGCAACTGTAATGAATACTTTTCATATCTTTGTAGCTATTTGGTCATCGGAATATTTCGGTTCTTGATGGTGGTATAACAAAATGGCAGAAAGACGGCTACGAAATAACGACAGACGAGCCTATAATTGAGGTAATCTATACAGAATAACACGAGAATAAAAGGACTTTATTTGAAAATATTTTATTTCCTTGTACTCATCATTTCTTACCTCTTTTATCCACCGCGTGACGATCATAGCACAACCCTGGTGTCACTTTAGCTCGTATGTTTTTCAAAAAACTTGGCCATAAGTCAAATATCATTCAAGATTTTCAAATGAAAATTGGTACAAATTTTACCAGAGTGAATACGTCCATGTACAACAAGGCGCAAAGCCATGCCGTAAATAATGATTCAGTTATGCCGTTGTTAGATATAGAATATACAGGTTGGCGTTCGCTACACGCGGTACCCCTTTTATGTTATGTTTTCTTTTGCGGTTATTGTAATATAATTATGCCGAAGCTGGTTCTGTAGCTGTTGTTAGCTTAGTGTTAGACCGCTGATAGGCTCCCGTCGACTAATCCACATATATGGCACTCGCTGATAGGCTCCCGTCAACTAATCCACATATATGGCACTCGCTGATAGGCTCCCGTCGACTAATCCACATATATGGCACTCGCTGATAGGCTCCCGTCGACTAATCCACATATATGGCACTCGCTGATAAGCTCCCGTCGACTAATCCACATATATTTCACTCGCTGATAGGCTCCCGTCGACTAATCCACATATATGGCACTCGCTGATAGGCTCCCGTCGACTAATCCACATATATGGCACTCGCTGATAGGCTCCCGTCGACTAATCCACATATATGGCACTCGCTGATAGGCTCCCGTCGACTAATCCACATATATGGCACTCGCTGATAGGCTCCCGTCGACTAATCCACATATATGGCACTCGCTGATAGGCTCCCGTCGACTAATCCACATATATGGCACTCGCTGATAGGCTCCCGTCGACTAATCCACAAATATGGCACTTTTATCGTCTTATCAGCACGGCTAGTGCTGGCAAGGGGATTTAACAGCATATAGGACCTATGCACAGTCCAAACAAATGGACATATCTTATTTTTATCAACATTTATTTCAGCGGTCAGATTTTGTTGCAAAAATGGACAAGAGTCTATTACGTAATTATGAGGATGTCATCAGAAATTACAAAACAAAAGAGGAACAAATTGTGGAGGCTAGAGTTAAAGATCACCCAACAAGAATTGACGGTATGCCAACCTTCCATCTGCATTTTTCGTTCTTTATGTTGCCTCTCAACACAGGCAAGTGATAGTTTCTGCACCTAGTATCCGAGTTGTTGATATTGTACAGTGTATACGATCAATTTAAAGGGGCTGTACTCTGTATGATGAAATAGCGAAAAAAAAGAAAATTGTCGAAAACTGACATTAACCTGGTATCGATGTGTACAATGCATTGAAACTTAATAACTAAAGTACCACATATTTTACAATTAATTTATTTTTCGCAGTTCTTTCGTATTTTTCCATTAAAAAAGATTATGTCTACCTAGTAGAATTCGTTCCTTATGCGTGATTGGCTAGTCTATTTTATCACGTGATATTACCAAGTTAGGTATATAGCTTAAATATTCCAACTCCATAGGGTAAGCCTTTGTAGCCCAGTGGACACAACACTTATTGCAATTTTGGCGACACCGGTTCCAACCCGGTCTCCGACTCGATTTTTTTACATTTTAGTAAAAAAAAATTTGCAATTATGATATCAAAGAATAAAACATGTTATTAAATAATTGTCCTGAGATTCGTTACAGAAAACAACTTTTTTGTGCCAATCTGGTGTTCAGTCCCTTTAATAAGAGGGTTGGACGTACAGTTATACTGGATGTATCTGCACACAACTTGCATGGTTACAGGTCTATTTAGTGGTTACCGTTATGATACAACAATGAACGCATACAGAACAAAATATACAACCTCCAATATCTTACAACATTTTGCAGTTTATGTCATTGTCTTAAAACGCGATTAATCATAAACATGTATGTAATTTGATCGATGTTGATAATATGAAGTTTATTTTAACACAGAGATCAATAACCTTTTCAAAACAGTTTACGTAAGTTGAGTTTAACTGTGACACACATTTTAATTTATACATGGGTAAAATTCAAATTACATTAAATGAGGTTTTGAAAGTGTTAGAAGTTGAATGCGCCAAATAGCGCGTATAGTCCAGTGATCCTTTGGCTGAAAATGTAGAACACGGGATAAATAAGATTTGTGCAAAATTAACATAATGATAATATAAACCCCTTTTAGTCCGACTCTTTGAATAAGAAGAGGTAAACTTCTCACCCTATCGTCGGCATCAGCGTCACATCTTGGTTTTTAATGTGTTCGTAAGCACACTTAAGTCAATAGCTCAGCAAACACTCCAGTTATTGCATTGGAACTTCACACACGTGTTCCTTACGATCTAACCTAATAAGTTCATCAAGTGGCATATCTCTATATTGAATATAATGTATGGACCATTATTATCAAACCCCGACAAACTTGGTTAGAAAGGGGTATATTTGAGACACTCTGTGGTCAGTCGGTCGGTCGGTCGGTCCATTGCAAAATAAATGTACGCAGCATTACTTGTAAACTATTGGATGGAATTTAATTAAACTTTATACAAAGATAGAGATTAATGAGAGGAAGGACAGTGTACAGGAATTGAACTTTTTCTTGTCTGGTGCATAACTTGAAAAATACCTGATGTTAAATAAAACTTCATACAATGGTAAAGCACTCAAGAACCATAACTCTATTTGAGCATATTACAGATTCATGATTGCACTTTGTTGTGTTTTTTGTTGACAAACGTTTGTACAGACAATAACTTGAACACGTCTGGATGGGTTTTATTGAAATTTACAATGACAAAGCACAAAAAGAAAAAGTACAGTGAACAAGAACTATAACTTTATTTTAGTTAATGCCCTTTGTTATTTCTTTTTCTTTTCCGGAGCATAAATTGAAAACTTTTGGATAGAATTTAATTAAACGTCATATAATATTAAAGCACTATGAGAGAAAGTGCAGTGTACAAGAACCATTACTATATTTCAGCTAATTGTCGTTTGTTATTTTTTGGTGTACGGAGCATAGCCTGAAAACTACTGGATGGAATTAAATAAAACTAAATACGATGGTAAATCAAAATGAGAGGAAGTGGAATGTACAAGAACCATTATTCTATTTTTGCTATTTAAAGAGGTGTTGTCTTTTGTTACCTTTTTTATTGTCCGGGGGATAACTTGAAAATTACTGGCTGGAATTTAATCACACTTCATACAATGTTGGAGCACAGTTAGGGGAAGTGCAGTGCACAAGAACCATAACTCTATCTCAGAATACTACAGAGAAAGTGCCCGTTTTCTTGTCCGGAGCTTAACTCAAAAACTTTGAACATTGACAATTTGCAATGTAAGCTTGATCACTGAAGACGATAAGAATACCTTTTGTACAAAAAGACAATCGGAAAATGAACTAAAAAAAACCCCACCTTCCACGGATTTGTCATTTTTAGGTGGGATTTCTTAATATTTCACTGCCATTTCCGACCAGGTTGGCATTTGGCGGTATTATGTGCATTCAGTGATATCCCTTGTTCAACTTATAAATCTGGAAAACACGCATAAGCTTATATCTCAGCAATTACTTGATGTATTGCATTGAGACCTTACAACGCTACTCTACCATCCGATCTAATGAATCAATCAAGTAAGATAAAACTAGTTTATATACATATATATTTTTGATTGAAACACTCTGGTTAAGATTAATATGAAACCAACTTTCAGTCAATATCTCAGCAAATACTTCATCTATTGCAAAGAAACTTAAACCTAGACATGTGTTCCCAAATATCCAACGTACCTAATCAATCAAGTTATATACATGTTACTCTTTTTTGCATATAATGCAAATAATGGTTTATATTATTCAAATTAGAACCTATGTTTACGGAATTGCATTTAACTACATTTGCGTCAATATCATAGCAGATAATAATGTATTGTTATGAAACTTTTAACATGTATTCCCGACCGTCCATCGTACTTAATTACTCCAGTAAGATAACTCTATTTTGTATATAATGCAAAGTATGGCCCTTCATTTTTTAGCTTAGAATTTATGGTTAAAGGTTTGCATGTAACTACATTTAAGTGAATATCTTAGCAAATACGTTATGTATTGTAAAGGAACTTTAGACAGGTGTCCCCAACTACGCAGCGTACTTAATTAATCGGGTTAAAACACTCTAATTTGCATGCAAAGCAAATGATGTCCCTTTATTATTCGACTTAAAAATTATTGTTAAGATTCTGCATGCATATGCATGAGTCAATATCTAAGAAAGTACTTGATACATGGTATTGAAACTTTATACAAGGGCTCCCATACGTCCAACTTACTTAACCAGCCAGGACAAATAATTATCTTGCACTAACAGTGCAAATGATGTGTTATTATTTAACTTCTGGTTAATAGCGAGGGAAATAGTCGAGCGAGCTGTCTCTTTGACAGGTCTCAGTAAGCGAATAGTGTTGGTCGAATTTCTACTAATAATTTCAGAGGAAACGGGGGGTACCCTGAAAGGTGCTCAAACCGTTGGCTATGATGATTTGTTTGCTGAAGATGGAACAATGAAGTCGGAAGCTGAACTAAAGAATAGTAAGGTCCTATTTTCATCATAGAATTCTAACAGCGTACTAGATGTATACGAGTCCCATTTATTTTTCTTCAGTTAAAAAGCATAGTTTCTAATTGATTTCTATTATTAATTAATGAAATAGATAACGTCGAATTGATCCTTAAAAGCTTTATTACATAGCATGCAACATGCATGTTGTTCGGGTAACATTTCCCATTGCCATATTTGGTGCAGTTAGTGCCGTAAAAAGACATACATGTATCTCCATGGCCTAGTGTTTAAAGCGTCCGCCTACAAAATTGGAGGTCGAATGTTCGAGTCTTACACAGGGCATGCTCTGACATGGCCGTTCTCCGACCCAGTAGCTTGTTAAATCCAGGACCGATTGCTTTTCTGTCAGGCGCCTGACATATGGGATAGGAACTTGGTTGAAGATGTTCACGAACGAAGGTGTCTCATAAGCTCTGCGGGCTGGCCCTTAACTGAGACGAATGACATTATAATAAACAACCACTTTACTTGTATTAAAAGATGTTGCAAAGCCAACTTGCACTAGAAATTACCAGCAACAGGTAAAGTTCGTTAACATTTCTCTTAATAATCGTTTCTGAAGGCTCACTAATATTGCACTAAATAAAACGCCTTTAATAGCATATTGTGGTATCTCCATTACTGCTGGTGAAAATTTGGTGAAATTTGAGTTCGAATTTCAGTGTTCGACGCTGCTGGTGTTGATGTAGCTAAGCCCATGTTTGTGACATGTCTGCGTGGCATGACAGCGTGTGGAACGGCGGCAGCAGCTCGGATACTCGGGAAGGACGACGTACCCATATACTACGTACGTATATATATATATAAAGGGTTTGCCGAATGACCTGACACGGTGTCAAGCCTTGATAAAGCCAATGTCTAGCTGAATTTTAAGCTATCAGCATGAGTATTTAAGCTGCGTTCCCTTCGTCGTTCTAGGCAAGGGAAGTTTAAATCGGAAACGAATTAAAATGGTCAGTAGGAGTCCTATGGGCCTGTTTCAATCTTAGTCAATCGTAGTTATGAATTAAAATGCCTTGGTGTCATATGTTTGCTATTTTGCTACCATATTTGTGTCAATTGATCTTTTATTAAAGGTGCACTATATAGATTGATGCCAACACAAGAAACATTTAAATGCATTATTATGTTCAACTCATTTGACTTGAATGATCAAAACAAAATCAAGCATATAATTTGTGTACAAATAAAAAATATAACTGATAGTTTGGCGATTTTTTATCTGGGGATTTGTTTGGCCACGTAGCTATGAATTGATAAAAGGCTAAGATTTTGTTTATATTATTATTGGTTGTAGGGTTCGTGGAACGAATTCCGAGTGAGAGCACCAGACAAACTGAAGGTAATGGCGAAGAAAACATAAGTGCTTACGAATGTTTCAATACGAAAAATATGCGTACTATAAGAGAACTGGTACATATATAGTGCCATTTGATGGAATAGTTAGTAGTGCTATTGTAGACGTGAATTTTTAGTGATTCCAAGGATATCGTGTTCACGTATTGACTTTATTTGTGTATATATCGTTTCTCATTGAGCGTTTTACATACTGGAAGTTTAGTACTTTTTAAGAGAGAACACGATAACGATTCTTTCCCAAAATAGCCAACAATTCGTTCTGTTTATAAATATTGTTGCATGTGTAAACACGGAAATAAAGCAATGACGTCACTATTAAGTTCGTGTCTGTTTTTCATTGTGGAACATTTAGCATAGAGCATAGCCCTCGTGAAATTTTTACTTTTGATGTTCACGAGGTGAAATATATTGCGATCTTACACTGAAACTAACATTTTTTCCTTTTTATTATATGCCTAAAAAGGATTTTGATGACAGATTATTGTAGTTTATTGGGCACCAATTTGTATGCGAACGTAACGTCATTTCGGAAATGACGTCGTTGAATTTGTGTCCCAGTCATATGTGCACCGACGTTTGATTTGGAATTGAGAGCGGGCTAAAATTTCAAAACCGTGAAAAATATCAAAATGTTATTAAAATGTTTGAAATTTCATTTTTATTTCACTGATAAATCTCTATAAACTACCGGAAAACATATAATATATATCAATACAGCTTCAACCACTAGCAAAGCAGAAGAAAGATATATTAATACAGCTTCAACCACTAGCAAAGCAGAAGAAAGATATATCAATACTGCTTCAACCACTAGCAAAGCAGAAGAAATATATATCAATACAGCTTCAACCACTAGCAAAGCAGAAGAAATATATATCAATACAGCTTCAACCACTAGCAAAGCAGAAGAAATATACATCAATACAGCTTCAACCACTAGCAAAGCAGAAGAAATATACATCAATACAGCTTCAACCACTAGCAAAGCAGAAGAAATATACATCAATACTGCTTCAACCACTAGCAAAGCAGAAGAAAGATATATCAATACAGCTTCAACCACTAGCAAAGCAGAAGAAATATATATCAATACAGCTTCAACCACTAGCAAAGCAGAAGAAGGGGATATCAATACAGCTTCAACCACTAGCAAAGCAGAAGAAAGGGATATCAATACAGCTTCAACCACTAGCAAAGCAGAAGAAGGGGATATAAATACAGCTTCAACCACTAGCAAAGCAGAAGAAAGGGATATCAATACAGCTTCAACCACTAGCAAAGCAGAAGAAAGGGATATTAAATACAGCTTCAACCACTAGCAAAGCAGAAGAAAGGGATATCAATACAGCTTTAACCACTAGCAAAGCAGAAGAAAGGGATATCAATACAGCTTCAACCACTAGCAAAGCAGAAGAAAGGGATATCAATACAGCTTCAACCGCTAGCAAAACAGAAACAATATATATAGATACCGCTTCAAGCACTCGCAAAGCAGAAGAAATGGGATATGGATACCGCTTCAACCACTAGCAAAGCAGAAAAAATGATATCAATATATTCTGGAAAAGAGGTCAGATGGAGGCTGATGTATGAAAACTGTTGGCTTGTCTTAGAAGTCTTTAGCAGCATAATACATGCATCCTTGCGTGCATGTAAGCAGTCCTTAGCAGTATAATGCAAGCAGCATAATAAACGCATCCTTGCGTGCATGTTAGCAGTCTTTAGCAGCATAATACAAGCAGCATAATACATGCATCATTGCGTGCATGTGAGGTTTGGTTGAGAGGTGAGCATATTCAAAGACAGATAATTTTAATCTAAATTAGTTTCCAAAAATAAGTTCATCCAAAAAAAAGTGTAACAAGAATTGAATATCAAATACACAGGGTCTTAAGGCACAGGGTATCCTTCTGATTGTCTGACTTATACACGTGTTGTTGTTGTTGTTTTTCAAGATAATATAACACGCTGGCACATATTCAACATATTCAGACTTAAAACAGCTTTTTCAATATTTGTTAAGTTTTGTGAAACCAATCAAAGCGTATTGCCAAATGTCAAACGTAATCAGTTTATTCAGCTTTATCAACGGCTAAACGCCGCATTACCCGGCATGATTCGGTGATGATTGTGGGAAACATCTCGAGTTGCCACTTGCTGCTAGCGGCCTGACCCGGTTACCTTTGTCAAAAACAAAGAGCACGAGGACCAAAATGACACCAGTTCCTATCGCCGTCAAAAGGAGCATGGCTCCACAGAAGACGAAATCATATTGCCATTCGTCTATGTCTCCTGTTGAGTGAATAATAGTGAGTCGAACTTTTGCCCGAAATTAAATATGTATATATCTAGAACTATAATATTCTATCAATATGTAGCAATTCACAATACGAGCATAACAGTTACCGCGGCCACGGTGCTAGCACCGAATCACTGGAAATAAACCAAAGCATATTTATAAGTGATAAGATGCTTTAAAATTGTTTCATTGTTAAATCGGTATATATATATAACATTCATATCACAGTAATATACGAATGGCCTGGGGTTTATGCAAGGCTAGGTGACTTTCGGACATAAATACTTTTAGTTGGTTTGTACCATTTGTACTCTTGCTATGGAAAAAAAACCTTGACACGAGAAAGGGGACCACGGCCACCAATACCACAGTGTAGCCTAGGCCTTGCCCTAGATCATGGCATAGGTCATTGATCTGCGATTTTAGGCAGGCTGACGGATTTGGGTACATTAAGACGGATAACAAAGGCCTGTTTTATCATAATTTCTCATATTTATAGCAGTGATCCCTTAAAAATGAGAAAGGGGACCAAGGCCAACTATGCCACACCGTAGCCTGGGCATTGCCCTATGCAATGGCATAGGTCATTGGTCTGCGAGTTTAGGCAGGCTGTAGGATTTTGGTTCATTTAAGTTGACACTATAGGCCCGTTATCACATTATTTCAATAATGTATAACGCTGATACCTTAATAATGAGAAAGCAGACCACTGCCACATATACCAGAGTGTAGCCTAGGCCTTTTCATAGGTCATGTCATAGGTCACTGGACTACGATTTTAGGCATGCAGTGTGATTTTGGTACTTATGGCCAAAAACCATAGGCCTATTCCATCATAATTTCAATTATTTATAGCTGTGATCCCTTAAAAATGAGCAAGGGGACCACTGCCACCTATACCATATCAAAGCTTAGGCATTGCCCTAGGTCATGGCATAGGTCATTCGTTTGCGATTTTAGGCAGGCTGTTGGATTTGGGTTCAATAAAGTGGATACTAGGCCCGTTCTATTCCAGTATGTTTAGCGATGATGCCTTAAAAATGAGAAAGGGGACCACTGCCACCTATACCACAATGTAGCATAGGCCTTGTCCTAGGTCATGGCATAGGTCACTGGACTGCGATTTTAGGCAGGCTGTGGGATTTTTGTACATATAGGCGAATAACTTTGCCTTGTTCCATCATATTTTCAACTATTTATAGCGGAGATCCCTTAAAATGAGAAAGGGGACCACTGCTACCTATACCACAGTGTAGCCTAGTCATTGACCAAAGTCATGGCATAGGTCACTAGACTGCGATTTTAGGTAGGCACTGGGGTTTTAGTACTTATAGGCGAATACCCCAGGCCTTTTCCATCATAATTTCCACAATTTAATTTCGGTGATCCCTTAAAAATGAGATCATTCGTCTGTGAGTTTAGGCAGTTTGTGGGATTTCGGTTCATTTAAGTCAATACTTGCCCCTTCTTACATTATTTGAACAATGTATAGCGGTGATAACCTTAAAAATCAGAAAGGGGACCACAGCCACCTATACCATAGTGTAGCATAGGCCTTGCCCTGGTCATGGCATAGGTCACTGATCTGCGATTTGAGGCCGGCTGTGGGGTTTTGGTACATTTGAGTGAGTACCCTAGACCTTTTTCTTACTCATTTTTGACAATGTTTGGCGTTGTTACCTTAAAACGAGAAAGGGGAACAGAACTACCTATATCACATCGAAGCCTCCGCCTTGCCCCAAGTTATGACATAGGTCATCGGGGTGCGATTTTAGGCAGGTTGAGGGATTTGAGTTCAATAAGGCGGATACCCTAGGCCCGTTCTAACATTATTTCTACAATGTAAAACGGTAATGCCTTAAAACGAGAAAGGGGACCAGAGCCACCCATTCCTAAGCGTAGCCTAGGCCTAGCCCTAGGTCATGGCATTGTTCATTGGTCTGCGATTTGGGGCAGGCTGTTGGGTTTTGGTAAATTTAAGTGAGTTCCCTAAACCTTTTCTTACTCATTCTTGACAATGTTCGGCGATGCTACCTTAAAAGCGAGATAGGGGACCAGAACCACCTGTATCACATCGAAGCCTAGGATTTACCCTAAGTTATGGCATAGGTCATCGGAATGCGATTATAGGCAGGTTGTGGGATTTTGGTCCATTTAGGCGGATACCCTAGGCCCGTTCTAATATAATATCAACAATGTATATCGGTGATGCCTTACAAACGAACAAGAGGACCAGAGCCACCCATTCCATAGCGTAGCATAGGCCTTGCCCTAGGTCATGGAATAGTTCATTGGTCTGCGATTTGGGGCAGACTGTTGGGATTTGGTACATTTATGTGAGTACCCTAGATCTTTTCTTACCCATTTTTGACAATGTTTGGCGTTGCTACATTAAAAAAAGAGAAAGGGGATCCGAACAACCTATATCATCGAAGCCTAGGCCTTGCCCTAGGTCATGGCATAGATCATTGGTCTGCGATTTTAGGCAGGCTGTGGGGTTTTAGTACATTAACGTGACTACCTTAGACCATTTGTAACACATTTTTGACAATGTTTGGCGTTACTGCCTTAAAATCGAGAAAGGGGACCAGAGCCACATATACCTATTTGGAGCCTAGGCCTTGTCCAGTGTCATGGCATAAATCATTTGTCTGCGATTTAAGGTAGGCTGTGATACTTTGTACATTGAGGCGGATAATTTCAACAATTTATAGCGGTGACTTAAAAATTAGAAACTGCCACCTATACCACAGCGTAGCATTGGCCTTTCCCTAGGACATGACATTGGTTATTGCTCTGCGATTTAAGGCAGGCTGTGGGATTTTTGGTACATTTAGTGGATACACTAGACTTTTTATTACACATTTTTGACAATAGTTTGTGTTTCTCCCCTCAAAACGAGAAAGGGGACCAGAGCATAGGTTATTGATCAGCAATTTAAGGGAGGCTGTGGGATTTAAGTACATTTAGACGGATACCATTTGCCCATTCTAACAAAATTTTAACAATGTACGGCGGTGATCCCTTTATTGGAAAAGGGGACCTCTGCCACATATACCACAGCGTATCATAGGCCCTAATAGGCGGATACGCTATGCATGTTGTAACAAAATTTCAACAATGTATAACTGTGGTCGTTAAGAAGGGGAAAAGGGACAGTAGTATGCAATATATTCGTATCATTTGAGCATAGCGAAAATAGTAGATTCACAAAAGGATCGACTGTCCATTGACTTCCATATTTGACTTACCATGTAATGCCTTTGTGAACCTACTATTTCGCGATGCTCAATTCTAGTAAACTCAAATTGGATCAACTTTCCTGTGGCGAACATATTGCATACTACTCTCACGCTTATTAACATACTTTAACCTTTAATCTTTCCTTATTTTGACCATTGACCATCCAAGGTTTGTTTTGAAAAAAAAAATGTTTTTTTTGTGTGTTTTATTTTTAAATTAAAATTGGTTCAATACACACTAGTATACTACTCTTATCTTTAATCATTTTCAGATGTCTAAATCTTTTACTTTTAAAAACTGACAAATTCTTGCCACCATTCCGATTTTTTTGCAAATATTTGTCTGAAACCTGGCAACTTTTTGGCAAATTCTAGACCTTTTATTGATCTTCAATAGTCATTACGCGCTTAAGGTTGATGACCACGTTACTCAGAAAAAGGTGAATGTCGGCCGATTTTTATGAAACTTGGTTCAAACAATAGTCAATGACTGTATTTTAACTTGGTGTAAATTTCTTTGTAATAATCCCATGATTTGTTCATTTACAGCGCCCCACTAGCGGACAAGTGGATTTTGGCGAACACGTTCATAAAACCGTCAAATGAAATAATTCTACGACTTTTTTATAAAAAAATAATCAGAATATAATTTCTTGTATACTAAATATAATAAATCATATAATTGTAATACTAGTATATAAGCAATATTTCTTATTTTAAGTTTTATGACGAAAGGCTTTTAATTATGACTATTCAAAAATAGGTACACATCGGAAAATGTGACGTATTTATTATATTCGAACTCGGGGAGAGTATTGTTTTATTAAATAGTAGGAAATGGAATAGAACAATGAATACAATTATGTAAAAAAAAAATCTGAAAATGCAATTCATTATAAGCAAATGGGAAGATTTGGCGTGATTTCGACGCCACCGTCAACGTCAAACGTCAAGTTAAAGACGCTAAGCCCATGGGTCTATTTCATGAATGAGCTTACAGGTAAAGTGACATTTTGTTAATGCCAAATAATTTTAATTTCGCAGTCCAGTGACCTATGCGATATCCTAGGCTACACTGTGGTATAGGTGGCAGTGGTCCCCTTTCTCCATTTTAAGGGATCACATCAATTAATAGTTGAAATTATGATGAAACAGGCCTGGGGCATTCGCCTATAAGTACTTAAACCCATAGCCTACCTCAAAACGCAAATCAGTGACCTATGCCATGACCTTGGGCAATGCCTAGGCTACACTGTGGTAAAGGTGGCAGTGGACGCCTTTCTCATTTTTAAGGTATCACCGCCATACATTGTTCAAATAACTTAAGAACGACCCTAGTATCCACTTAATGAAACAAAATCCCACAGCCTGCCTAGAATCGCAGACGAATGACCTATGCCATGACCTAGGGCAATGCTTAAGCTACTATATGGTATAGTAGGCAGTGGTCCCCTTGCTCATTTTTAAGGGATCACCGCTATAAATAATTGAAATTATGGTTGAACAGGCCTATGGTATAAGTACCAATACCACACAGCATGCCTAAAATCGCAGTCCAGTGACCTATGACATGATCTAGGGAAAGGCATAGGCTACACTGTGGTATAGGTGACAGTGGTCCCCTTTCTCATTTTTAAGGTATCAGCGTTATACAGTATTGAAATAATGTGATAACGGGCCTATAGTGTCAACTTAAATTAACCAGAATCCCATAGCCTGCCAAAATCGCAGAGCAATGACCTATGCCATGGCATAGGGCAATGCCTAGGCTACGATGTGGTATAGGTGGCAGTATTTCCCTTTCTCATTTTTAAGGGATCACCGTTATAAAAATGAGAAATTATGATTGAATAGGCCTAGGTTGTCTGTCTAAATGTACCCAAATACCACAGCCTGCCTAAAATCGCAGATCAATGACCTATGACATGACCTAGGGCAAGGCCTAGGCTACACTGTGGTATTGGTGGTCGTGGTCCACTTTCTCGTGTCAAGGTTTTTTCTCCATAGCAAGAATACAAATGGTACAAACCAACTAAAAGTATTTATGTCCGAAAGTCACCTAGCCTTGCATAAACCCCAGGCCATTCGTTTATTACTGTGATATGAATGTTATATATATACCGATTTAACAATGAAACAAAGCGTCTTACCACTTATAGATATGCTGTGGTAAATGTCCAGTGATTCGGTGATAGCACCGCGGTGATGCGGTGATTTGGTGCTGCGGTGCTAACTTCACGCACATAAAAAAATGTGTATTTTTTTTTTAAATTCAAAAAGGTTAAATCTCTAACGATATCTGAATGGTACCTGTGATTTCAGTGGCGATGATACCAGCAACACCGACCACAAGAAGCACGAATCCCTCGACCACGCGGGTGTTGGTTGGTCCAAACATTTTAGGGATAGAATCATCTCGTAGCATGTCAATGTAGGCTGTAAAATATATGGTACCATGTTGGCCAGTGCTTTCTCTGTTTTCGTCTAAACATGAACTCCTATATCAGAACGGTCACAAGAAGGCGTATATGAACCATACAATTACTAGCGTGTGGATACATTTGAACGCTATTCATTTATAATTTTATACACACGCTAGTTAAGGTACAACACAGCTATGGTATTCAAAAATGTTAATAGTTCTGCCATTAACGATCAAGAACAATAAACAATGTGCATAGACTAGATCAGTACTTTTTGGGAATAAATAAATGTGTGAATTATAGGCTATAGGCCAAAGGCCTTTATACTTTACTACCGCAAATCAAAATCAGGTATCGTAAGTTATCTACTTTTTTACATGACATGTTAAAAGAATTAATGGGCCGGGTTACAAAATGGGAAGTATGGTTTTATGCGGTTTAAAATAGTGCTATTAAAAGACCACTTAGTTTAAATACGTTTATAAGATTGCAACGTTACTGTAAATTTGAAAGCAAGCCGAAGAATCTTAAATAAATCTTCATGAGGAACCGAGGGGAGTAGGTAATCATAGATAATTACGCAGGAAATTGAAATGTGTTGATTAAAAAAACTTAGCTTACAATACCTACTACAAATAGTCAAAACGTCAGCCAATATCGGGTTTCATTTAATTAACTTGACTCTAGCAATACACTTGCGAGATGAAAGCAATGTTCATACATCCTGGTACATAAAGGTTTATCAGTTACAGTTATGAAACTAGCTAATTATATTAACAATTCATCGATTTACATGACATATTCTAAGGTAATGACAGGCGTTTATCGGTTTAACAGGTTGGGGCCACTCAAAAGATTTTTTGGATTCGATTTTTATTGCCTGTGAACAGAATTGCAAAAAAAAGTAAAATCATACTTGTCGAGCCAACAGTCTTTCAACGCCGTCAGGGCTTTCATTGATATTAGTGCATGGTAAGACCAAACTCATGGGAGTTATATTTCTTCCAAATGTTATCTCTTCTAAACGGTTCACATTTCTTTCAACTTTCCTTAAACTATATTGGAAAGGGACCATTTTAATGTCCGTGAATAGGTAAAACACCCATATAATGTATATTTCATAAAGAAATGTTAGCCAGACGAATATCAACAAAATTATTCGCTGCCTTTTTATTTAGACTGTTCGCATCGGTTATCTCCCTTTGTCAAGGGAAAGCACTGTGCTTGAAAATCGCTACATAATATACATGTCGTAAGTTATAACGATACGAAACACAGGGTACAAGTCTCGGGCTTATCAATCAAGTTATCGACCTGACGTGTATGGAACATTTTCTACATATCTACTGAATTGTCCTGCAGACATTTAATGCGAAGTGACTTATTGGCTGCCATTCGGGTGGTGGGGGATACATGTTTTATTTAATCTTTTTGACAACAAGGCACTCTCTTGATTTAATATGTTTTACCAAGGTTTATCAATTCATGTCATCCCTGCATATTTCCATCACCTATTCGAGCGTTTAAACTTATGCTTAGCCTCATTCGAATTATGATAAAAACTATATATTCACACTTGAACCTTTTCAGCCGCGTCTTTGATGTCTGTCTTGTTATAGCATTACATTTATTTACCTATACATATCGCGTAGAGAAGCCTGAATGTGAAACCGTAGCCAAACGTTGCATTCGTGGCAATGAAACTAGCAACCCCGAGAACAAAACTCGCGCCGCCAACTAAGATGGCAATCATTCTAAACAACGGAAACTCTTCGCTTGGGTAGGCAGCAACTCTGTAATAAGAATGTTTCATGAGTACCGTACTTGGTTCCTAACAGTGACATGGATTTAACCTGACATTGAGTATGTCATAGGATATATGCTAGAGTATCGCAACAGTTCGTCAAGTTCAGTATGCTTGCAAGTGAGATAGTCTGTAACATTTGGACTCGTTAGTGAAAATATTGTCAGAATCGAATGTTAACCATTCGGATTGATACGAAATAAAACGTTCATTAATTTAATTTATAACTGTAATATTTGGTTGCAATATCTTTTTTTACAGTTTTTATATCAATCAATACCTACTGACTCAACTGAAAAATAGTTCAATGCATGTAAAAAACGTGTATCAACCCACTTGTTAAGTATCCAGGCTAACAAAGAACCTAATATGAGCCCGATGAAAGGAACTAACGCATAAGCAATGGTTGTGCCTATAGACGATGTAGCTCCGATATGCTCTTGAAAGTCGTTGTCTTGAAAGACAGAGTCCAGTGGATTAGCTCCTTTATGGAAAGCAATACATGGGTGTATCAGAGTGAATCAGATCCTTTATAGAAAGCAATACTTGGCTGTATCCGAATTAGTAAACATTTTAATTCTTCTTGGGTAAAAAGGTCTTTTAATTCCGTTAACATCTCCACAACATTTTAAAACATTATTTTCAATATAAATCAATGCATGGATGTCTGATGCAATATACGCTGTATAAACAAGATAGATGGGAAATAAAAGGCAGGGCAGAGTCGCCTGATGCAATATACACCATATAAACAATATATATGGGAAATAAAAGGAAAGGCATGGATGCCTGATGCAATATACACCGTATAAACAATATATACGGGAATTAAAAGGAAGGGCATGGATGTCTGATGCAATGTACGCGGTATAAACAAGATATACGGGAAATAAAAGGAAGGGCATGGATGTCTGATGCAATATACGCGGTATAAACAAGATATATGGGGGAAAAGGGAAGGGCATGGATGCCTGATGCAATATACACTGTATAAATAAGATAGATGGGAAATAACGGAAGGGCATGGATGCCTGATGCAATGTATGCTGTATAAATAAGATAGATGGGAAATAAAAGGAAGGGCATGGATGTCTGATGCAATATATGCTGTATAAACAATATATATGGGAAATAAAAGGAAGGGCATGGATGTCTGATGCAATATACGCGGTATAAACAAGATATATGGGGGGAAAGGGAAGGGCATGGATGCCTGATGCAATATACACTGTATAAATCAGATAGATGGGAAATAACGGAAGGGCATGGATGCCTGATGCAATATACACTGTATAAACAAGATATATGGGAAATAAAAGGAAGGGCATGGATGTCTGATGCAATATACGCTGTATAAACAAGGTAGATGAGAAATAAAATGAAGGGCATAGATGCCTGATGCAATATACGATGTATAAACAAGTTGGATGGGAAATAAAGGAAGGGCATGGATGTCTGATGCAATATACACCGTATAAACAAGATAGATGGGAAATAAAAGAAGGGCATGGCTGTCTGATGCAATATACAAGATATATGGGAAATAAAAGGAAGGGCATGGATGTCTGATGCCATATACACCGTATAAACAAGACAGATGGAAATAAAAGGAAGGGCATAGATGCCTGATGCAATATACACCGTATAAACAGAACAAATGGGAAATAAAAGGAAGGGCAGGGATGCCTGATGCAATATACACCGTATAAACAAGATAGATGGGAAATAAAAGGAAGGGCATGGATGTCTGATGCAATATACACCGTATAAACAAGATAGAAGGGGGAGGAAGGGCATGAATGTCTGATGCAATGTACACCATACAAACAAAATAGATGGGAAATAATGTGAAGGGCATGGATGTCAAATGCAATGTACACCGTATAAACAAGATAGATGGGAAATAAAAGGAAGGCCATGGATGCGTGATGCAATATACACCGTATAAACAAGATAGATGGGAAATAAAAGGAAGGCCATGGATGTCTGATGCAATATACGCCGAATAAACAAGATAGATGCAAAATAAAACGAAGGGCATGGATGTCTGATGCAATATACACTGTATAAAAAAGATAGAAGGGGGGAAAGGAAGGGCATCAATGTCTGATGCAATGTACACCGTATTAACAAGACAGATCAGAAATAAAAGAAAGGCCATTGATGTCTGATGCAATATACACCGTATAAACAAGAAAGTTCGGAAATAAAAGGAAGGGCAGGTATGTCTGATACAAATACACCGTATAAACAAGATAGATGGGAAATTATGCTAAGGGCATGGACGCCTGATGCAATATACACTGTATAAACAAGATGGATGGGAAATAAAAGGAAGGGCATGGATGTCTGATGCAATATACACCGTATAAACAAGATAAATGGGAAATTAAAGGAAGGGCATGGATGCCGTATGCAATATACACAGTATAAACAAGATAGATGGGAAATAATGTGAATGGCATAGATGCCTGATGCAATATACAACGTATAAACAAGATATATGAGAAATGAAAGGAAGGGCATGGATGTCTGATGCGATATACACCGTATAAACAAGATAGATGGGAAATAATGTGAAGGGCAATGATGCCTGATGCAATATACGCTGTATAAACAATATATATGGGAAATAGAAGGAAGGGCATGGATGTCTGATGCAATATACACCGTATAAACAATATATATGGGAAATAAAAGGAAAGGCATGGATGCCTGATGCAATATACACCGTATAAACAATATATACGGGAAATAAAAGGAAGGGCATGGATGTCTGATGCAATATACGTGGTATAAACAAAATATATGGGGGAAAAGGGAAGGGCATGGATGCCTGATGCAATATACACTGTATAAATAAGATAGATGGGAAATAACGGAAGGGCATGGATGCCGGATGCAATATACACTGTATAAACAAGATATATGGGAAATAAAAGGAAGGGCATGGATGTCTGATGCAATATACGCTGTATAAACAAGGTAGATGAGAAATAAAAGGAAGGGCATGAATGCCTGATGCAATATACGCTGTATAAACCAGTTGGATGGGAAATAAAGGAAGGGCATGGATGTCTGATGCAATATACACCGTATAAACAAGATAGATGGGAAATAAAGGAAGGGCATGGATGTCTGATGCAATATACACCGTATAAACAAGATAGATGGGAAATAAAAGAAGGGCATGGATGTCTGATGCAATATACACCGTATAAACAAGATAGATGGGAAATAAAAGAAGGGGATGGATGTCTGCAATATACACACCGTATAAACAAGATAGATGGGAAATAAAAGGAAGGGCATGGATGTCTGATGCAATATACACCGTATAAACAAGACAGATGGAAATAAAAGGAAGGGCATAGATGCCTGATGCAATATACACCGTATAAACAAAACAAATGGGAAATAAAAGGAAGGGCAGGGATGCCTGATGCAATATACACCGTATAAACAAGATAGATGGGAAATAAAAGGAAGGGCATGAATGTCTGATGCGATATACTGATGCAATATACACTGTATAAACAAGAGAGATGCAAAATAAAAGTAAAGGCATGGATCCCTGATGCAATATACACTGTATAACCAAGATAGATGGTAAATAAAAGGAAGGGCATGGATGCCTGATGCAATATACACTGTATAAAAAAGATAGAAGGGGGGAAAGGAAGGGCATGAATGTCTGATGCAATATACGCTGTATAAACAAGGTAGATGAGAAATAAAAGGAAGGGCATGAATGCCTGATGCAATATACGCTGTATAAACCAGTTGGATGGGAAATAAAGGAAGGGCATGGATGTCTGATGCAATATACACCGTATAAACAAGATAGATGGGAAATAAAGGAAGGGCATGGATGTCTGATGCAATAGACACCGTATAAAAAAGATATATGGGAAATAAAAGAATGGCATGGATGTCTGATGCACTATACACCGTATAAACAAGATAGATGGATAATAAAAGAAGGGGATGGATGTCTGATGTAATACACACCGTATAAACAAGATAGATGGGAAATAAAAGGAAGGGCATGGATGTCTGATGCAATATACACCGTATAAACAAGACAGATGGAAATAAAAGGAAGGGCATAGATGCCTGATGCAATATACACCGTATAAACAAAACAAATGGGAAATAAAAGGAAGGGCAGGGATGCCTGATGCAATATACACCGTATAAACAAGATAGATGGGAAATAAAAGGAAGGGCATGAATGTCTGATGCGATATACTGATGCAATATACACTATATAAACAAGATAGATGCAAAATAAAAGGAAAGGCATGGATGCCTGATGCAATCTACACCGTATAACCAAGATAGATGGTAAATAAAAGGAAGGGCATGGATGCCTGATGCAATATACACTGTATAAAAAAGATAGAAGGGGGGAAAGGAAGGGCATGAATGTCTGATGCAATGTACACCATATAAAAAAATAGATCAGAAATAAAAGAAAGGCCACGGATGTCTGATGCAATATACACCGTATAAACAAGAAAGTTCGGAAATAAAAGGAAGGGCAGGTATGTCTGATAAAAATACACCATATAAACAAGATAGATGGGAAATTATGCTAAGGGCATGGACGCCTGATGCAATATACACTGTATAAACAAGATGGATGGGAAACAAAAGGAAGGGCATGAATGTCTGATGCAATATACACCGTATAAACAAGATAAATGGGAAATTAAAGGAAGGGCATGGATGCCGTATGCAATATACACAGTATAAACAAGATAGATGGGAAATAATGTGAAGGGCAATGATGCCTGATGCAATATACACCGTATAACCAAGATGATAGGAAATAACAGGAAGGACACGTATGCCTGATGCAATATACACCGTATAAACAAGATAAATGGGAAATAAAAGGAAGGCCATGGATGTCTGATGCAATGTACACCGTATAAACAAGATAGATGGGAAATAAAAGGAAGTCCATGGATGTCTGATGCAATATACACCGTATAAACAAGAAAGATGGGAAATAAAAGGAAGGGTATGGATGTCTGATGCAATATACACTGAATAAGCAAGATAGATGGAAAATAAAAGGAAGGACATGGATGTCTGATGCAATATACGCCGAATAAAAAAGATGAATGCGAAATAAAAGGAAGGGCATGGATGCCTAATGCAATCTACACCGTATAAACAAGATAGATGGGAAATAAAAAAGGCATGGATGCCTGATGCAATATACACCGTATGAACAAGATAGAAGGGGAAAAGGAAGGGTATGGATGCCTGATGCAATACACGCCGTATAAACAAGATAGAAGGGAGGAAAGGAAGGGCATGAATGTCTGATGCAATGTAAACCGTATTAACAAGATAGATCGGAAATAAAAGGAAGGGCATGGATGTCTGATGCAATACACATCGTATAAACAAGAGAGTTCGGAAATAAAAGGAAGGGCAAGGATGTCTGATACAAATACACCGTATAAACAAGATAGATGGGAATTATGTGAAGGGCATGGATGCTTGATGCAATATACACTGTATAAACAAGATACTCAGTAGATGGAAAATAAAAGGAAGGGCATGAATGTCTGATGAAATATACACCGTATAAACAAGATACATGGGAAATAAAAGGAAAGGCATGGATGCCTGATGCAATATAAACAGTATAAACAAGATAGATGGGAAATAACGTGAAGGGCATGGATGCCTGATGCAATATACACAGTATAAACAAGATAGATGGGAAATAATGTGAAGGGTATGGATGCCTGATGCAATATACACCGTATAAACAAGATAGATGAGAAATGAAAGGAAGGGCATGGATGCCTGATGCAATATACACCGTATATCCAAGATAGATGGGAAATAACAGGAACGGCATATATGCCAGATGCAATATATACCGTATAAACAAGATAGATGAGATATAATAGGAAGGGCATGGATGTCTGATGCAATATACACCGTATAAACAAGATGAATGGGAAACAAAAGGAAGGGCATGGATTCCTGATGCAATATACACTGTATAAACAAGATAGATGGGAAATAAAAGGAAGGGCAGGGATGTCTGATACAATATACACCGTTTACAAGACAAATGGGGAATAAAAGGAAGGGCAGGGATGTCTGATGCAATATAAACCGTATAAACAAGATAGATGGGAAATAATGTAAAGTGCATGGATGTCTGATTCAATATACACCGTATAAACAAGATAGATGGGAATTAAAGGATGGGCATGGATGCCTGATGCAATATACACCGTATAAACAAGATAGATTGGAAATAAAATGAAGGGCATGAATGCCTGATGCAATATACACTGTATAAACAAGATATATGGGAAATAATAGGAAGGGCATGTATGCCTGATGCAATCTACACCGTATAAGCAAGATAGATTGGAAATTAAAGGAAGGACATGGATATCTGATGCAATATACACCGTATAAATAAGATATATGGGAAATAATGTGAAGGGCATGGATATCTGGTGCGACATACAACGTATAAACAAGATAGATGGGAAATAACGTGAAGGGCGATGATGCCTGATGCATTATACACCGTATAACCAAGATGAATGGGAAATAAAGGGAAGGGCATGGATGCCTGATGCAATTTACACCGTATAAACAAGACAGATGAGAAATAAAATGAAGGGCATGGATGTCTGATGCAATATACGCCGTATAAACAAGATGGATGCGAAAAAAATGAAGAGCATGGATGCCTGATGCAATCTTCACCGTATAAACAAGATAGATGGGAAATAAAAGGAAGGGCAGGGATGCCTGATGCAATATACACCATATAAACAAGCTAGATGGGAAATAAACTGAAGGGCATGGATGCCTGATGCAATACATACCGTATTAACAAGATAGAAGGGGGAAAAGGAAAAGCATGAATGTCTGATGCAATGTAAACCGTATTAACAAGACAGATCGGAAATAAAAGGAAGGGCATGGATGTCTGCTGCCATATACACCGTATAAACAAGAAAGTTCGGAATTAAAAGGAAGGGCAGGGATACAAATACACCGTGTAAACAAGATAGATGGGAAATTATGTGAAGGGCATGGATGGCTGATGCAATATACACTGTATAAACAAAATGGATGGGAAATAAAAGGAAGGGCATGGCTGTCTGATGCAATATACACCGTATAAACAAGATAGATGGGAAATAAAAGGAAGGGCATGGATGCCTGATGCAATATACACCGTATAAACAAGATAGATGGGAAATAAAAGAAAGGGCATGGATGCCTGATGCAATATACACCGTATAAACAAGATAGATGGGAAATAAAAGGAAGGGAATGGATGCCTGATGCAATACACACCGTATAAACAAGATAGAAGGGGAAAAGGAAGGGCATGAATGTCTGATGCAATGTAAACCGTATTAACAAGATAGATCACAAATAAAAGGAAGGGCATGGATGTCTGCTGCCATATACACCGTATAAACAAGAAGGTTCGGAATTAAAAGGAAGGGCAGGGATGTCGATACAAATACACCGTGTACAAAAGAGAGATGGGAAATTATGTGAAGGGCATGGATGCCTGATGCAATATACACTGTATAAACAAAATGGATGGGAAATAAAAGGAAGGGCATGGATGTCTGATGCAATCAATATACACCGTATAAACAAGATAGATGGGAAATAAAAGGAAGTGCGTGGATGCCTGATGCAATATACACCGTATAAACAAGATAGATGGGAAATAATGTGAAATGCATGGATGCCTGATGCAATATACACCGTATAAACAAGATAGATGTGAAATAATATGAAGGGCAATGATGCCTGATGCAATATACACCGTAATACCAAGATAGATGGGAAATAACAGTAAGGGCATGTATGCCTGATGCAATATACACCGTATAAACAAGATAGATGGGAAATAAAAGGAAGGGCATGGATGTCTGATGAAATATAGACCGTATAAATAAGATAGATGGGAAATAAAAGGAAGGGCATGGATGTCTGATGAAATATATACCCTAGAAACAAGATAGATAAGAATAAAAGGAAGGGCATGGAGGCCTGATGCAATATACACCGTATAAACAACATAGATTGGAAATAAAAGGAAGGGCACGGATGGCTGATGCAATATACACCGTAAAAACAAGATAGAAGGGAAATAAAAGGAAGGGCATGGATGCCTAATGCAATATTCACTGTATAAACATTATAGATGGGAAATAAAAGGAAGGGCATGCATGCCTGATGCAATATACACCATAAACACAAGATGGATGGGAAATAAAGAGAAGGGCATGGATGCCTGATGCAATTTACACCGTATAAACAAGATAGATGGGAAATAAAAGGAAGGGCATGGATGCCTGATGCAATATACACCATATAAACAAGCTAGATGGGAAATAAAAGGAAGGGCATGCATGCCTGATGCAATATACACCATAAACACAAGATGGATGCGAAATAAAATGAAGGGCATGGATGCCTGATGCAATATACACCGTATAAACAAGATAGATGGGAAATAAAAGGAAGGGCAGGGATGCCTGATGCAATATACACCATATAAACAAGCTAGATGGGAAATAAAAGGAATGGCATGGATGCCTGATGCAATACACGCCGTATAAACAAGATAGAAGGGAGGTGAGGAAGGGCATGAATGTGTGATGCAATGTAAACCGTATTTACATGATAGATCGGAAATAAAATGAAGGGCATGGATGTCTGCTGCAATATACACCGTATAAACAAGATGGTTCGGAAATAAAAGGAGGGCAGGGATGTCGATACAAATACACCGTAAACACAAGATAGATGGGAAATTATGTGAAAGGCATGGATACCTGATGCAATATACACTGTATAAACAAAATGGATGGGAAATAAAAGGAAGGGCATGGATGTCGATTCAAATACACGTATACACAAGATAGATGGGAAATTATGTGAAGGGCATTGATGTCTAATGCAATATACACTGTATAAACAAAAAAGATGGGATATAAAAGGAAGGGCATGGATATCGATACATATACACAGTATAAACAAGATAGATGGTAAATTGTGTGAAGGGCATGGATGCCTGATGCAATATACACTGTATAAACAAAATGGATGGGAAATAAAAGGAAGGGAATGGATGCCTGATGCAATCTACACCGTATAAACAAGATAGATGGGAAATAATGTGAAAGGCATGGATGCCTGATGCAATATACACCGTATGAATAAGATAGATGGGAAATAATGTGAAGGGCAATGATGCCTGATGCAATATACACCGTAATACCAAGATAGATGGGAAATAACAGTAAGGGCATGTATGCCTGATGCAATATACACCGTATAAACAAGATAGATGGGAAATAAAAGGAAGGGCATGGATGTCTGATGAAATATAGACCGTATAAATAAGATAGATGGGAAATAAAAGGAAGAGCATGGATGTCTGATGAAATATATACCCTAGAAACAAGATAGATAAGAATAAAAGGAAGGGCATGGAGGCCTGATGCAATATACACCGTATAAACAACATAGATTGGAAATAAAAGGAAGGGCACGGATGGCTGATGCAATATACACCGTATAAACAAGATAGAAGGGAAATAAAAGGAAGGGCATGGATGTCTGATGCAATATTCACTGTATAAACATTATAGATGGGAAATAAAAGGAAGGGCATGCATGCCTGATGCAATATACACCATAAACACAAGATGGATGGGAAATAAAGAGAAGGGCATGGATGCCTGATGCAATTTACACCGTATAAACAAGATGGATGCGAAATAAAATGAAGGGCATGGATGCCTGATGCAATCTTCACCGTATAAACAAGATAGATGGGAAATAAAAGGAAGGGCATAGTTGTCTGATGCAATTTACACCGTATAAACAAGATAGATGGGAAATAAAAGGAAGGCCATGGATGTCTTATGCAATATGCACCGTATAAACAAAAAAGATGGGAAATAAAGTAAGGGTATGGATGTCTGATGGAATATACACTGTATAAGCAAGATAGATGGGAAATGAAAAGAAGGACATGTATGTCTGATGCAATATACGCCGTATGAACAAGATGGATGCAAAATAAAAGGAAGGGCATGGGTCCCTGATGCAATATACACCGTATAAACAAGATAGATGGGAAATAAAAGGAAGGGCATGGATGCCTGATGCAATCTACACCGTATAAACAAGATAGATGGAAAATAAAAGAAAGGGCAGGGATGTCTGATGCAATATACACCGAATATAAACAAGATAGATGGGAAATAAAAGGAAGGGCATGGATGCCTGATGCAATCTACACCGTATAAACAAGATAGAAGGGAAATAAAAGGAAGGGCATGGATGCCTGATGCAATATACACCGTATAAACAAGATAGATGGGAAATAAAAGGAAGGGCGTGGATGTCTGATGCAATGTACACCTTATAAACAAGACGGATGGGAAATAAAAGGAAGGCCATGGATGCGTGATGCAATATACACCGTATAAACAAGATAGATTGGAAATAAAAGGAAGGACATGGATGTCTGATGCAATATACGCCGTATAAACAAGACAGATGGGAAATAATGTGAAGGGCATGGATGCCTGATGCAATATACACCGTATAAACAAGATAGATGGTAAATAAAAGGAAGGGCATGAATGTCTGATGCAATTTACACTGTATAAACAAGATGGATGCACAATAAAAGAAAGGGCATGGATGCCTGATGCAATATACACCGTATAAACAAGATAGATGGGAAATAAAAGGAAGGGCATGGATGCCTGATGCAATTTATACCGTATAAACAAGATAGATGGGATATAAAAGGAAGGGCATGGATGCCTGATGCTATATACACCGTATAAACTAGATGGGAAACAAAAGGAAGGGCAGGGATGCCTGATGCAATATACACCGTATAAACAAGATAGATGGGAAATAAAAGGAAGGGCATGGATGCCTGATGCAATCTACACCGTATAAACAAGATAGAAGGGAAATAAAAGGAAGGGCATGGATGCCTGATGTAATATACACCGTATAAACAAGATATGTGGGAAATAAAAGGAAGGGCATGGATGTCTGATGCAATATACACCATATAAACAAGATAGATGGGAAATAAAAGGAAGGGCATGGATGTCTGATGCAATCTACAAAACAAGATAGATGGGAAATAAAAGGAAGGGCATGGATGCCTGATGCAATATACAAAACAAGATAGATGGGAAATAAAAGGAAGGCCATGGATGCGTGATGCAATATACAAAACAAGATAGATGGGAAATAAAAGGAAGGGCATGGATGCCTGATGCAATATTCACCGTATAAACTAGATGGGAAACAAAAGGAAGGGCATGGGTGCCTGATGCAATATACACCGTATAAACTAGATGGGAAACAAAAGGAAGGGCATGGGTGCCTGATGCAATATACACCGTATAAACAAGATATGTGGGAAATAAAAGGAAGGGCATGGGTGCCTGATGCAATATACACTCTATAAACAAGACAGATGGGAAATAATAGGAAGGGCAGGGATAAAAAAGCAGCGTCTAGCGGATAACGTATTGATTATGTTTTCTCTCGAAAGAAATAGATCTACCATAATGATTATACTAATTATGCCTGTATTTTATTTTGTTTAAATACTGTCTAATAAAAATCCGTTTAATAAAAAAAACTGTTAGTGATTCATTGTACCTAATTGAAAGAAGAAGAACAGCGAAATGAGGCCATAAAACAAGCCGTTTTTGAACAAAGCCAGAACATGCACGCCGAGGGCTCGCTGGACAAAACTTATCTTGGTGTTACGTGATGGACTTTCGTTCATAGTCAACTTCAAGTCTTTCAGAAACATTCCTAGAATACCGATACCAACACACAGTGCCATGGCGCCTCTGAAAATAAAAAGTATATCTACTATTCAGTGATCAATAGTAAGCGTCGATTTAGTCAGTACTAGCATACACTTGCAAGTTGCAATATATAAGATATATAGGCAATAATGTGTTAGTCAGTTGATCACGTCGAGTTGCTTTCTTTACAAAAGCACATAAATCCGACGGCAAACGTCCTATTTCTTTCGCGTAGTTTTGAGGAAGTAGACTTGCGCATGTACACTAGGGTTCCGTATGGTATGGATTCAGAAAACAATGTGTGTTATACGGAAATTTTGTCCGGTGTCTGTTTTTTTATATCTAAAGCATGCACTATTTCAGACGAAAATTTAATAAGTATGAAATGAATTTATTTTTTATCGTCAAAAATACTGAACGTCTGAACGACATGCGATATTAAAGTCGATTATATCTATTTAGAATACATGTATATGTCGATTTTATTAATACATGGATATTGTAACGCATTTCTAGCTTTTTTCATGAGTAGAACATTTTTATAAGAAATATGTGCGGTTTACACAAGATCATCTATGTTACACATACTTACCATAACGTTTACTGTTCATATCTTTTACATGAAATAGATATGTATTTTGAATAAATGTTATGTTATTTGGTTAGTCGATAATGGGACATCATAAAGTTACAGTGTTAATTTAAAGATAACATATTTAAACAACCTACAAAAATGCCGTCCTCCAGTAAAATGAATCCCTTATTTTATCCGCAAAAAACAATCCGGCAGCTAATAACTGCGCCATGTAGGTGCATACTCTGACAATAAGGAGTGCCCGCCTCCGCTTCGTAGAAAAATATTCCAGCACAGGAATCAAAGATCCCAGTAAAATGAAGCTTGAACCCATCGCTGCAAAGATGGAGATGCATAGTGTCGGGTATACACTTAATAAATGTATAGTAAAATGTCTGTGCGAAACTGATGCAGGACTATTTTTACCTATGATATATAATACTAGTTACAGACTTCTGTTGAGGTCAATATGTAGTTTTGCTAAGCTGTCAAGTAATATTGACCGAGAACGCTAGTCCGAGGTCTATATCAATTGTGAGGTCAACACAACCACATATTGACCGAATGTAGTAACAGTATATAACAGACGCAGTTAAAATATAGATCTACGGTGGCATAGAGGTGACATCGGCAACACTATATTTATATTGTGGCCAAAACTCATTAAATCGTGGCCATAACTTAGTAACTTGTGGCCACGACTTAGTAACTGGTGGCCACGACTTAGTAACTGGCGGTCACGATTTAGTTAAAGGGGAACTGAACTGTAATTTCTAGTTCTTAATTTTATTCATTCTTTCTACTAAACGCGCTCAAGTTTAATATACAAAGCGTTAATTTTGCTTCTACGGTCTACATTTACCACGGAATCCGGCCTCTGTTCTGCCCATTCTATGGTTGCTAGATGAATTAATGCCCTTGAAATGAGTGGACACTGTGTTGTCTCCCTTTGTTTTAAGTGCGCATGCCCAGCGATTTACCATAATGCATTGCTTTAATTTCCCGGAAAATGTTAGATATGTCTGGGTTTCTGATATCGCCTACATATTGATATAATTGAATCTACAAAATCTACGTAGTCGGTTTGAATAGCGATACGAAGTGTTTTATATGAAGTCAGTCTGTATCCTTGCGATAAATATAAACGTGTTACTTAAAATAAGCCATTTAAAATGGAGGCCATGGCAACACTACTTTCAGAAACCGTCAATGACAGACAAGTCAGTGGCACAAAATAAGGTAGCGATAATGAAATGCAGACGATCTTAAACTTTTACGACCGTGCTCGTATGTTGGGGCAGCTGGTTGAAATGGATTGATTTACCAAACAATAATTGCAGTGCCATTCAATCGTAATACTTGCGAGGACTAGCTACAATAATGAGCGATCAGGGATACTTTTTTATTATTTTGACATTTCTTATGTATCCCTGTAATGCTACAACTCTCTACCATTTAGCAACGGGCGAAATGATATACTGTAATAATACGCATTGATGTTGAATAATAATGACAAAATTTTTCAATTTTTATCCGACAGTGATCTGAACTGGATTTAATTTGTCATTAGAGTTGTTATTTTCACATTAATATATTATGGGTCACGAATAACGTTTACATGTTCACAACCAGTCAGATTTGTCCCAGATTTACCGATATCGGGATACTTGATAAACAATCGACACTTTTAAGTGTTTATGATAAGTTAACATGTTTTTTGGGCATACTGACATAATGTAATATGTGTTTAATAGTAGGCAATAATATTTGCGTAGAAATTTGAATTTATAACGGAGATAATTTCAAAATTGTGACCGCGAGGATTCTCTGCGCAAGGACCGCTTGCTACTTTTTGCTGGGATGGTGGACGTCACGAGTCTGCCATATTAAAAAAAATCGTCGAAAGACTCGTTGACGGCCATGTAGGTGGACTATTGCGAGGACAGGCACAGGCGCAAGTCACAAAATAAAAAAATCGGCCTATATATATGTTTATTAAGATATCTTATATCTTATTATAGTATATAGCCCATATAGAACATTAAAAAAAGTTTGTGTCAAGTACCTGTGAGGACAGGTTATACACATTGGAGATTTTTTGATACAAGGAAATTGGAACAACCAGCATTCCATAATATTGCTTTACATTTGGCTGTTTTAAGTCAGCATTTTTAATGGAATGCTGTGCTGCACTCTACTTAGGAAGATAAAATTGTGAGTGATAAAGGTGAGTGATTTGATAATTACTTGTATTTTATCAAAGAATGACCTCCACAATAACAGTTAACAGTAAATCTGTGAGGAAAAGTGGGCCTAATGATGGGCTCGAACCTATGATCACTAAAACAATAACCGATGCCCCATGTTCGTATAGGATTACCCACAAACTTCACCCCTCTCCCTTTTATCTAAAGACTTATTAAGACACTCTTGCATTTAACATAAAAGTTAACCTTGGATAAACAGTGTGTCCGGTGTTGGACTCTAGCCAAAAAACACTCAAAAGTTAGGATGGAATTCTTATTAACTTAACTAACCAAGCTGCTGCTTCCCCAAATACAATGCACACTACAACAATAAGGCAACTATCAATTCATTGCTGGATTTTCATACCCCGACATCCTTTTTTTGTGCCGCCACTTTCAAATAATGACTCAAATAAAAATGTTGATCTAGTGTACCGGTATGTATTTGCATATCGGTCCAGAACTGTCTAGGAACTGAGTTTATTCTTCGATGTAAAACATTGACTTATAAAAAAGGAGAAATGTTATGATCTTGATTGTGGTTTGTCTAGAAACTCATGTTTATGGCCCCTTATGCATTAAGAAAGAGCATGAACATTCATCTAATGAACAACAAAATATCCCCATTTAAAAAAATGGTTGAAAAGCAATTAATTTATATCGACCAAAAAGAGACTTTGAGATTTTAAAGACCGTCATTCACATTTTAAATACAACAAAGGTTGGTTTTCATTTAAGTGATACTCACTTATTTTGCCTATTTATTAAAAGTATGTTGTAAAATAAATCTGTAAACAAATCATTGAGCTAGAGTTATGGGTCTTTAGCCCCCATAATCACATGATTTAACACTTTTAGGAACTGCTTAAAAGGGAGTGATCCATATAAAACCAATAAAAACAAGAAAGACTGAAAAAAATCATAAATCAACAACTTTAGAGTTTGTGGAAAGTTCAGTTCATAATTCTGGGTGAAAATAAGGTTCAGTGATTTTGATAGAAATTTGTACTATTTACAGTCATCAAAAGGCTGTTGATCCTAGCTAAAAGGCTGTTGATCCTTCAATTGTGCAATTTTTTAATAGAGGCTTGATTTACAATGGGAAATTCAAGGGCGGATTCAGTATTTGATACTGGGAGGCATAATTTAGGGGCAAAAACATTTAATTTGCAGCCCTCCATCAGAACTGAAATGTATTTAGTTAAAAGCATTGGCAGTGGTGTTTGAAATTTTCACAATTTCTTGATCAAAATGGTGCATTTTGGGGATATTATTTTATTGCTCTTTTTCTACTATATTGAAACAAAACTGATCTTAGATATTGGGGGGGGGGGGGGGTGTCCCCATCCCACTGGATCTGCTTGTGAAATTCTCTATCAAATTGTGACAAATCAGAAAACTTAAAATATTAATGCTTTAAGACAAACTTCTTATCATTCTCAATTTTTGTTGTACAGCAGACTGAAAAATCTTTGGTTTTTTTTTTCTGAATTATTTTAATTAAACCCCACTTGAAAATATATATGTTTACCATATTTACAAGTATACAAGTCATTTTGTGAACAAAAAGCAATCAGCTGCTATAAATGCATTGAGTACAAAGAGTGAAATGGACAATGGCTGTATTCTGTCACTCCCAAATAATGACATTTATCTTTTTTATTGAAAAGAGGTTTACACTTTAATTTCTGTTGCAATTAATTATTATTTCTGTTGCAATTAATTATTATTAAGTTTGTCAATTTCTTCATTGTCCTGATCATTGAAAACAATGAAAAATCTTTCCTGAAAATTTAAAAAAATAAAACTGCTTGTTGAAATGCATTTTTTGTTGTAATGAATAAAAATTCATACATAAAATAGAGAATTAATTTGATAAAACTTGTGTATGATTTTTAATAATACTACATGTATTAAATACATGGTATTAAGATACAGTTTAACTTGTGCTCATAGAAATATAAGTTTACACTTTTCAAATAATTAATAATAGTAATGTTTCATGACCATTTTTTTGAATGTTGTCACTGTCATTCAGAAGAACTAAAATAAAATCAAAGTTTAAGGACATTAAATCTGTATGCTGTATGTCAAATTTTGTGTTGGTGGAGATTTGTTCTTTATGTACATGTTATGACCTACTGTTGCTTTGTTTATGATTTTATTGGTGAAATATTCTGTATTCAGCATTTGATGTTTACTTTTATTTTACTGCTTTTGTCCTTAAACTGTAATTTTATAGGATTTAAAAAATACTGTAAGGTTAAACACTGAATCAAATTTCAAACATATTAGAGTACTGAAAATCAATTACATGCAATATTTTTTATATCAGTATCTTTTTCAACATTTAATATAAGTATAAAAACAAGTATCAATTATATTGTTTATCGTGTATAATTTTGATTGGATATCATGAAGATGAATCAACTTAAATAAGTCAACATCATAAAATGCCCATGAATATACATGGAATACTCATATGGAAAATCAGTATTGTGAATAATGTTTTTTCAAGACATTATCTAGATCTGCGCTAAAAGCATTAATCAATGAAATTTATCATCATATCATAAAATTAAAACTGCACTCTCACAGATTGAACGTTTTGACAACTTCTTATTTTTTTCTTGAAACGAGCCAATTTTTGCGAAAAATGCACTGAAACTAGTTATATGACTGCTGACAAAAAAAAATGATCTCCTATTTTTATATTTAAGTTCAAAAATTGATGTTTTATGCATTTTTCTTAAATCGTTAGTAACCATTTAACATGAATTTTCGTATGGAAATATGAAGTTCGATGATCTGATCTTTTGTCAGCAATCTTTTATCGTATATTTCCTGATACCTACGCAAAAATTTGCTCTTTCCAAGACAAAGAATAAAAAAAGTTGTAAAAATGCTATATGTGTGAGAGTGCAGCTTTAACATGTCTTGACCACTTTGATGTTTAGACTCTAAAGTTGCAAGTTTGTCCTTAATCTTTCCACATGACTTCATTCTTTGAAATTGTATCACACTTACCTTAATTTATCTAGTTAATTTGTATAACTCTGTCAGATTCTGTGAATGGCAGATTGTGACTAAGCATCCCATAGACTACAAATGCACTGGTTTGGAACTACCAGTGCATAGTACATTCATGGCATACTAATCATGTTCAGATGTTTGTAGTAATTTCACCAATTTCCTATGTAGAGAATACATGTGTTTGGTCAAAGCCAGCATGAACCATAATGAAGTTCTCTCACCTTTAGAATGAACAACATATTATACGCTTCTTTGCAAATTTCACAATAGATAGTTTTGCAAAATTAATGTTATAAATAGATGCATACATTTGAAGTTTCTGCTAAATGATTTAACATTTTGTGCAGGTTTTATCTAGCTAACCTTGTAGTCCAAATAATTGTACGTTGACGGATTTTTTTAGATTTTTGATATGGCAAATCCTTCACGTACAAATTGTTTAGTATCAAAAGTGGGTAGTTGTTCCGATCAGGAATCCGGGTTAAAGCATATAGCGTCTATAAAATATCATAAAAACAAAAAATATTACCAGATAATGTTATTTTACATTAGTTCCATACACAAAAAATAAATATCCAACTTATAATTATGAGTTTGACGGCTTTTCTTCATTTCATTCTGTCAAAACATAACGATATATACATGAAGGGCACCTGCAAGGCTTCAGGGCACAGTTTTAAATCGCTCGGAACATTTCGGCCATGGCCGAGCAATCGGAACTCCTCGGCTAGTATCAAGATATGTCTATCTCGAAGCTTGCCGGAGATGGCCGAGTTGTTACGATTGATGGCCGAGTTGTTACGATGGTGCAACGAGATCTATTTCGAAGCTTTGTCGGAGGAGGCCGAGTTATTACGATTTTATCGAGTTGTTCCCCTTCGCATAATTGTTTTCTGTGTCAGTCAACTTTCGTTTTATTGGAAAGGTAAACAACTTGTTTTAATGCATTAAATGCTTGTTTAGTGCAAAATAACATTTCACTTACATGGTAAAATATGAATATAATTCTTTATGATCAATTTCGACCATAAAATACTTCACTTAAAACAATTTCAATATTTTTAAAACACCCCCGTTTTTTGCACATTCCCGTTTAGACGTTAGGGATTGGAAGAATCCCGTATAACACGTCTATTATTTTAGACTAGCTAACCTTGATGTAAAATTTGGTTGACATTTGAGAACTTTTGCTTAGCAAATAATCTATTCCATGGCTAATTTACATAAAAGGGATGTTACTCTTTAGTCAAGCCGACGGTTAGAGACGGCCTTTCTTTAAATACAAACTTTGATAGTACTCCATTGATAAATACCTAGGTTTTTAAAGCCACTTTTGTTGTAACATTAAGCACGACATTCCTTTTGTCAGTCAAATGACTGCCACTAAATCAGCTTGGCATTGCCATCGTTTTGCGTGTCACTACTGTTATGCCAAGTTTTTCATGAGATTTTAGGTGCCTAAATTTGTAATGGCTGGCAATTTTTTCTTGGTCTTTCAACATCACATCTGGTCTGGATTGGACAGAGGCAAAGCTGTTGCCTATTTGGGCTAACACACCGATCCCCAACTGAAATTGTATAACCGCCCCTGCATATTATACTGATACTGGTACACTATAATATTCACAGATCCAGACTTCAGCCGGTTCAGGAATACCGGATTTATCGTCAGTTTGAAACTGTTTCAAACTTTCTGTGTTTGACTTGGTTGAACATATTGATTCGTTCCATTTCTTCTGTTAACTTTCAAATTAAAAGCGTCTACTTCGGAAGATTAAGCAAATCCATATGTTTTACTCGTTATTTTGGTGATAAACCATGTAAGTGGACTGGAAACCTCTGAAAGTCCATGTTTTTTACTGAATTTTCGCTGACGCGGAAGTTGATATGTCGATTGACTGGCTCTCGTTCCATCTTCATTCTCTATCAAAACCGAGAGGCAGTACCAAGGGAAGCAACTACGCATGTATAGCAACGCCAAGGGACGCAAGTCAGTTGAGTTTTTCGGAAAATGCGGAACAGGGGGTAGTTTGTAACAAAATTGCCAGCTTATGAAAATGATTTGAACTGAATAACATATCGTATCAAACTTGAAAATTATCAATCTTTTATATCGTTATGTAATAATTAAATGTCAAATATCAGTTCAGTTCTACTTTAAGCCAATCAAAACAGCCGCTTCGTCGCTTTATGGTAATAACATAGTGAGCACCCCTCAATCCATTCGCCAAGCAACGTTGTCGCAATATTATGTAACCCTGATTACGTCCAGAATGGCCGGTCGAGTTGACCACAAAGTCAACAACAGAACGAGCGTCACTGTACTCTCTTCGTCTTAACGTCAACGAGCTCAGTACTCAAATGACGTTAACTTATTTGAATTTCATGAATTTTCCTCAAAACGGTGACAATAATAGCATTAGAGAGGCCTTTCTGAATGTAATCTTATGTAAGACTTACCATGTCTTCGTCCATAGTATTCACTTTTGTTGAGTACAAGTGGCGTTTTAGTTTCAGGGTTGCTAACTATGTTATTACCATAAAGCGACAAAGATGAAACGCTGTTTTGATTGGCTTAACTAAATCGTGGCCACAAATTACTAAGTCGTGGCCACAAGTTAATAAGTCGTGGCCACAAGTTACTAAGTTGTGGCCACAAGTTACTAATTAACTAAGCGCGGCCCCAATATAAATAAAGTGTTGCGGATGTCACCTCGGTGCAACCGTATGATTTAGATATTGTTTTGCCATTTTCTAAACTGCAGTCCTGGTTTGATTGAGACGTTTCATTGACAACATTGTAAATAAAACAAACCTGCGGGACAGTAAAAACACAACTTGATGAAATCTTTGGCCTCCTTCCTAACGTTAGCAAGAACGAGGAGTGTGCATGCAAACACTAGAGCACCGAACACAACTGTCTTTCGGTAGCCATATCGTACCATAAACAACGCTGCAAATATACCTGAAGAAAACTGTCCAATTATTAACTATGTCAATTACACACATGTAAACGCAGCACGGTTCTCTTCCTCTTTTGGGAGGCAATAGATCCATAAGAAGAAGAAAAAACAGACATGTGGCAAATATGCTCCTGAGCGTAAATCAAAATATAATCACACCATAAATGTCATTCTTACACTAAAAAGAAAGGAAGACACATACTTTATTGTATGTATTAACTTACTATAAGCATTCGACAAGTTCGTAAAGTGCTCAAATATTTCTGTTCTTTCATCTTCATCCAAATCTATGTCTTCTTCAGAGCCGGTGGTAATTAACAAGCCAAAACCAATCAGCAGCACAATTATTGCCAACATAAAGTTTATCGCTGCAGATAAACTCACTACCAGCCATGCCCTAAAACCCCCGTTTGGTGGGTCTTCAACTGTGCTTCCTTCCGCTGGAACATCTACAGTGTACTCCCCAACCGTCGCCTCAGTTACTCGCTCAGCGTTATCTCCCGTCATGATCACATTCAGTTGTGCATCAGCAGTACTACTTTCACCTCGAACTGATTTTGTCTATAGTGAAGACTTGAAATGATTATGTCGACTAATGTTTCCAATTTAGCGACGCGTTTAAACTTGCAATAATGAAGAGTTTGTCATCGAATGTATACTAGGCAGCAATTAAAGCATTTTTAGTTTAACTCTTTAGAGATACAAGTGAGTAAAGAGTGTATCGATTGCAGAAACAAGGACGTTCACCATACTAAGAGAGCGTG
This sequence comes from Mya arenaria, assembly GCF_026914265.1. Lineage (NCBI taxonomy): Eukaryota > Metazoa > Mollusca > Bivalvia > Myida > Myidae > Mya > Mya arenaria. The sequence continues at coordinate 55,964,514 of NC_069132.1, read as the reverse complement.
TCATTTGAATATTGATTACCCGTATTGAATACATGGAATAAAGAAGAGTATTTTTCTCTCGATAATTGTTAGTTTGCATTCTTGTAGGTACATGTTTAAAATTGAAACCGGCCGCACTGAAACATGAGATACATTCGGAATGATCTTAATAGCAACGCACTGAGTGATCAATAACAGGCAGAGGAGCTAAATACATGTAGATTGTTTTACAATTGATCCAGTGAAACTGTTGCTGTTTTAAAAATATCAACAAGACAAAGCAGCGGCTGAATGGGTTTTATTGAATATTAACATATATTCGCATTATTTGGATACATTCCGAATAAACACGGGAATATCCAAACTACATGTAGACCGGATTTATCACATGAAAAATAGCAATACATTATTGGTGCAGACAATTTTTTTATGCTCCCAATAATGGGCCATATATATTTGTCATTGCCCGTCCGTTCGCACATGTCCGTGATTCCGCCCACAAGTATTATGCGAACTAGTGTCATTCAAATTTCCAAAACTATTTTATATGGAGTCTTGAAACGTAAGGGGGGTGTTGTTGAGATGATGAAGTTGTGCACTTGGGGTTTCGTTTGCAACCGCACATTGTAAGGGGAGAGTTATAGCCCTTCAATTACCAAAAATTGGCATTTTCGAACTTGTGTCATTGAAACCCCAAAAACTTTATGAACTATGAAACCTTAGGGTAATGTTGTTGGGTGAATAAGTAGTGCAACTGGTGTTTTGTCTGCAGCTGCACATAGTTGGCACAGATGGCCCTTCAATTAGCAAAATTGGCATTTTCGAACTTGTGTCATTCAAACCCCCAAAATTATATGACCTAGAGCCATGAAACCTTAGGGTAATGTTGTTTGGTGAATAAGTAGTGCAACTGGTGTTTTGTCTGCAGCTGCACATAGTTGGCACAGATGGCCCTTCAATTAGCAAAAATTGGCATTTTCGAATAGTGATCCTTGCATTTGATGATAGTGACAGTTCTATTAACATGTTTTATGAAAGTAAATGGAGCTTCATGTTTGGAGCACTAAGTAGTCCATTTTTTCACAAAGCAATGTGATATGGATAGACTTTCATTTTGGTTGAAAATCAATTAGAACTGGTGTGAACATTTCATGTATCACGAGATGCGAGTGGGGGCATCCGTGTCCTATGGACAAAATTCTAGTTTGCAACTTTCTTAGTCGTAGTAACTCGTCATACGTAACCACGGAAACGAATAACTAGATCTAGACTAACAGGTACCTTAGCTCAGTGTGAGTATACCGCGTGATAAATGACGTCATATATGCTACGTCAGAAGGCAATATTTTGCTTGAAATGAATACTTAAATCAAAAATAAATTTTCTTTTACTTCTCCATTTTAAATAAAATAAAGGGCAGTCCATGCCTCTTACAGAGCCCCGCCTTCGTTTTATTACCGAAGTTTGATAAGGTAAATAGTTTTATCAAACACTTCGACAAACCTGTTTCCAAAACAATGTTTTGACAGTGCTCCGTCAGACGGCCGTATTGTGAAAAGTGTTGTCGAAGTGTTTGAAGAAACTATACTCTCAATCAAACTCTGGTAAAAGAATGAAGGCGGACCTCCTTAAGAGGCGTAGACTGCGCTATGTTTCATCGCAAATGGTGAAGAAATAGTGAAGTTATTCTTGTTTTAAGTCTTAATTCGAAGCAAAATATTGCCTTCCGACGTAGCATTTATGACGTAATTTATCACGTGGTATACACACACTGTTAGCTTAATCACGGATAGAATTCAGTGGAGTCGGATGAATTCGGCCTAGTTATCATTTCGGCCTGGTTTGGTATTCAATGTACAACTTAAGTCAATCTAATGGTCATACATCGTTGACTTCATTCGTCGTACAGGTTCATTATTTATAACACATTCTCCGATAAGCTACATCATTCTTAGATTTTACGTAAAACTAATATTGAATACTTACCCTGGTCTCAATATCACTAAAATACCTAAGTCGACTCTCATATCAGTTTCAACTCATTTTATCCAAAAGCATAAAACAGTATATAAAAAAACACATTAAGCCTTAATTTAAGTTTTTTTTTATACTTTTTAAAAGTGCATTCTCTCATAGAATATGTTGATTAACGCCTTAGTTTATGTTTCATCGTACATTTGTTTCTGTGTGCATCCATCACTCTGTATCGATATGGGCTCACTGTATATTTTTTGTTGTAATCGGGTTTGGGTGTCGCCAATGTTTCTTGTAGTTATTCGAAACTCTTCTATTTTGATAAATATAAAACCACAAAATACAAAAAAAAAAAAATGATAGAAAACTTCCCATGTGTCAAAATCAAACGCTTATCGATTTATCACTTTTTGAGCTATATCCGGTGTCCGTTCCCCCACAATGTTCAGGTTAACTATGGATATGTCAAACTCCCAGGTCAATGTTGATATGAACGACTATATTTCCCTCCCACTTTACATGAGGGAATAACTAACTGGTAAAATAATAAGAGAGGTGGGAGTTTTTAGTCGAGCGAGAAAACCTTTCTATTAATGTGCAAACTCTACTCTGGCAACATGTGAACTACATGTAGGTTCCATGAACGCTTTTGGGCTGTATACCTATTTTGTAAAATAAATACGACTCAGTCATATTTGAAGAGTAAACGATTTGATTAAAAAACGCGTATTCCACTCATTAAATGAATATTTCAAGTGACGGATACTCCATGGTTTTGATTTAATTGAGTATCAGTATAAAATCTATAAGTATTTGCGAAGGAATTCATGAGCATGAATCTTCAGATGTTTATGTTAATTTGTTTTACAATAAAATGACAATACTCATAAAACGTACATGTAGTAGGTCAGATGCATTTTTTCCCTTCTTTGTCTATATGGTCAGCAACTCTCCTCTATTTCTATATCGTCAGCTATCTCGTCCGCACTTTAGTACGTGCTCCGTTCAACGCTTTAAGCGCTTTGATTTACTTATTGTCAAAGCAACATATTTGCCCGACGATTCACAAGACAACAAGAAAGACCATTGATGCAAAGCATCAAAGGGCGCCGTTTAATAGTTTATGCACTTGTTATATGTTGAAAAACAAGGAATGTCAAGGCCAACAAGCATATTATGGTGTATTGAACCGCATCTATGAAATTCTCAAAATGTTTGTAGTTTTCTGCATGACAACATAGGCAAAAGCATTGAAATTGAAGATTTTCAAGTTGAACATTTCATTAGGGGTAGTGTACATTAATGAACACGACAGAATTAGGGTGCTTGTGCACTGTACTTTTTGTCATTGCCACATACCCATATACCAAGTTTTATTTCAATACCATAAGTAGTTTTGAAGTAATGCTCTGGTCAAGAAAAAGCGGCAAAGGGCAATAATTATGTAATTAGCTTAAAAACAGCTATAGTCATTGTGCACTGCACTTCCTCTCGTTGTGCTAAATACCATTGAATGATGTTTAATGAAATTCCAAAAAAGTAGTTTTCTAGTTATGCTCCGGACAGGAAAAGATACAAAGGGAATAGCTCTTGCAATACGCTGAAATATCATTTATATCATTAGTATCAAATGTGTCCAGTTTAAAGTGTGTTTTCATTTGCATTAAATTACATTGTAATATATACCAGAAAAGCAATAATAAAAATCCTTAAATGTATAAGAAACTGAAGACAATAAAGAATAACACCCATTTATGAATATCTCCAAAACAAATCAGAGGTCACCTATATATAAAACAATAATCATTCGTATTATTAGTATCAAATGTGTCTAGTTTTGTGTGTCTGTTCATTATCTTTAAATGAGTATCTTTAAAGTGAAACTCTTATTTGAAATCAATACATATAATTGTATATATAACACATCAAATTGAGTGAAAAAAACAATAACTACTTACTAAATAATGATTTACTGAAATATCGTTTACTGATAACAAGCTTGTCACCCTGTTTATAATAGCAGAATGCATGACAAATATTAAATGATCAATTGGTGATTGCTAAAAGATTTACTGTGGTCTACTATAGTATCACAAGGCAGAAATACCATGTTTTAAGTTCATTCTTATTAGCAAATTGAACTCCTTCATTAGAAACATTGTTGTTGACATCTATCAACCCATTTTGAAAAATGAAAACAATAATATTAATTATCATAAGTCTTATTGGGGAGTAAGAGTGCATCTTTAAAAATAGTGTGTGTGTTTTTTTCACTTAAATATGTAACAATTCAATTTGACAAATGAGACAAAAGTTACAATAGAAGTAGTAATTGTACATAAAACAAAACATCAACACAAATTGACAAAGCTCAATATAACAGGAAATCTATATTATGAAAACACAAATCCTTAAAGGCCATAATTATTTGAACTGAATTAAGGTACAAGTAATACACACTTTTATAAAGCTTTTACGGACAACATAGTTATTATCATGGTACACTATGGGACTTTTATCCAAATTTTGAAGATTTTTTACTGTTAATTAAAAATATTTTGTCTTTATTTGATTTTTTTTCACATTATCAGAGATTATGAAATATACACAACAGTTTCTGGTAAAATAAACTTCAGTTAACAGAAAAATTACGTTCAACCGAACATATTATTGATACACATGGAAAAAAAATCATTTTGATTGATCTTGTGAGTCTTCGGAACAGAGCAGTATTTCCATGTTTGAAAATATATAGCAGTTTTATAAATTCATAAAAAATAATAAGACAACCTGCTGAAATCATTTATATATTTTCTATGATGTCTAATGAACAATTCAAAAGACAATTTATGATAGTTTACCGTTCAGTTTTGAAGAAAATATACATAATGTCATGTAACTATACATTTTTATAACTAATAAAATGCTTAAAAATCAACCTTTTTCTTGTAAAAAGCTCAATTGGACTTATTCATAAAATGTAATCATTCAAATAAATGAATTTTACTTATGATACTAACTCAGAATTCAGATTTAAAAACAATGAATGTACTTAAAATTAAAATATGTAAAGAAACAAGAACACTATGTAGGCGGTAATGCCCCTCCAAAAATGTCAGAGTGAAAGTTCTCAACTAATGTCTTTTTAATATTATAACATGTAAACAGTCTCTGCTGGTAATCGATGTCTATTTGTTTTATTTAGTCAATGGTATTCTAACATTTAGAACTTTTCACAATAATTCTTCACTCTTCAACATTTGAAGTTTGGTTTGTTCCCATGCGTTTGTACTTGTAGTGTCTGCACAGATGAAAATTACTCAATGCTGAGTCAATGCTGATTTAACAGGTCTTTACCCATCTAGAATGTTTAGTGCTGTAAAAGAAAAAAAGTACTTTCTAACTAATTTGTATAGATAATAATACTGCCATACATATACAAAATAAAATATAAACAGTTTAATATTTCTCAACATTATTTAAAAACAACAACAATAAGCTGATACATACATGTATATAATATAAAGAAAATTACTAAATGTATCAACAAAATTCATCATCACCACCACCATCATCACCACCACAACCACTGGATTATTGAAAACAGTGAGTTTATAAAACAACAAACACCAACTCAAGTATGTTTTATATGAAATACTCACATCATCTCTATCAGATGTAGATAGACATGGATGTCAAATCTGTCTCAATGATCCAACAAAGTATTTAATGCAGGCTGGAATTCTTCATATAATAGTAATATTCAGTCCTTTTCCTGCCTGAAAGAAATTAGACTTCTGATTATCAACCAACAGAAACTACAACCGTAAAATACAAATGCACATGTATTAATTATACATTCAGCACTTATATCCGTTTTAGCCAAGAGTAAGGGTTGGTAGGCACAAATGTGTAGATGTTGTGCATATAATTGATAATGATTCACAACAGTATGGCGTTCAACGAGACCTACACCAAGCAAATGAATGTCGCTTGTGTCCAAGCTGTTGTGGCTTCCAGCCCGAAACCATGTACATCTTTTAATACATGTTTATTTTGAAAATATGCAGTTTGTAAACAAATAATGAGTATTTTTAAGTCTAATATTTTTCTAAGATAAAACAATCAAATAAAAGATTACATACTCATATCATATACATAAATGATGTACATAAGTACATTTAAAAATATGTAACATGTACATAATGCACTAGTCAATTGTAACCACGGCCCTCCAGGTCTGGGGATATGCCGGGGAAATGGGCTGTGTTTTTAACTTTCAGGTGGCCTCGCAGTGCCGGGTGAATACGGTGGTTTTTGTCTTTGAGCCAGATATAGCAGGGAATATGCCTTACCTAAGCTCCCTGGGGTACGGGGCATATGGCGAGGATTTGACCATCAGTTCGTCCCCGCAGGACGAGGATTTTACCCGGGGTTGGCTGGACAGAAAGTCAAAGTCCCAGCTATTCCTCGGACCTGTTGGGGCTTTGGTTACAATTGACTGGTGCATTATAAGTAGATGTAAAGTATGTAACATGTATATTTATAGTACATGTAGAAATATTAAAACGCTGTCTTAACGTTTAGCAAATAAAAATGATTTAAGAATTCCAAAGAAATTAAAAAACAAACATTTTTGAACACATAAACTTACACAACTACTCAAGGATACTTACATGAATAGCCCTTTGATACGAATATCCCAATTCCATGCTGATTGTTGACATTAGTTTTTTCGACAGAAAATCTTCTCTTACGCGTATAATTCACTTATAATCCATGTTTTACTGTAATGACTCAAATTGTTAGATGTATCGTAATCAACTGTCAGTGTGCACTTTTAGTGTTTACTTATTTTAAACGTATATTCATGAAAAAACTTCACCGAATTTCCAACTATTAATCGACGATGTAGAAATTCCATTATTGACCTATGAATAGCGGGGAAATACCGTCTGGTTCTAAAAATAGCAACATCCGGATATGTGTAGTGTTCTAAAAATAAAACAACTCGGGGGCAATCGTAATAAAATTTTACTAATGTCACCTTCAACACATTAAAAAATAAAGTTAGGTGAACATGTAATCCAATATCGATTAAATTAAAGAAAACAGCTTACCTCATTGTTTATTAATGCAGTAAACATAACAAAACAACATGAAACATAATTATTCCCATTCACATAATTACCGGTCCACACATTTTACATTTCATTCGGAACTCCTCCGAATATTTACATTTCCGGCACATGATATTACAGTTAACCAATCGGAAAACGTAAACGAAACGGGAACAGTTATTAAACTTATTTGTCGTTCTTCAAATATAATGTTTTGAAGATAAATTGAAGACAATCTATTCAACCACAAATAGCATTTTAAACACCCATGCAATCGCCATCCATTTGCATTTTTTAATCATAATAAAATAACAGTAAAACCCAACTGTCAATCAACTTAAAAACCGCTCCTACCACTAACTAAAATAAATTCCCATTACATAATAGGCGCGCTCTTCAGAGCGGCGCCAATAATACGGACGATACTATTTCCCGTTTTCTCTTCGTAAAATCCGGTCTCATCCGGTCTCATAATTCCCGGCTCCTAACTTTTGGCCTCGGACAACACATTGTGCTACCGATGTTTATTAACTAATTTGAAAATCTTATTTGCTTTTATATGTAACAAAATGGAATAAAATTTATAAACATTTTGTCTAAGTTATGCAATTTGTTATTGGTGTAGAGTAAGATGCGATGGCAATTAAAATGCTCATATTTTTTTTTAAATAAAATATTGAGGACGGCTAGAGTATGAATTAACTTAAAATTGCACCTTTTATTTTTAATGTTATGTCTATTGCTCTTCCTATTATTACACAACTTCAGCAGAATATAGTTTATTTTCAACTGAAACTTTGCAATGAATCTCTAACTCTTTAAGAAATACGATGCTCATTATATTTTCTTATTTTCCATGGTAATATGTTATTATCGTGTTATTCATAAGCTTTACTAGAGCCTTTGCTCAACAATTATTTATTATATATCATTGCCTTTATAATAAACTTTAATATTTTCATGCTGGAAATGAATTTGAGAAAATAAAGCTCTATACATACATGTAACTAAACGTTTGGACCGAACAGTATCCGTGCATGTGTAATAAAACTGGCTATATTTTATCAACTGCCCAATCCGTTTATCATGCCCTTGACGAGGGACAGGCGCTAATCTCTGACACGCGTTGTATTATGCATTTACACCTTTCATCGTTTGACATTATTGCGTATTGTCATAAACCTGTTATGAAGAGTTCCTTGACAAAATATAATATAAGTGTAATAATAATGATAATTAATTTAGTGCTGACATATTCGGGAGGTTATTTTACAAAATAAAATATAACATACAAGATACGAGAATCTTTATTTAAAGTCTGGTAAATCTTAACAAGAAATATTAGGTCAATGACCTAGTGCATCTCCTGCAACAAAATAAATAGTAAAAAAATGTTAGAATTCCTGAAGTACAAAGTTAAACTTACACATTTGATTTACAGATGTGTTCATGCATTGTTTCTATTTGTATTACTGTTATCAATAGTATAATCATAACTGAATGAAATATTGAAAAACAACAACAATGTGTTTGTTATTATGTTTTTCATGACAATTATTTTAGTACATGTGTATATTTTAAGGATTTTTTAATCTTTGCCTGAATTTATTATATGTTTTATTGATACTAAATAAGAAATAAATGGTGAAATAATTATCATCAAATCTCTAATGTTTGTTTTCTTGATAACGTAAATCAAATGATATCTTTTGTAACCCTATTACCGCAATCAATCACACCTTCTCCATCACGCCCGATATCTTCTATAAAATTTAGAAAACAGAGACCGGACGAGACCGGGAAATAGTATCGCCCCAATAAATACCTCAACTTTTTTCTTCGAAATACAGGCTGGCTAGAAATAACCATAAAATCAACAAAGAACATACTTACAGCAACACTTTTAATAAACAAATTAAACATCTTGTGAATTACAACAGCAGTTTAGCAATAGCTAATCAATGCAAATATTAAAGTTCATCAACAGTATAACATCACAGCAGAACATAAGAATATAAATATATAATGAATACAAGCCTTGTATACATGCACAATATAATTCATGTTAAAAGGAATGTGTCCATTAATGATATATTCACAGTGACATAAAACAGTACAGGACGGAATCGAAATGATATCAGCAGTATCACAAGTTGTAAATATAGAACAGGTACATCCATTTAATTGCATATATCTGAAAACTTTATTTCCAGCTTCCTACATATACATGTATATATGCACATTTTCAATTGTATTTTAAAATAAGTGAGATAAATTTATAATTAACAAGCTTTAATAAATAACAACAAAACACAGAAGTGAAAAGACTGTCGAATAAATGTACTTTAAACAATTTAAATTCATAAATATAATTCTTGAACTGTTATTTTTAACCATACAAATTTCAGATATACAAATACTCAGGTAACTGATCTTCTTTATTATAATTCTACAACTAAAAGTAACACCCACAGCATAAATAGTGAACATTCAAGAGCAATACACATCATAATGTAAATTTAGCCTAAACGAACAAATTTTTGTCAGATATATAAACACACAGAAAAATAACATTTTATTTCATTGCATAGAGACATACACAATCTGACATTTAATCAAATATCAAATTAACAATAACATAATAATATGTTCCAACAAATATTTTTTTCTATATAAATAGACATGTATCACAGAGGCTAAATACTTCTTACAACAATACTATTAAAATGTCAACAATAACCACAAGTTTATGCAACTTGAAGCATACTGGTAATTACTTTTGACATAATAGCCCACTCATTTTAAATATACAATGTAAATTAGTAATACTACATATAAAACACAGTAATGTGTGTAAGTCATAGCACATAGTATGATACTCCATAACAAAGAAACCATATGTCGAAGTCCTGTGTAACCTATGCCACTCTCTGTTCCGAAGATTTAGTATCCCATATTCATGTTGTATTCTTACAAAAAAGGCACCGTCAATATACCACTGTTCATTTTAGTGGGAAGTCATATCTGTATGACATCGTATATCAAAACAGCACTGAATATGTTCATAAATGCTATTCCTTCCGATGCATGGTAATAAAGGCCCTAATTCTTTCTTCATTTTATTACACTTTCTGCCCGCGGTGTTCCTCTACAAGTACTCATCAGGCTGACAGAGAAGAGCCACACCCCTCATCACCCAGAAGTTCGGCTCGCACTGGGATGGCAGATTAACAGCGGTCACAAAGTTTGTGGAATGGCCAGTGGAGGAGAGGGTTCCTGCACGCTCTGATGTCCTGTACAGGGGGCACTCGTACATGTGCAGGGGCTGACTCTGGGTCGTAGGTTCACTAGGTGTGGTAGGGTCAACAGGGGTATCCATGCTAGGGGCTGTGGACTGACTACTGCCCCCTGTGCGGCTCACTTGCTTCTGTAACATTATAGAATGTAATAACAGTCCAACTGTAGGTAGGAGAAAGCAATGTTATAATATGTATAAGTATTAGTTACGGCCCCCTGGTGACAATCAAAGTAAATGAGATTATACAGTAGCGCTATAGCTTGAGTGTATAATTTCAATCACAAGGTTTTTTGTGACAAAAGTGTTTTGTACCATCATATCATAGACAACATTGAATAAATAGCGTCTGGTAATAAAAAGTGTCTGGTAATAAATAGCATCTGGTAATAAATGGCGTCTAAGTGAATATCATTGCTATTTAGCTAGCATACACATAGACGATATTAAATTTTCAATACATTTTGGAAGAAAGATCCTTCAGAAGTTCAAATTAAAGCCAAGTGGAAAAGAAAAATGCAACACTGTCCAGCAACAGCTTTAGCGGTATCCTACTTCCAAGAGTCATTAAAACATAGTCAACATTCAGTAAGGACCAGATTATAGATAACTACACTGTGGCCTAAATCAAAGTTATTAACACCATCATTGTAAGATATCAAGCAGGAAATTTGATTTAAATTATGTCATACTCTAACGAAATCTATTCTTTGAGACATCTATATTCTTATACCTGTACAGGTTTAAAGTGTATCTCAGGCAGGCGAGAGAAGCGTTGGCCAGGGAGGGAATCCTCGAGACTGTCTGCATCTGTATCCCAGCGGGCCCCGTCAATGTACAGGCCGAATATCAGTACACCATCTTCTGGAGGGGTGTTACCCTGTAAGGAACACGAGGGCTATTACACAAGATATAATGGGAGTCAGAAGAAATAAACAATAGGAAACACATGTATATGATCACAGGTCATATAGGCCTGCAACAAATATGTATTAGTTATGGTTAAATAAGGATTGATCACATTATTTTGTGTGGTCGTGCTGTATGAACTTAAAATACAAAAAGGTTTAAATCAATAATTACTCTTCATTCTCACCTTAAATGCAGTGTCTTTGATATTGAAAGCCTGTTTGAGGTCGGAGAGTGACTCAGTGTTATCCAGAGCTTTCTTGGAGACCCTGAACTGGAACTGGAGGGAATCCACTGAGATACCCAGCTTACGAGCATGGTTCTGAAGTACACCCGTCAGGAAACCTGGAATATACAATGTACCAGCGTTGTAGAACATTATGATTTTTTTGCATAAATTTAAGGCAATTTATTCAGCTCATTATGAAGACTGCTATAAGCTGATAGGTCAAGAGAACTGACCTGGTGGGGATTGCACCCAAGACCTGTTGGGTGAGAGATGGGCACCTATATCACTTTCACTCTGTAAAAAATGTATTTTACTTATGACAATACCAAATTTGTTACCTTTTAATAAATTAAATCTGCAAACAAATGGGCCTAATGGGTTGGTATAGAAACCATCAAGAGTTGTACACTTACCCTGTGGAAAGAAGAACCCAGACAGCCAGTAGCCATGTGGGAGACTGCGAGGAATGTGGACCAGGTCGAGGTCTGTGCCCGCACCCTTTGCCCCGAGAACAGGTTTCATCAGTTTTTCCACGCTGTTCAGCATCAGCTCTGCCCACTGAGCGAAAAACTCCACCCTCATGTACAGGTCTTGCACCCAGGAACCTAGCGGTTTGCATGATTCATAGGACATGGACTGGAAAAGAGGAATAGAAACAAGTATTCAGTACACAGCCATAACTTTTGTTGATATAAAAGTAATTTTACAAATGTCAAAATGTCTTTCAGTATCCAATATATAGGCATTGGGTCCAGGATTGGACATGAGTGGGGGCACAGTTATTGGTTGCAATTAATGACAAAATGAGTGACCCCCACCCACCCTCACCTAAGGGCCTAAAAATATAGGCTATTAATGTTGTATAAGGGGTTGAGAGATCTCTGCCATGAATATTTTGGCTTATTATATATAGTCTACAATGGTGCATTCTGGTGTATTTTTTTTCTACAAAGTTTACATGACCAGTTCACTTGTAACATCCCTTGAACTCAAGCAACTTTCAATTGTGAAGGGAAGAAGAACTTTCCTGTCCAACAACAACTTACTTTTCAAACCAGCAAGCCTTTAAAAATACTAAATTCAAGCGTTATTTTTAACAAAATCAAAGATCATACCTTCCATTTCTGGGGAACTTTTTGAGCCAAGAGGGCATTGTACGCGTCTTCCAATGGTTCGGACATGATAATTTCTCCCTTGATAGCGAGTATAAGGGAACGCATGCTGGAGTGTATGCCATGGAGTAGATTGTTGAAGCGGTCTATTTCCTGCCGTAACACAGTCACCAGAGCCGAGTTACCCATCACCGCATCTACTGCTGAGGCTAGCACTAGAATAATGGTAAAATTTATCAAACTTAAATCATTACAAAATGCCATAACAGGTTCAAGTGGAAAAAAATAGACAGGTATATAGTTTAATGTGCAAATAATTAATTAATTGGCTGGTGACAAATGACCCTGAAGTGCCAGAGAGATCAATGGAATTTTCCTACATTCAGGAAGAGCTAACATGAGCTATCAGCAATAATATGAAAATAATAAAATGAAGAATCCCATGATTGTTGGACCTGAGACTTGCACAAAACATGATCCCTTAAATTTGGAATAACCATGCCTTATTTCAAAATTGTGACAAAACATTTATGTGCATATATGCAGCATTCCATTATGATTAACCTGTAAGAATGTGCTTGACCTTTGCAGTAGGGACATGGGTTGTGGGCAACAAATCTCCCAGTTCTTTTAAACAAGAGGCCCAAAAGGGCCTATGCTCTACTGGCATGGCTTTTGTGGTCATATCAATCCAGAGCATGTATGTATGGGCAAAAGGCAACAGACATATACTTTATGTTTTGTGTTTGGGTTACCTGAAAACGTAGCACATTCAACATCTGAGCCCAGAAAGTATTGTAAGCAGATTAGTTGCATGAACTATTTTAATATGTGACAAGTAAAAGTCATCTGACAAAAAAAAATGCTTTAAAAACTGTACTCATAGTAAAAATTTCTGTAGTTTTAGAAGTTAAAAAAAGTTGGTCAAAAGGTCAAAGTCAAGGGCATCGTAGGACAACATTGATCAATTTGAACAAACATTCACAATCAATTGTGCTGAGATGGATGCACGAACACACAAACAGATTTTCAAACCTTTCCAGATTTATGTTTACCAAACCTGTGAACCCTGGGTGTGGCCAGTAATGACACCAGATGCATAACTTAAACATTCACAACCAATTTTGTTAAGATGAATGTGCAAACTACAGAACTTAAAGTTAAAAAATGGCCTTTGGGCTTTCAACAAGAACAAGGCAGAGTAATTCACAAAATCAGCTGCAGAAGCAAAAAGCAAATTGTCTCTCAAAATCCTAGACTTGCAAATTGTCTCCCTTAACTCTAGACTTGAATTTACATGTACATGTAAACTTGGCTAAAAATAGAATTCGCTCATGCAGACCTGGCTAAAAATAGAAAGCATTTCTTTAAAACTTTCATGGCCTATAATCTAGGCATTTATGGACGGATCTGGCTGGTTTTCGAAAGGAACCCAGCTCTAATGGATATCTATATACTGTACAAGTTTCATCGAGATACAATCAAAACTGAAGACTGTATCGTGTTCACAAGCAATTGTTTACAGACGCACGACCGCACGGATGCACAAACTTTCATGGCCTATAATCTAGGCATTTATGGACGGATCTGGCTGGTTTTCGAAAGGAACCGAGCTCTAATGGATATCTATATACTGTACAAGTTTCATCGAGATACAATCAAAACTGAAGACTGTATCGTGTTCACAAGCAATTGTTTACAGACCCACGACCACACGACCGCACGGACGCACAGATGCACATATGTCCGCCTTTGGGGGCCATTTTTTATAAAAAAAAAATTCATTCATTCAAATCAGCAATCACATACAATTATTCTTCTCCTTGTCCTTGAAGTCGGGAAGGTCTCGCGTGAGGATGTGTTTCACGTGTATCTGGTACATCGGAGAGGACTGAGAGCTTGCGCGCACATCACCCTCTGCTATCTCCTCCACGGTCTCTGGTAACTGGTGGGTAATCTCTCCTGCCAATTCAGCAACCAGCTCATCACTACTTTTCTCCGCACTGAAAAAAAAAACCTATGAATTACACAACTGGCACACATGAGGCCCTTTAAGATCTCAAGTCTCTGGTAGCCGATTCCTGGCTACACTTAGTTCAGCTCATCTTGGAAAAATTAACAAACTCCTGCAAGGAAGAGATTATGGACTTAAAGCTCACAGCTTCTCAAATATGTTGTGAAATTATAAGGCTGTCAAAATCATTTGTTCAATACGGCATATTTAGTGCTTGAGGCATATGTCTGCTGGCATTAATTATTTGAAATGTGTTTGAAATTTATTGCTAGTTTTATTCCAAAACGAGAGATAACATTTATTTAATCCAATAAATTTTAGTATTGTTTTTTCTCAATATGACATTCTCTACCCAATAAGCCCATTGGAAAGTCTTGGCTGGATGCTGATGATCGTGTTCATAAGGTCGTGGGCCTGTAGCTCACGACACGCTTTCTCTGCATTGTCTGTCATCCCGAATATGTCCGGCGAGTTGTAGTTTGGCAGGGACTCCACATACGAGACTACATCACTGAACGTCATGTGATCCTGTACCGGCTGGTATATCTACAACACAGGGGAGATAATTATTTAGAGCTTGATTGAAGCTTTTATAAAGAGTTACCTAACATTTCTAGATTTAAGCCAACATGGGGCATTTCAATGTTATGCTGTTCCTTACCTGCAGACAATCCTCAGTGAGGCAATTGATTTAACAATGAAAGCACTAAAATGTTACTACTCAGATTAAGATCAAGCTTTATAAAGTAAAGCCCCAGTTACAAAAAGAAAAAATAGGATTCATTTTTAGGGCACAATGACGCCTTTTGAGAAACAAATAGAAATTACAAATGTCAACTCATTCACAATATTTCTTTATTTTTTACATATTTTCCTAAAGATTCTACAGTACTAATTATCTTTGCTAATAACCTATAAGTATAGAAGCTTATAAATAAGCAAATGAGTAAAAAATGAATACATTGTATACAGTATTTCAAACTGTGCAAGTAAAGCATGTATGGTGCAATACAATGTGTCAAGCAGTTTACTAAATATTCTACACACTATGTTTCAATGAAAATAAATTGATCTGTCCTAACACAAAATAAAATATTCATGGAAAACTCAAATCATTTCGCTTCAAAAATTACTATTTTTATTTTATTTTTTATTAGTTAATAGTTACTTCCCTTCCACAAACAGTTTTCCCAACCATACACGTTTAAATCTTACAATAAAACACATCTTGAAAATTTATTTATGTACAACAAATTTCATAACAGTCCCCATGTGTTAAACCTTAACCCACATATAATAACCAATTCAAAACTTTTTACGTGTAATTTCTCTGTGGACCGTTTCATCAAGAATTCTAAAAAACAATTTCGTAACAATGAGATATTTTCAACAGTGCATCATTACTGTTGAAAAGCTCTACTAGGTACAAAACTGCTCCTAGGTTGCTTGATGAAAGAGCTGCCTATACTATAAGGGTATAGAACAGAAGCGATGTTTAAACAGTTCCAAACATATTGATACAGATATCACAGTGATTACACCAGAGAGCTTACCTCCAAAACAACCTAAAGTACATTCAGCAAAATTTACAGTGATTTGACAACAGTCAATAAAAATTAACAGTGATTTGACAATAGTGGTACAAATAATTGAAATACTTTACAATACATTAATGTTAGCAATAACATGAGTACAGTACATAAGGAAATGCCAATGCAGTTTGTTTACTTAGCTTAATTTCATAGACAGCAGACACTGATATGACTCGCTCTTGATTCTGTTTTCTGGGCAGAAACTGACTTAACTGTGTCCTTTTAGGGAGGTGAAGAATATATTCCTTGGTAAAAATGGACTCATGGTCCCTTTTTTCAGTTGGTCAAGGGACATTACTCAACAAATCAGAGTTATGGGGCTTACTCTACATGTACACATCCTATCACAATTAGCATGTGTACCAAGTTTCATGTGAATATCTCTTACATGTTAGTTTTGAGTTTAGGCAAATTTAAAGGTTTTGCACAAATCAACAACGACATCATGGATAATGACATTACCTGTATTTTTTTTCATTTGAAAATCAGAAAAGATCAAATGTTTTTCAAAGACATGTTCACATAACTATTTTCAATGCATTGTTAAGAGTGTTTTTCAATGTGTAATCTACAAAAGTGGCAATCTCATAAAGTGCATTCTGTGTACAATATAAAAAATACAAAAGCATCTTTTTCTGGTTAAACCTGATTCTAGTTTTAAGCAGCATTATGACTATATGGACCAGAAACTCACTTAGCTTCACACAAATGTGTTCTTTCTTCGTTGTTTATACACTTTTAATGCATTAAGATTAAAAACTTCACAGAAATATTTTTCAAAAGTCATAAACTTTATCATACTGATCTTGAAGTGTACCTTATTTGGTGAGTATGTGTATTCAGGTAGAAGTGACTCGGGGCAGAAGAACCTCCCTAGAAGGGCGTGGAGACATCGGTAGTCCCACTCATCAGTTACCCGACCCCCGTACGTGACCCCTCCTATCAGGTAGCTGAGGGCCTCCCACGGCAGGGTCTTGTGTTCTCCCAGTAACATCTCCAGCTGTAGGATTGATACCTGTGGACAGAGGGGATATGAGATACAGTGAGTAAGCCTTAATTGCCTGACCCCCCATACCTGACTTTTGTTAACTTTAGTGTTTGAAAGGCCCTTAGAATGGAAACCGAACATAGGACTAATTGGAAAGGGCACAGTGTGAGAACCGGACAACCCATTCCACTAATTCTTACCTCTAGGTCAGAGTCATTGAACTCGTAGGCGATGTTCCACCCGAGGGCACCATATTTCTTCCTCTCATGTATAACACTATTGAAGAGACACAGACCAAACAGTAGTTTCTTCCAAGCCGAGCCTTTGCTGACATCCTCGAAGTTCCGTTCTGAGATGATGCCCGTTCCCCCGCTACCGAACGATCGCAACATGTTGGACTTCAGGCCTTGTGGTGGCTCAACCGTCATCTGAAGATAAAATAGGGATTACGTTCTATAGCATCAAACGAGCATATCGAAGCAGAATATTTTGTACACTTGATATCACGGCCATGATATGTCGCTGTTGCTCCCTTGGAACACATTTTTTTTAATTTGTTATACATCAACTATAATCTATACATCAACTATAATCTATAATTATTGCTGTCAAATCATGATTTGTTATTCTGGCTTCATGAGCAATATTTCCAAGTTAGTATATCTAGCTAGTTCATTTAAAAATCACTTATACTAATGAGTTTAGTAATATAATTTCTGAGAGCGAACATTTTAGATAGTACAACACAGTTGCTAGTCTCAATGCTAGTCTTAAAAACATAAAAGAACATTATCCTAGAATATGGCACATACATTTCATTGAAACTTGCAGGTATGAAGATAAGCTGAATATTCAAGAGACATTTGAAAACTATTCAGTACCATCATGTCTTATTCACATTAATAGGGATGGATATTGCTATACAATGGTTGATCAAGGTTTGGGCATAATGAGATAGATGTAACATGGTCAATATCCCTGATTTCTTAAGCGTACAACTTTTTGTTACCTAATTAATGTGATACATGGATTTTAAGGGGGGTATTCAGAGTGCCAATGAGTGAGCCCTACTCCCCTAAATATTCTAGTGCTTAATTGTTTATGTACCTTCAATCCAGTCTGGAGGATGGAGATTGGGAAGCTGGAATCCGGCTTGGAGCTGAGCCATAGTCGGAACTGAGGGTCGATCTCATCATTGTTTGGTCGGTTGAAACTGAATCAAATCATGGAATATGCTTTCTAACCATATTTAGTCATAAATAATTACCTTTTTTGCAACACAGAAAATTTAAGTATAACATGGATTATGCTTTAGTCATTTGTAACATCAACTAAAAACAGTAATTTGTTGATCTTTTGATTTTCTATGAGGCTGTGTTAGAATTCATAATACATAAACAATGATAGAATGATAATGGTAAATGTTGGTATATAATCACAATGTTTAACACATTGTACACACATACTTCTTACCTAAATTATGTTAGTAAGACATACATAAGTACAAATTGATTAATAAATTATACATAATTATATATATATGGTTTATACATGCATGCAATTCTATAGATCTACTAAGGTTGAAATAGTGTTTCACAACCATGCTGTGACATGCCATGCATGTAAAAACAAGAGTGCCATGGAGCAAGCGCCATCGCTCATCTGTTATTGTTTTTCAGTCTAACTTTGGGCATATTACCTAATAATTCACTTAAGCCTGAGTTAGGTGGCTTGCTGTACATGTGTGTATTGTAACTTGCAACATGTGTACCAAGTTTTTCAATAATTTGGAATGTTTTTTTTTAATTATGGCCAAGTAAATGATTTTTACAAATACAATGACAACAACACCCACAACAACAACACCAATAACACCAAGGCTATCACAATATCCCAAATCTTTTCCTTAGAAAAAAATAGATGGGTTAAAATTTGTTAACACAATTTCCACTCATTGATTGACTCAATGTCAACCAAAAACACAAAAGACAGATCCTTAAAATGTTCCTGATGGTACACAATAGCAATGATTGTATCACTCAACAAAACAATCATTTAAAAACTAAAAACCAAGAACAAAAGTTCCATCTGTCTGTTTTTCTTCAAAATTCACATATGCAAAAGTGCTGGAATTTGCAACACAGTATGACAGTGTATGTATTGTAGCTGTGAATGTATGTACCAAGTTTCATGTCAACACGACCACAATATTCTTTTTGCAAACAACACCAATTATGATGAAAGTACTTTTTACCAAGCCATGGTAATACCACATGAATCTTTCCTTGGAATAAAAATGAGTGTATGATTTCAAACAATGATTTATCTTATTCATAAAATGACAAAAATCAACATAAAATACCCCATGCCAGAGACAACACTCTGTGAACATATAATGTATAAATGTTGTGCCCTAGACAAGTAAACATGTACACACACACAGACATGTACATGGACAGACATGTATATTGACATATATATATAGACACATGTATGCTGACATGTATACAGACATATACACGGACAGACATGTAAACGCACATACATGTAATACAGACATGTTCACAGACAGACATGTATGCTGACATGTATATATGTGACACTGGCTTACCCTCCCTCATCATCCGCCAGTTGAATCCTTTAACAAACATGTAATATGTCATTGCCTTGTACTTTATATTTAACAATTGATCTAGCGTCATTGTGCAGACGATGTGAATCACTCAAGCTTCGATTCCATTTCCTGGGTAGAAACCAGTACTAGTGACCATTTCTGAGAGGCCAAGAAAACAGGTCTGTGGCGCAGCTCAAACCTTCTGCCTCTTGGGTGAAAGGCAAACACATAATTATTCCTCTTGACTACTCATACATAACTACCACATTGAAACTCATTCTCTGCTTTGTTATTGTAAGCCAGCAATGTAACTACATACTACTGTGAAGTTAATTAGATTCAACATTTCCTGCCTACTAGATGTACAATATTGATATATGCACAACATCAGGATTAAATATTTGACTAGTACACTGGAATGGTACAGTATCAGGATTAAACATTTGACTAGTACACTGGAATGGTACAGTATCAGGATTAAACATTTGACTAGTACACTGGAATGGCACAACATCAGGATCAAACATTTGACTAGTACACTGGAATGGTACAGTATCAGAATCAAACATTTGACTAGTACACTGGAATGGTACAGTATCAGGATCAAACATTTGACTAGTACACTGGAATGGTACAGTATCAGGATCAAACATTTGACTAGTACACTGGAATGGTACAGTATCAGGATTAAACATTTGACTAGTACACTGGAATGGCACAACATCAGGATCAAACATTTGACTAGTAAACTGGAATGGTACAGTATCAGAATCAAACATTTGACTAGTACACTGGAATGGTACAGTATCAGGATCAAACATTTGACTAGTACACTGGAATGGTACAGTATCAGGATCAAACATTTGACTAGTACACTGGAATGGTACAGTATCAGAATCAAACATTTGACTAGTACACTGGAATGGTACAGTATCAGGATTAAATATTTCACTATTATACAGTTGAATGTAACAACATCAGAGTTCAACATTTTGCTAGTACACTTACATGTACCATTGAAGAAAGACAAGAGAGAAGTTACGAAACACGATATGTACGGGTACGTGTACAATGTAGGCCACTTTTGGTGGACTATATCATCCAGGGCCCAGTCTAAATAACAAATCTTAGTCATAAACCTTAAGCTGCTTAAGAGTGGTCAGGGTCACCCGTAAAGATACAAGCAGAATCAATGCGATAAATGTACTTTTATTAAAACCCAGTTACAACCAAATGAAGTTAGGCATAGAAAGTTACGATCTTAAAGCATACCATCTTTTTTGAAAATTGGGCTCAGGTGTATGTATGCTGTACAGGTATGATATCAAGAGAAGTGGGATTTATGCATATTGAGCAAGCCCAAAAGTTTAAGGTATAATTTTGCGAACATATTTTAAATCCAACTTGTACAGTTATGTAACTACACATACTAGTACACATACACATCTTGTTTCAAAATCTCTCATATAACAATTGTAACTACTTCATCATGCAGTAATAGAAAATGCCGATAGAATTCAGAAATCTTTCACAGCAAATGTATTGGCCAAATGTGGATCATGGGCAATTCCGAAGTATTTGTTAGATCACTATATTGGATATAAAAAAGCTTGCCTCTGGTTAAAATTCAAATCTACCTTATTTGGCATGTATCTTACCTTCTGAAATAAGAATTAGCAAGCCAAAAATTAATAACAATAAACATGTAGAACTGACAATTATAAAAATCTGGTGAAACATAGCAAAACAAGCGATCTGCCTTAAAGTATATCTGTACAGTATAAATTCTGGGTATCACCAACATTACCTTTTTTTAACATGTTCTTGCAAGTGCCTGTTGAAAATTCAACAATTGCTAATGTATCAACCTTTATTCTAAACGAACACTAAAACAGAATAATATTTAGTGATATGGTCAAGTGACATTGATAATAAAAATGTGTAAAAAAAATTAAAGATTTATATTTTCTTATTACACGCTTACACAGCAGCGCAGGTGAAATAGGAAGGTATTTTTGTGTTATTTTTGTGTTATTTTTTTACTGGAAAAATCATGTGATAAAAAAATTTGACGCTTGTCATGACTTGTGACAAAACCTATACATCTTCTATGGGGTCTCATCTTACAAAATTACTCCTAAACATTACTTATGTTCGACACAATAGGTTGGCATTTCAATTTGAGTGATTATAATGTCTTCATCCTAAAACATCATACACTTTTTAAAACATGCCCTTGCAATTTTAAATATTTGTCAAAAGATAGTACAAGAGGTAGAAAGGTTCTTAAGTTATTCAACCCTGCAGGCTGAAGAAAACAGGCTAAAATATCCTAACATCCTTGTTTTTTTTTGTACTAAATTGCCCAGAAAACTGAGGCTCATAATGAACTTTATCCATACATTATATCATGAATCTATGCACAATATATTGTGTAATGGTAAATCAGATCATAATCTAGGTAGAAGGGCTTTTAGATATTTTATAATGCCTTTTCACAGTCTGTGTGATGAAAGCTTAAATGTATAACAATAGCTTTTCATTCTAATGTCAGCTAGCAGTTTTTGCTAGAACCCCTTAAGTATACATATAAAAACAAAATAACCTACTTTTCCACAAGTGCTTGAAGACGTGGCATCCAGGATGCTGCCAGATGGCAGTTCTGAAGGAACACCCAGCGTCCCTTGAGGATCTGTGCCTTAGCAATCAGCTCCTCGGCCTTGGGTCCCTGGCCCCGCCCCAAGGAAATCATGTCCAGGTGTAGAGCACTGCCCCTCAGGTCCTTGGCAAACCTAAGCAGCTGGGACCCTGGGTCACAACCTAACAACAAAAAAGAATATTTGACCACACATATTCAAATGGTCTTTATTGTATGTTGTCTTTATTATTAAGTATTTGAATGTGGTGGCTATTTGTCATTACAATGGACAAAGGTCATTTTCATCCAAATACTACCCATATATCGTGCCTTATCTGTGATAAGTCTATATTATAGGTCTTTGCTATAGTGTTTGATAGCATCATAATAATTGGACTTTCCAGATTCTGATTAGTTCTACCTCGTGCCACTAAGGTACTTTAATTCATTAATTTCTTGTTTTTATCAACAAAACATCATCAAAATCATGTTTTTTTCAGGGAAAAATAAAAAAATAATTATAGAGCATGATTAGCAAGAGGAGTATTTGCTGGTAACAATAATTATGGTTGGCCACATATAGAAATAAGCCCTTCATAGGAAAAATATTTTCAAGAACAAAAATTATTTGTTATACAAAAAAGAATACGGTACTTTCTTTTGTCATTGAGTGTACATGAGAACAATTATTAAAGTTTTGAAATTGTGAAACATCAATTTTTATTTCACTGATAAATCTCTATAAACCACCAGAAAGCAAATATTAATGTGAACAAAGATGCAAATCAAGAATAAACTTAATCAGGGGAAAATTAAAACTAGATTGAAACAATTATGAAAAGAATCAAACAAAATAACAGTCTATTACTAGGGTTTGAGAGAAATTGGATCGAAGGTGCTGAAAGGATCACAAAATATTATTATAAAACAATATTGCAATTAAATATCAATGGAAGACATGAAACTTACAAACATGAGATAGCATAATAACACTTCTTCAAAAAAAAAAAAGTCATATTTTATCATATTTGCAAGTTCTTTTGAAGCTAATTTGTTAGCAAAATTAATATACAATATATATATGACGAATATTGATTTCAAAATAGCTTCAAAGGTAATCGCAAATATGATAAAGTTATCGTTCAAAAGTAAAGATATAAGGTATTCAAATAAAGTAAAATAGCGATGAGCAGGCACTACTATGAATTGAATATTTGTGTAACCGTTTGTACATACAGTTGAACACCGTTAATCCGAAATCGTAAGGACCCAACAAATTACTTCGGAATAGCGATGTTTCGGATTAACAATTTTCAGCAAATGACAGCGTTTGCGAATTATAGATGATTTGAAATACTAAGTCATGAAGATTGAAATGTTGGTTACACGTTACCATATATACGATACAATCTGTTTGAGTTATCTTTCGTATACAAAAACATTTGTTAATTTGTTGATTTAGTGTTAAATAATTGACGAATTGACAAATAATTTGTTATTAAAGTAGAGTGAGCAATGCGGCGATCAAATCAGATGAGATGACATTTTTGAATGATATTCAGATTGTGTTAACAAGCAATTATATACACACTACATCACCTAAATGAATCGCTCATTTTCTGACATCGATGTTTGTAACATACGCGTACCCAATGTAATTCTTAAACAAGCACTAATTGTGCTCCATTGTCACCTTAAGCCGATGTCCGAGTGCATTCACAGTATGGTGTGAAATTTTTTGACAAGATCTAGTTCGAAATAAGAATTGATAAATAGGTGTCATAAACCAAATCGGGACCTTAATATTAACTTCAGAATAGCACTTATTTCGGAATAACGATTTCGGAATAAAGACCAAAAATTTAGTTAAACAAAGCAGGAGAAAAATCGGGACCGAAAAATAGTTTTGAAATAGCGATCATTTCAGATAAACGATGTTCGGAATAGCAGTGTTCAACTGTAGATCACCTCAGATATAATTCGTTTCATTTCTTTTGCTCATTTACAATACCATTTAACACTGTGCTTACTAGGTGAGAGTATAAATATCAGGGGAGTCTTGGCCGTGGATTCCTCGTAGATCTCCTTCAGATCAAACGAGCCGGAGGAAAGGTATTTGGAGCCGATGGTGTCACGCACAAACTGGCTGCATGAAGCTGTCAACTCATCGGGCCGCAGAACCTTGATGAGAATGAGGCGCTGGAATAACGTCAGCTGTTCCCATGGCATTGTGATGCCATGTTCGGAACTTTCAGCACCTATAGGGAAAGATGATATAATGAGCACATAACCTTGTGCTACTAATTCTTTCAGCATAATTATATATAAAATTTGTTGCTAATTCAATAATTTTTCACAAAGGCAAAAGAAGTGGAAAATTGCGGTACCATGTACCTTCAAAAAATCAGAAGAATTTTTCGTATTTCATTTTTTTTCAGTTTATATTTAGTAACATAATAATAACATTAATTTTCCTATTTTTTAATCTTCTTGCTGATCTGTCTTTTGACATTAGCATTTTGAAATAAATACCATGTTCTGCCGGTATGAAAGGTCTGCTCATCAGGTCATAGGGGCTGTCAGCGGACTCAAAAGTGTGCCACTGTGACTGGTTACTCATCACGCTGCGACAAAGCTTGTCAAACGCTGGCATATGGGCGTCGAGGTACTGACATTGAAGCCACATGGACTCGGACACCCAGCGCGGGGGGCGCTTGTGCTTCTTGGAACTAGGGTCACCACTTTGGGCCTCAGATTCAAGTCTTTCCATAGGGCTTAAGCCTGAAATATAATCATCATATATTCAATACATGCTTATGCATCTTGATTGTCTAAGATAAAAATGAATACGTGATTAATTTTGCTAATTATATTACACAGCAAAATCATACTCTTATACCAACTTTACCTAAAAAAATATACCTCAATGCTATTATATATACAGATTAAGTTTAATAAATATATCAAAGAAGGTTCAACAGATAAAGTTGTGTCTTTGTTACACTTTTGACATAAAATTCTGTTAAAAATCAGCCACCAAAAATGCATTTAAATATTAACCAGCCCTACCATCATGTTCATTCCTCATTTTTTCATCCATCATGTTAGCGAGAATGTTCCCCTGCAGGAATGTCTGCCACTCAAGTGTTGGGATTGTTCCGACCCCAGAGATATCTTCAAACCGATCGTTCGCACGCATGATGCTTGTGGCTAACATGGTGCTGAATGTGAGCTGGTGGCAAGAAAACAGCGCCACTGATACCACACGGTAGATGCTGAATGTCAGCCTACAATGGAACATTTAGGATTTAGGAGTTGATCAGTATAAAAACCATTATAATGCAGTGCATAAGATGAGATGTTAATGATATAAGTAGCTAAATTTCCACAAATAGGAGAACCCATGAACTATTATTAAAGGCAACCAAGATCATGAAATTTGACCTACTGATCCCAAAATTAAAAGGGGTCATCTAATGACCATGACCAATGTGCATACCAACTTCACCAAATAGTTCAAAAGAAACTGATTGAAAACGAAAGTGTTATGTCGATGCAGATGACGCTGCCGCCAGACAAAGCCATGTTTCTGCCATGCTTCACAAGTGACACAAAAAGTATAGTTTTTGATTAAGACATCATTTCTAATACAGCCCATTTTGAGATTTATCAATGCAAATAACTAAACTTTCATGTAAAACATCTAAGTGGTAGGATATTTTATTATATTTTAATGACTGAAATTTTGCAAATCAGATCAGTGGCCTGTCGGGTAGCGTCCATAATTTTTCTAGTCAAAGTCACCATGATGTTCACCTTTGAGCTATTGACCTCAGATTCAAGTGGGTTATCAACTGACCATGACCATTGTACATGACATGACACCAAGGCGTTTAAGTTATTTTCTACTACAGGTCACCATTACCTTGACTTTTGACCCAAAAACCAATAGGGGTCATCTACTGACCGTGACCAAGGTTGACAAATGCAACACAAAAAGTACACTTTCCTTCAATGAAGTAAGCAAGAATCTCACATTTTTTAGACTAAACTCAATACAAACTTCACTTACCTGTTGATCATTTCAAGCATGTGTTTCTTGAGATCAATCGGGGTTTCCGGGGCCTTCGATTCTTCTACCTTGACCACTGACGCGTGTCTCTGTACACTCGGGCGACGATCAAGGCTGTAGGTACAACATACACTAGTCTTACAAACAAAATATCAAGTTAATAGCTTCAACAGGAGACGTTAGTTACTATTAGTAATGTGTGACTGAGTTTGAATGACTTATGAATAGAGAAACTGATTTCACAGACTGTAGATGTCAATCAAACAACAATCTTTGGATTATATTTCATATGAAACAATAATTGTATGAGTCCAATTCATTATTTTTAATGTTAATCACCTATCAAGCATAACTAATTCCTCACCCTTTGTGGGGAGCTTCCTTATCCAAACTGGGTCTCCGGACTCCCTCTGGACCACGGACTGTGGAGGATCTCCGAGGTGTGCCCACGTGAATCACTGAGGAACGCCGACGCGCCTGCTCCTGAAGATGTATATTTAATGAATACATATCAGTGAGACCATGCTCCTATGTGACAAAGATTAAAAACTTTGGCTTAAAATAACATTCAATGAGCTATGACTACTTCAATTATTTAACCCTTTTAAACAAAGGTTAGTTGGAAGAGAGAGGTCATGGGCTTAAGTCCCACACCCACAAGGCGCTTTCTCATTCCCAAGGCGTCTCAAAATAGACACTAGGACTTGAATTTACTCATGAACTGGAATTGAGAGTGAATTTATAAGCTTTCTTCATATTTAAGAAATTCGAACAAACACTGACCTTAACAGACATGAGTCCTGATATGGCTGCAGTAAACATGTCCTGGAACCAGTCTAGGGAAAACTGGTACATCACGTCGATACCAGACAGATCCGCTAATACGAAATACAGGGTGGAGCCGCGTGTTGCAACCTAAAAGTTGAAATAAACGTGCAAAAGATCAGCATCAAGCAATGTAGCCATTATTTCTTAAAAATCTTTGCAATTTTTTTTTCAAATATTATCTGAAACTATTTAATATAGGTTATAATTGGAAAAATAAAGTTTTGAGGCATTTTAGAAAACATCACAGACGATTCTGAAACTTAACAAGATGTTATTGGCAAAATCAACGGAAAGAAATATGAGGA
This sequence comes from Mya arenaria, assembly GCF_026914265.1. Lineage (NCBI taxonomy): Eukaryota > Metazoa > Mollusca > Bivalvia > Myida > Myidae > Mya > Mya arenaria. Next base: position 55,936,845 of record NC_069132.1, on the reverse strand, counting down.
CTTCAGTATGAAAAACTTTGTGTCAACATACGGGCAAGTATCTCTGTCGGGCCAGGTTGAGACGTTTCTCGGTTTCCTCGGACTGGCGTATACGGTCGTATATCTCTCCCGCCATTCCCTTGCTCTGTTGAAGAGTTTCAACCAAGTCCTGGTCATCAAGAATATGACCTGAAATATACAACACAAATCATTATACAATACATATTAGTATACAACAGATATTATTGCAATCACAGTCACTTCTAAGTCTCCTCCAACTGGTCAAAAGCTCCCCAAAGTCTCCACCAAGTCTTGGTCTATATGGAATGTGACCTGTCTTATACAACACATGTTATTACTACCATACTGGTTAGGCTGTAGGCCGCAAGGCCTGCAGACTTTTATAACCGTATCTTGGAAATTGCATTGGCAGATCGACACAACATTTTTAACTTTTAGCGAATTAATGCGCGCACAGGCGTATCAACCCCAGCGCGATTAGAACTGTGTTGGTCAACGACCTAATTTACATTAACATTTACATCGAAAATACCTAGTAAGCAATCTGCTCTAATTGCTACGGACTGCGTTCTGCATATTGATCAGCTTGCTAAAAGTAGCACCGTAATGAGTCTTAAGTCTACGTTATGCCGTTAATATAGTTTGGAAATGCTGCGTTTTTCGTAATATAATGCAATTGATATCTATTTTAAAATTGGCGAGTTACAGAACGCAATATAGAAAAGCAGAATCCGCAAACAGTTGCAAAATGAACGCGTACAGAACTAATAAATGCATGTATTGTATACCTGTGTTTAGATTTTGCTTCGGCCGGGGACGGATAATATCTACATGTACAATGTAGTTAAGAATAGAATGTGGGTCATCACATTCAGACAGGTTTATTCCCCGGAAAAAAATCTGATAAGTCGTTAAAAGACGGAAAAATATGGATCATATTATAATGAAGTATAATTTCTTCGTTTTAAATTGCCTAAATTGGCTATTACTTGACATTTTTATTGAGATTGTTAGTTTTCAATTGTGTTTGTAGAATGTGTGTCGCATAAAACCATTCTGTTGTGTAAGAACATACTAACAACCTTTTAACCATTTACTAAATGAATATTATACACTTTTACAATTCAAATCAAACCGCGCAAAGTGTTGACAGGCTATCAACCTGCTACAATTTTGTCATAGTCATGTAATTCCGAATGAAACAGAAAGTATGTGAATATTTCTAAGTTTGTCTCAGTAATTTCAGTCCAATATCTTGAGCATGTAGCATAATGCATATGCATATTTAAAAACAAAACTGACATAAATCTGTTCATTTTGTCCACGAGTGACATATGTTGAGGGCATTATTAAGATACATGTACATAAAGCATACAGGGAAGAAATAGTATGTTGGTGATTCGACCCAGAGGTATTTGGCGTTGTAGAAAGAAGTCTTAAACATAAAAATGAATTTTGTTGGGATGCATTTGGTTAAGCCTGCATACCCTGTCAGTAAATTAAATAAATCAAGTCAAATTTGAAGTGTACAGTAGATTTGACTAAAAATTCCTTAATGCTTTATCCGTGGCAGTGCATTGTTTATGAAACAAAAGCTCCAGATAAGGTTTTCTTGCATACCGGACGTGTGTTTCCGGTCATGTGACCAGTGCTGGAAAAACCCATCTTACATACCCCATGTGAGATGAGTCACGCGCAACAACACGCCACTTCTTATTTAATTAATTGTATGTTTTATGAAAAATTTATTATGCCATTTAAATAAAGCGCAATCTAATATCTCTGTTTGCAAGAATTTTAATTAAAATTGAACATAAATAATCGTTAAAAAACTCCATTTTTAGTTATTATCAATTAATGCGCTCTATGACGTCGGTAAACAATGTCGCATGCGCTTTTTGGTGTAGTAGTACAAAAATTCGTTTTTAACGTCATTTCTCCTACAAATTGATAAATTTAGATATGCAAGAAAAAATATCAATCATGTTTTTCGATCGAAAAATCTGACCCTCGGGAACGCTGCGTGGCCAGTAACTTGGACGTACGTGCCCTCGGGTCGGATCTTTCTATCCGTACCGGAAACACATGATAGATACTTATATTCTATGATTTTGAGTATTACTCCATACCTTATAAGTAACTATTTGGCGTATTCCACATTTCAAGTGACTTATACTTCATGATCTCATTGAGAATCAACATTAAACCTAAAAGTTTTTGCGAAGGAAATTATGAGTGAGCATATACTATCTTTAGATGTTTATGTTAATGCATATGTTTTACAATAACCTGACTATACTCACAAAACTTTGCAGGCCGAAAGCCATTCAACGCTTTAAGCGCTTTGATTTTTCTTGCAATGGGTTCTTGGGAGGTCATATACAGTCTGAAATCCTTCCCGCCATTCCCAAAGTGTGCTTATATGGCAACAATTACAAACATGTTTTGAAGAGCATGACTTTGTACAGTAAATACTATAATCATATATCGTACGGTTACTATTACAAATATGTTTTGAAGTGCATGTACACTGTAACTTTTGCAAACATACTGCACATTGCAACTATTACAGACATATTGTGCAGTGCATGTTCATTGTACTGTAACTATTACAGACATATTGTGCAGTGCATGTTCATTGTACTGTAACTATTACAAACATACTGTGCATTGTATATACACTAACTAGTTCAAGCACGTTTAAGGCAAACACCTTTTTGCAGCAAACTGCTTTTGTATATCTAACATGTGACACAGTGTAGTTTGATAGTAAGGTTATTTATAATCATTTTTTTATCAAAATTGTCTAAAAATGGGGCATAGTCCTTAACTACCTCAACTTTTAACAATAGAAGTTCACATTATATAGGTCACTGTTTAAGGTCAGGAATGATAGTGATAAGGTCATGAACACTTAATTACATCACAGTATGTCAAGAAAAGTATAAAAGATAAAGTTATTTTCATTTATATTATATATGACCCATAAATGATGGAAATTTTCCTTTTATGTTCAGAAATAAATAGACCAAAATTATGTAAGAAGAGTTTTCTCATAACACATGGGGTCCTATAATAAGGAGAAACATATCGGTTGTTGATGAGGCCAGAATGAAGATGAAACTTAATTTTCACAAACCAGTTTTGCATTCTATACTCAATAAACACATCCATACATATTATTTCAATCATACCGATACATTAACCAGAAAGATTGTTAAACTACAGCATCTCTGGCTACATATACAATGGCAAAACACATGCGTTTTTCTCAACAACTCAACAATTATTAACGCCAGAGTTATGGGCCCTGCTAATAGTATGTGCTTTGTCGCTGGTAACATGCGGATCAAGATTAATGTGAATATCTTTAAACAATTTAGTGGACCAAAAATGAAGTCTTCTTACTCGGAAAAAAACACATAATTCATTGCACTATTTGGCTACTGCAACATGGAAGCTACATGTAGGCTCTTTTATTCCAGCTCACCTTCTGACTTCTGCAGGAGGCTGAGGGACTTGTCCTCCAGATCGCGTAGAAACTGCATGTCATTGGTGATACTCTCCAGTAACTCTGACCTCTGGTTCTCCAGCTGGGGGCGCTCCTGAAATGTCACAAATAGTTGTTAAGTTAGTTTTATTTAATTTGAATTTAATGGAACTTTTCAATACCGGTACTTTATCACATGTTATAAGTTTTATGGAGTATTTCTTTAATATGTGGATTTTAGGAAAATTCTGTAATCTTTAATATGTAAGAGTTCCATGGAATTTTCCTAAATTGTATCACATGGTAGATTTTCAGTGTATTTTTCTGTAATTTATCACAAGGTACAGTCTAATGGAATTTTTGTACATTATATCACATGTTATAATTTTATGGAATTTTTAATCCTAGATATATTTCAAGGACTGTTTTGTCTGTGTAATAACCATATGGTAGAATTTCATTGCAGTTCAGACAGTGTAATCTAACATGCATCAATATGTACAGTTACACAGATCAAAACTACAAATGTAGTAGCACAATATTAAAGTGTATGTGACCTGTTTAACAACTGCTGAGAGAAGTTGTTCCTGTAGGCCCTCAAAGGTGACGGTGAAGTTGATGATGTTCGCCTGGATGTACACCGCTGGCAGGAAGTGGGGGTTTGACATCGTCGTTGTCATGTACAGTCTGTGGAAATGGAATTATGGCAGGCATTGTTTAAAGAGTGATATTACCCCAGTATAGGACTATTTAGCAACATTTTTTCAAGCAAATTTAGCTAGTAAGACTCATCATTTCTTAAATAACGTTTGTTATGCTCAATCATCTGGAACTTTTTTTATGAAAATTTCTAAATCAACTCTTCAATATAATAAAAAATGTGAATGATTTGTTCAGATATATATTGATCAACAGTTAACATGGGTTCACTCACCTGAAGTTTTGGTTGTACTCTATCTCTGTGTCTCCCAGTTTGATGACAAGCAGCCCGCCTCGTCTGAATGTCTCATGCATCAACACAGGCCGCAGGGCTGGGTCAAGGGTCTCGGATACATCCTGAAATATATACTGAAGTAAGCATTTGTTTGTTATGTTTCATTGTGTCTTCATACAGACAGTTATTCAGTCACTGGACTTTCACTAACTCGAAGCCTCAAATATTCATATTACTTGTCATAGGACAAAACAACGATAACTATTTCCTAGTTTTTATTTTTGTTCAGTTGTTAATGCATTTCAAGGGTTCTTGTACACCTTCTTTACAAAATCTCTAGATATTACAGTCAAGTCTAGTAATTTATTTATTGAATAAATCATAAGTAATGCAATCTCACTATATGTTAACAAATTGCAATCTTTTTTTATTAAATTTTATGGGAACATATAATATGGCAAAGTAAAGCTTTTTGTCATGAGCTGATTCACATAGTTGAGGCATTGTCCGGTTGAAATGCTTGGTTGCAAAGATATACAAAACAACATTGAAATTGATGCAATGTATTAATGATAATTATTATAATGATTTCCACATTATGTTATTGGAAAATCGGTATGCGGACATTATGTTACTCTGTGCCAAATCCTCGACACATTCTGAACAATCTGTGCCAAATCCTTGACACATTCTGAACAATCGGGAGACTTAAGATGGACGATTTTATCAAGGTTTTTCATTACACAAACCAAGTTGGGAGGTCAGTTTGGAAGACAAATGCTCATATTATCTACACAATGTCAAGTTGGCCTTGTCTTTATTAAACCAATACCAAATCCAACACCTGTGTCCTATGGTTGAGGAATTTTTGCGTTACAAAAAAAACCAAGTTGATCCCTATTAAATAGATATTAAAGCAACATTAAAAAGATTACATTGACAGACATATTGTGGAAAAAACCAGATTTTCCTTCCATTAAGACATCTCAACTCTTTGTATCATTTCATCTTTTGGTAAACAAACTGAAAGCAAACATAACAAAGAGGAGAAAAATTGGCAAGAGATTTTCATCATAGGAACTGCATTTGTTTGATTCAAAACGTGTGGGGCATAAAAACATACTAGTTATAGAAAGGTGCAGAGAACTATAAACGTGTGGGGCATAAAAACATACTAGTAATAGAAAGGTGCAGAGAACTATAAACGTGTGGGGCATAAAAACATACTAGTTATAGAAAGGTGCAGAGAACTATAAACGTGTGGGGCATACAAACATACTAGTTATAGAAAGGTGAAGAGAACTATAAACATGTGGGGCATAAAAACATACTAGTTATAGAAAGGTGCAGAGAACTATAAACGTGTGGGGCATAAAAACATACTAGTTATAGAAAGGTGCAGAGAACTATAAACGTGTGGGGCATAAAAACATACTAGTTATAGAAAGGTGCAGAGAACTATAAACGTGTGGGGCATAAAAACATACTAGTTATAGAAAGGTGCAGAGAACTATAAACGTGTGGGGCATAAAAACATACTAGTTATAGAAAGGTGCAGAGAACTATGTACACACAATTTAAAGGTCTTTACTGCAGATGACCGTTTAAGTATCACTTTTCAAGTTAAATATGGATTAATTCCATTGCGCATATGTTATTTAATCTTAACGTATTTCCTATAGTGAGTAGCAATAACCTATAGAACACGGATCATTGACTTCAAAATTGATTTAAAAGGAGAAATTAACTTGAAGATGTCGGAGATATTGCAAGAAATTTTGAGTGAATTACACTTATATCTGTTTGATAATGTTACTGAACTGAAAATTATCACTTGAATGATAAAACCAATCATAAGGTAGGTTATGACTACTTTATAACAAGATTATACCGACCATATCACAGTTATTGTTGTTGATGAAAAGTTGGACCGTGCAGTGCCATTTAAAAAAAGGTACAATTTTTATTTGTGTGTTTATTTCTTGAATAACATCTCAAAATTTCCAAAATTCAATGTATTTGTGATTTTGAATTAAACATGGTTATTAGTTTTAGTACTATTTTACACAATAAGTAAATTACTGTAACTCTCATATTCATTCAACTCTTTCACAAAGAATGTAAGTGAAATTAAAACAATAAATTTTGAATGGGGTCTTTGACTTTGATAACACTTATCTGGTTATTAAAGATTTCATCTTAATATAGATTTTCTCAAATTTATGTCCAATTTTGATACCACATCAAAAGATCCTTTGTTTTATTACAAATATATAAGAAGTGCTTATTTGATAACTTTATAATTGATGATATTTGTTGGAGGTTACAGAATGGTATGAAATTTTATTACAGTATTATAAGTTTTAAATTCAAATTTGGCCATTAGTTTTGTAAACATGATCAATCATATAGTTAACACAATTGCATTTTGTTTGAAAATGTTTAAATCCATTTCTGGCACTGATTTCTTTTTTCTTTTCATTTTCAGATTTAGCAAACATTTCATGATATAAAAGAGTAAGATGACACCTATTCATTGACTTTTTCACATGTGCATGATTTTTGGCCTGAATCAACTGCTGAATGAAATATTTCAATGCCAAAGAACGTACTTATAATCATGACTATAACACAAACTATAAGTTTGACAGATAATTTCAACAGTTCATCAGTATACAAAACAGACAATATGTCGAGTCCGGACAATCTGAAAGAGCTTGTGCAGGAATCCACACTGTTCACAACCCTCCATGGATATAAAGTGACATTTGCGATGTTGGTGATCGGATTAGTGATGGCCATTCTTGGATCAGTGATCATTTTACTAAACAGCGTTCTTTTACACACATTAGCCAAGTGTCGACACAGACTTGACGTCACTGACAGGTTTATTAGAAGCTTGGCAATCAGCGATCTGATCATTGGCATATTATTGCTTTATAACACTGTGTACAATATTTTAAACTTTCAAAATCGTTATGAATGCTTGTCACGTATGGGACTTATCCACGCTATGATGATCAACTCCACAGGACATATTTCATTGCTCACAATAAACCGATTTATCAAAGTCATACAACCTCTTAGATATTTACAAATTTTTAAAAAGTGGCGGATAATACTGCTGTCAGTTAGTGTATGGTGTGTTTCATTAATAATCGGCTCTCTACCTCTGCTGGGCTGGAATAAGACTTTCGAACCAGAAGCCTTTGACGACAATCAAATCACAGTGTGTCGCTACTTTGGTATAATGCAGCCAGGTTACATTATACTTAATATTTGCCTCTTCTGGCTGCCACTGATGTTGATGGCAGTTATGTATACCAAAATGTGCCAGATCACCCTCCGACACCAGCGGGCAATCGTTGCCCAGGTGAGGTCAATCCAGAGGACCCAACCACAAGTACATGTACATGAGGGCAACTCCTGGAGGTTTACCAAAACAGTATTAACCGTGGTCGGGGCCTACTTCTTTTGCTGGCTACCAGCTGGTGAGTTAACACACTTACGCCAAAAGTCAGGTATTTCTCTTGACAAAAGAAACGTTTTTGGAAAACCCAAGTTAATAGAGAGGTTGTTAAACACTACTAATACTGGATGTGTAGGTGTTGGCTACTTTTTTGTGCACTACTTGTACATGTATGTGTAGGTGTTGGCTACATTTTGTGCACAACTTGTACATGTATGTGTAGGTGTTGGCTACATTATGTGCACTACTTGTACAGGCATGTGTAGGTGTTGGCACTGCTTGTACATGTATGTGTAGGTGTTGGCTACATTTTGTGCACAACTTGTACATGTATGTGTAGGTGTTGGCTACATTATGTGCACTACTTGTACAGGCATGTGTAGGTGTTGGCTACATTTTGTGCACTACTTGTACAGGCATGTGTAGGTGTTGGCACTACTTGTACAGGCATGTGTAGGTGTTGGCTACATTTTGTGCACTACTTGTACAGGCATGTGTAGGTGTTGGCTACATTTTGTGCACTACTTGTACAGGCATGTGTAGGTGTTGGCACTACTTGTACAGGTATGTGTAGGTGTTGGCACTACTTGTACAGGCATGTGTAGGTGTTGGCACTACTTGTACAGGTATGTGTAGGTGTTGGCTACATTTTGTGCACTACTTGTACAGGCATGTGTAGGTGTTGGCACTACTTGTACAGGTATGTGTAGGTGTTGGCACTACTTGTACAGGTATGTGTAGGTGTTGGCACTACTTGTACAGGTATGTGTAGGTGTTGGCACTACTTGTACAGGCATGTGTAGGTGTTGGCTACATTATGTGCACTACTTGTACAGGCATGTGTAGGTGTTGGCTACATTTTGTGCACTACTTGTACAGGTTTATGTATATGTTGGCACTACTTGTACAGGCATGTGTAGGTGTTGGCACTACTTGTACAGGTATGTGTAGGTGTTGGCACTACTTGTACAGGCATGTGTAGGTGTTGACACTACTTGTACAGGTATGTGTAGGTGTTGGCTACATTTTGTGCACTACTTGTACAGGCATGTGTAGGTGTTGGCACTACTTGTACAGGTATGTGTAGGTGTTGGCACTACTTGTACAGGCATGTGTAGGTGTTGGCACTACTTGTACAGGTATGTGTAGGTGTTGGCACTACTTGTACAGGTTTATGTAGGTGTTGGCACTACTTGTACAGGCATGTGTAGGTGTTGGCACTACTTGTACAGGTATGTGTAGGTGTTGGCTTCATTTTTGAGCACTACTTGTACAGGTTTATGTAGATGTTGGCTACATTATGTGCACTACTTGTGCGGGTATGTGTTGGTGTTGGTTACATTTTGTGCACTACTTGTACAGGCATGTGTAGGTTTGGACTACTTTTGTGCACTACATGTATGGGCATGTGTAGGTGTTGGCTAATTGTGTACACTACTAGTACAGAATGATACACAAAGCTACACATAAACGTTCACATGCATGTCATGTTTCATAACCGCTCTATTACCTCATGCAAATAATCCACTCAATTCTTCATTTAAGGGATGAATTGCATGATTGATGTCATTATCTGGGTATGAACACAGTTGAGCTGGTTAAAGTGTGTGGTGTCCGAAGGACTCGATGCATCCAACCAGCCCAACTGCATGCATTAATGACATCAATCATGTAATTCATTACTTATATTTACACCAATAGTTCAACTGCCAAAAGGCCGTTCATTTAAGGAATGAAAGTTGAGGTGTAAGTATTATAATATGATTCTCAAGAGGTCTTTCATAACTGTGATAAATAAGTTTTTTTAATACTGTAGCCTGGAATTTCTTTTTCTTAATTTGGTTGGTTTAAAAATATAAATTCCTATGACAATATTATATATCCGCAAATTATACATAAGCATATAACAAGTTTAGAGGAAAAACAGTATTATATCGTAATAAATAGTTTTCTAAAAATAACTTGGATACATTTGTAAGTTTAAAACTGATAATATTATATGCATAAAATGCATTTCATTATTTTAATTTTAATTGATTATGCATTTTTTAATTAAATTTTTAGTTATTTCCTAAAGGCATTCTAGTTCAATAACGTGATTCTGTTTCTTTTCAGGAACTTATTTTATCATACAAATATCCGGAGGAGTTGATCACCTTTCATACGAAACTCAAGGGAACATCCTCACATTCGTTACCGGGTTCGGATTTTTCAACAGTGCCCTTAACCCCCTCATTTACGCCACAAAAATTCCTTCAGTGAAACGACGGTTTCAAAAATTCTTTTGCTGTCGCAAGCCTCGGAGAGACTTCAGTGTCGCTATTTACAGTTGTGACAATGTGGAAGCATTATCCAGTCAACGGAAGGGCTCCCTTGAGTGTGAACGAACGTGACAAAAATATGACCTTTAAGATACCTAAAATTGTGTTCGCTAGGTAAGCTTATTCATGTCTACGGCAAGAAATCATTATAGAGGGTGATAAAGAAATTGTTTTATTTTGTACACATCACATATTTACAAGCAATACATATTGCACCATATGTGTGTCCATTCCCCGATGGCAGTACCGATGACAGTATGATACTACATACTGTATAACAATCAGATGCTGATAACTCATCTGTCTCAGCTGATTATTTATCAACTGCCATCATGTTTATATGTAACTTGTATGTAACCTCATTTGCCATGTATAAAGGTATGAGTAAATAAACGCCAAGGTGTTTGAGTTTAAGTAAAAAATATTGTGAATAAAAGTTAGGCTTGAACAAAATAGTTGTCCTGTGATATGTAATTAAACTGTGATATTTATATTCTTTGATAATGTTTTGTTGACAATTTGCTATTTGAAATAATAAAATCTGTTTTAAAATTTATATCTACTTTTTTCTATCTTCGATAACAAAAGTGAATGCCCTTCTTGTAAAGAACGTCAAAGAGACATCTTGACAATCTATGGCTTACAACGATTGATAGTAACTTTGAAATCACTTTCCATCCATATCAGTCAATGCTCTTTAAATTGTAAAATGATTATCAAATTTAAGCCCATCAAAGACTGACACATAAATATCCAATTTTGAGATGAAATAAAAAATATTTCTTTCATCTTAGTTGTGCCCTTTAGGTACTTCATATCAGAAATTTGGTCATCTAAAAAATACATTCCATATGTATAGTAGCAAGTTTTGACTGTACATATATATATATATATATATTATGAAAACTGACATAAACTTGGTATCGTGGTATCGATGTGTACAATCCATTGAAACTAACTAACTGAAGTACCACATAGTTTACAATTAATTTATTTTCACAGTTTTTCATATTTTCCCATTAAAAAAGATTACCTAATAGAATTCATTCTTATGCATGATTGGCTAGTCTATTTTATCACGTGATATTACCAAGTTAGGTATATAGCTTAAATATTTCAACGGTTTAGGGTAAGCCTTCGTAGCCCAGTGGATACTACTCTAGACTGCAATTTTGGCGACACCGGTTCAAACCCGGCCTACATTTTGGTATTTTTTTATTTTATTTTGATAACAAAGAGTAAAACATTTTATTATATAATTATCCTGAGATTCATTACAAAATAAAATAATTTTTGGTGCCAATCTGGTGTATAGTCCCTTTAAGATTGTAGCTCAAATATCCTATATTTTAATATGCAGTATATTAAATATACCAAACAATTGACTGAAGTAAGACTGCCTATTATAAATGTCTGCACTATAACTTGTCAAATGCATGTACTGGTAAAGCAAAATTAAGCTATTTATTAACAAGAGATGTTTGTCAAACATTATGCCCCTCCTGAGCGCCATGTTGTCAGGATTATATGGACAATTGAATGAAATATGCATGGACCGAAATGACAGCTGATTTGTTGCTGTTTTAAGATTATGACCATTAAAGTGTGAGGATAAAGTGTGTTATGACCGTCATGACCTTTGACTCTATGAACTCAAAATCCAGAGTCATCAGCTGGTCACCAGAAACCTAAATGTCAAGTTTGAGGGCCATGGGTGCAGGCATTGTCAAGTTATCACAAGACAAGTTTTTTTCGTTCAAGGTCACTGTGACCTTGACCTTTGACCCGATGACCCCTTAAATCATAAGGGGTCATCTACAAGTTAGATGCAACTCCAAGTCAAGTTTGAAGGCCATGGGTTCAGGCATTGTTGAGTTATCACTCGGACAACCTTTTACCATTCAAGATCACTGTGACCTTGACCTTTGGCTCTATGAATCTACTGGTCAGGCTTAACATCCATGTCAAATTTAATATCATAGGTTCAGGCATTGTTGAGATATCAGTGGGGGAAGATTTGTTAACTTTTTTGCGTTAAAGGTTACTGTGACATTGACCTTGGCCTGATGACTCCCAAAGTCGATAGGGGTCATCTACTGGGCAGGCCCAACCTTCATGTCAAGTTTGATGACCATAGGTCCAAGAATTGTCGAGTTTGCTTTCAAGGTCACTGTGACCTTGACCTTTGACCCCTAAAATCAAAAGGGGTCATCTACTGGTCAGGCCCAACCTCCATGTCAAGTTTGAGGGCCATGGGTGCAGGCATTGTTGAGTTATCACTTGGACAACCTTTTATCATTCAAGGTCACTGTGACCTTGACCTTTGGCCCAATGACCCCTAAAATTAATAGGGACAATCTTCTGGCCGGGTTCAACCTACAAATTAAAGTTGAGGGTCATGGGTGCGGCCATTGTCAAGTTATCACTCGGATAACCTTTTACCATTCCAGGTCACTGTGACCTTGACCTTTGGCCCAATGACCCCTTAAATCAATAAGGACCATCTTCTGGCCAGGCCCAACCTCCAAGTCAAATTTGAGGGCCATGGGTGCAGGCATTATCGAGTTATCACTCGGACAACCTTTTACCACTCCAGGTCACTATGACCTTGACCTTTGGCCAGATGACCCCCAAAAACCATAGGGGTCATCTCCTGGTCAGGCCAATTCTCCAAGTCAAGTTTGAGGGCCATGGGTGCAGGCATTGATGAGTTATCAATCGGACAACCTTTTACCATTCAAGGTCACTGTGACCTTGACCTTTGGCCCAATGACCCCCCAAAACAATAGGGGTCATCTACTGGTCAGGCCCAACCTCCAGGTCAAGTTTGAGGGCCATGGGTGCAGGCATTGTCACGTTATCACTCGGACAACCTTTTACCATTCAAGGTCACTGTGACCTTGACCTTTGGTCTGATGACCCCCAAAAACAAACGGGGTCATCTACTGGTCAGGCCCAACCTCCATGTCAAGTTTGAGGGCCATGGGTGCAGGCATTGTTGAGTTATCACTCAGACAAGCTTTAAAATTATTTTACCATTAAAGGTCACTGTGACCTTGACCTTTGACCCGATGACCCCCAAAATCAATAGGGGTCATCTACTGGCCAGGCCCAACCTTCATGTGAAGTTTGATGACCATACTTCTAGGAATTGTTGAGTTATCACTCGGACAAGCTTGGTCTACTGACGGACCAACCGACCGACCGACCGACCGACCGACCGACATACCGACATGCCTGTGCATAAGGGGCATAACAAGAAAGCCATTTTATCATTAATAACCTATCCAATGACATTTCCAAGTTGGAAAATGTAATCTTAACATTGAGACATTAATGAAAGAGTTGTATAGGTCAGATCTTCTTTTATTGATACAAGACAACACCATCACCAATAGACAGCAAAGCAATGATGTATAAGGTTTGTGTAGCTTGATTATATAAGGCAGCATGGAGACACATGAAGCAGTTTAATAGTTGAAACTGACTGTGGCGTTCAGAAGCCTCATGCTGGTCTGTGCTGTATGTCCTTGTAGAATATTCTGAGACAGTCGGAAGGCAGCAGTTATATTAATTTATAGCATGATAAGATATAAAGACTAATATGATAAAAGCCAAGATAATTTCTGCACAAAATTGATGGATATACAACTTGAAGTAAAATCAAAGACGAATCTCGGACAATTTTCCAGGCAAGATAAGTGGACAGGAACACAAGTCGACTCTTGATGACACAGAAAATATGTCACATTACAGGCAAGGGAGATTGAACCTTGTTATTACAGCACATTTTACGGACATATTATCGGATAAAGATGCCTCTCAAATTGGAAATTAGGAAAAAAATCACACATGTAAAACTGATTGGCAGAAAAGGAGGGCTTCAATTTTGAGAGATCATTCATTCCTTTTACAAAAGAGCATAATCTTGAAAATCTGTGACAGTGGAAAACATGATTATTTAAATTATATAAAATAATTTAATATAAGAAGAATATAGTTTGGATAAAATTCTTGAGAATTGTTTTTTGAAGTTTGGTTATATGTAAAATAAATCATATTAAATTACCACTCATGAATATAAGCGCTAACTCATCCCATGGAGGAGTGCTATATGTGACGGCATCTGGACAGGAAATCACGTTTATCTACTTCCAAGTGTGTTTGTTAACCATATTTGTCGCGTGCTGGATAATCGCTCTAAATGCCATTGTGGTTCACACCCTGATGGTACGTAAGCCGCACAGTGAGGTAACGGACTATTTCGTGTCAGCATTGTCGGTAGCAGACCTTCTGACTGGGGTGGTGCTGTTGTATGTGACAGCTTACAGTCTACTGCAGTTCCAGGTAATGTTTATTTTGTCCAAATATCTTACAAAGGTACTTTTTGTATAGCAACAGTAAATTGTATGGTAATGTTTTTAAATCTTAGAGAACATTTTACTTAATTAAAATAAAATCACTCCCTTATGCCAAATGCTTATATTTGATGGCATATTGAAATTGATAGGACCTTTATAAAATAAATAATTTAGCCTTTCTATATAATATTGCTAAGGTGTTTAAATTCATTATTAATGCCCTTGATCTTAGAGTTGTCAAAATTTAAAAATCAATGTTCTTACTATCTCTAAAATAGAAATATATATATAAGTGTAATTTGATATGCTTTGTCATATTCAAGCTTAAAAAAAAATAATCTTGAGCTATCTTTAAGAAAGACAAGAATATAAAGCCAGGGGTGAGAGCTTTAATCCACATAGAAATGCTGTTACATTTGGTCATTTTTGCTTTTATTTAATCATCAAAATGTTGTTCAATTTCTTTAAATCCAACATGCAGGTTGAGTGGGAGTGTCTGTTCCGGTTCGGTCTCACCTACCTTGTCTCGCAGGCCTCCTTCACCCACATCCTTGCCATCACCTTCGACAGGTACATCAAGATCATCGCCCCACTCAAGTACCTTGTCATCTTCACCAAGAAAACTGCTATCGGAATCTCCATTTCTATATGGACTGTGTCAATCATCATCGGCTTATTGCCGCTCCTCGGCTGGCGCAAGAAGCTTAGCCAAAACAGCATTGTTTGCAGATTTTTTGGGGTGATTCCCGATGGATATTTTATCTTTAATTTCTTGTTTTCAGTAGTAGTTTCAGTACTCATGCTGTTCATGTACATTCACATTATCTGGGTTGCCCGACGTCAACGTCGGGAAATGAAGGCCCTTACAGAGACATATAGTTTGAGGCCCCAGCAGATGGACGCACAAACCTGGGCACTCGCAAAAACTGTGGCCATCATTGTTCTTATCTCAAATCTCTGCTGGCTTCCAGGAGGTACAATGTCTAATTTGTCCACTGATAGTAATATATAGGCCTAGGAAAAAGAAATCCACAGAATCCAAAACCATGAAACCCATGTTCTAGTGTAGGTTTAGACAAGTACTGTTTCCTATTATAACACCAATCTGGCAAAAATAAAAAATATTTTTCAGTAACTTCATCAATTAACAATTAAGGAAGAGTTGGTTGAAGCAAATTATTGACTATGCTAATCTATATTTCAGTGGTTGTGATATGCCTGCATCTCTCTGGCAGTCTCGAGGGTGTGGGGCTGGAACAGCGTGGGGACCTCATCACATACACAGGTCTTATCGTGTTCTCCAACTCCCTTCTCAATCCAATAATCTACACCGTGAAGATTCCCGAGGTCAAGAAACGCTTTCTCATGCTGCTATGTTGTCAGAAGACACGACCTAGCCGAGGGCACAGTTCTCGTACCAACTACACTGATGACCTCGATGTTATTGAATTATAACTCGTTATTATTATACATATAGTAGCTTACACCAAAAGGAAACTTTATAAAGACAAAGCACATTGTGAAGCTGAGAGTTTATCTTTAATATGAATATTTAAATTACTTTTTTGGAAATAAAATAAAATTTGTAGAATTTTGCAACTTCTGTTGCTCACATGTTTTTGAGAATAAACCATTTATAGATCATGCTACAAGTTCATCAATTTTGAAGACAATAATATATGTCTTTAAGGTAAGTATCTTTTCACACTGGTTGCTCAAACATACCTTTAAGAAGCAGGTGTATTGAGAAATTGATTTCAACTGTATTTTGTTTCACATAATTTGGCCCCAAAAAATAAAATCTTGTGAAAAACAGCAGTGTCAAAATAAATTATGGACCAACCCAATGAAGATTTAGCAAAGATTTGACAGTGAATCAACAATATCTAACCTCTAGTGAAAACTCTATGAATATTTCCAGAGTCCAAATAAAGTCTGACACTCTGAGAGACATATATACCCTCTCAGGAATACTAATACAGCAAGCCAACAATGATCAACAGTTAGTGATTGGACGTTCAATGACCTGCTATTGTTTCATGCAAGAAGGTTTTCTCATACATATAGTACATTTAAAATGCAGTCCAGAATCTTGAATCAGTAATATTCATTCTTGAATATATACTTGAATAGAATATATGCATTTTGGTGGTCTATAAAGATGAGACTTCAACAATGAAATCTCTAAACAAAACCTATACAATTTGGTGTGTTTTTCTTAAAAACTACAATTTAATATAACTTACATCCTTTTAAGATATCTAATAAAACTGTTTTAAAGTTAGAACACAATTAATTCTTCTTGTGAAGTGAAGTATTGATTTTCATGTCAAATCAATGAAATAAATTGCTATCTTACATTGAAAAAAATAGAAACGTGGCAATGCGACGAAAACAAAGTTTTTCATGTGGGCAATTAGAAATTCATACATGTGAACTCTCCTGGCAGTAGGTAAAATATACAGCTTTTGAGACCCTCTACTGTTATACTGCTTTCACATCGAAATCTACTGCTGTTGAAAGGTGTTTTAGATACCTCAAAGTTCTATCAAATTGGACTTCATACAAAGTTTCAAGGCCTTGACCTTAACCCTACCACACCTAAAAGGAAACCCAAGCTAGCTTATTACATAAGCTACCTTTACACCAAGTTTCATCACTATCAATTAATTCTTACTAAAGTTATGGGAGGAAACTTTTTTTTCCTTTTTAAGAAACAGTGAACTTGACCTTGACCACCCTCAAACACCATCCAAAGCTAGCTCTTCGCATAAGCTACCTACAAACCAAGTGTATTCACTATTTATCAATCCTAAAGCATACATGCCATATCCCCCGGCGGGGGGGGGGGGGAATCCCCAGGAATTTCGATCCATCCCCCGGTCTCCCGGTGGGAGATAAAAATCCCCCGGAATTAAAAAAAAAAATTTTTTTTTTTTTTTTTTAGAAATTTTACATCAGGCAATAATGACAAAGTAAGTGAAACCACAATATGTGACTGAATGTAAAGAAACAACTCCACAAGGGTGAAATGCCAAAAGGAAACTTTTACAACAAGTGATCAATTAATTTGTAGTAATTATCAAAGGCAAAGAAATATTACTATTTTGGAAGGAAGAAATTAATAATATTTATTCTATTCTCTTATTGTCTGAAAGTCATCAAGCTGATAGAATTAAGCACAATTTTTTAAAAGAATTTGGAAGAAGGTAAATTTAATTTAATTGTCTCGAAAACATATTTTTCCAATAACATATTTTGTTCTGCAAGTGCATTACAGTATGACATGACAGTGTATAATAAGAATATGATAAATCATGACATAAAATAATTCTGTATAATGAAAAAGTTAAAGAGGTTTTCAAAGCAAACTATATATGAATACATTTTTCGTACTTGCGTCTAAAAATACTTTAAAATTTCGCCAACTTAGACCTGCTAAAAAAATCCCCCTGAATACAACCAAAATCCCCCTGAATTTTCAGCCTTTTGAACAAATCCCCCTGAATGGTCTCCAAAAAATATGGCATGTATGCTAAAGTTAATAGTAGGAAAACTTTTTCTACTCAGAGTAAGATTGACCTTGAGTACCAACCTCAAAAGGAATCCCAAGGTATAAGCTCTTCACATAAATTACCTTCACACAAAGTTTCATCATTATCAATCAATGCTAACTTAATATTGGGAGGAAACCTTTTCTGTATTTTAAGTAACCTTGACCTTGACCCCACACCCCTCAAAAGCAATCACAAGCTAGCTCTTCACATAAGCTACCCTCACACCAAGTTTATACAATATCTATCAATCCTAACTAAAGTTAATAGAAACTTTTTACTACTTTAAGTAACCATGACTTTGACCATGACTGCACCCATCAAAAAATTAATCCTAAGCTAGCTCTTCACATAAGTTGCCTTCAAACCAGGTTCATCACTATCCATCAATCCTAACTTGTTATTGGGTTGAAACTATTTCTCTGTTTAAAGTGACCTTAACCTTGACCTCAGCCACCTCAAAAAGCAATCCCAAGCTAGCTCATCACATCAGCTACCTTCACATCCAACTATCCATCAATGCTTATTAAGTTATTGGGCAGAAACCAAATATCTACTTTAAGTGACAATGACCTTGACCTCCCCCCCCCAAAAAAAAAAGCAATCTCTAGTTAGCTCTTTACATATGCTACCTACACGCCAAGCCTTTTCACTTCCCATCAATACTGAATAACGTTTTTCTTATTTTAGTAACTTTGACCTTGATCCAAAACCCCTCATAAGTAATCCCATACTAGCTTCTTACATAAGCTACCTAATGCACTAAATTTCATAACTATCCATAAATCCTTACTAAAGTTATTGATCAGAAACATTTGAAACCAGCTTTGACATACCAATTGTAATAAACCAGTTTTCTGTCTCCATTAACAATTGTCCTTTATATTCAAGCAAGTAAATAATCATACAGTGAAGAAGCATACAAAATGGAAGAATGGGTAATTAACTTTATTCAGGCCTTTATTTGGTGATATATTTTGATGTAACTCTTCTCTCACTGAGGAGTAGTCTAATGTACAAACTTGTGACAAAGAGCAAAATTAAGATGCAGCTGTTGTAAGAGTTCATACTAAACTATACTAAACCTCTTCACAATACGGCTGCCTGAACATTATTTTGGAAACAGGTTTGTCGAAGTGTTTGATGAAACTTACATGTATCTCCTTATCAAACTCCTTTAATTAAATGAAGGCATGGCTCTTTGAGCGGCATAGACTGCCCTTTGTTTTATTTAAAATGGTGTAGTAAAAGAAAAGTTATCTTTAATTTAAGTCTTCATTTTAAGCAAAATGTTGCCTTCCGACATAGCATATCAGACATAATTTATCACGTGGTATACAAACACTGCGTACATGACAAAGCAAAGTTGGTTGAGTTTATATTCTAGAGCCTAGCAGAACTCCTGAATTGGTGATACCCAAGGGTTAAATGAAGTCAGCCTATGATAAGGACTGGTGATAATGTACCTTTAAAAGCATGGCCTCTCCGACACGGATGGATGATTCTAGGGTTCGCATGAAGTTGGGATCACTTGCAGTCACCACCTTCAACTTTGACCCTTCCATTTGTTGAATCCAGCTGCAAACAGAAAAAGGTCCCATAAAAAATGGTACTTACATATCAACTTTAAACATTAGAGGTAAAAAAAAAATGTTCTGTTCCTTTGACCCCTGGTATAGAACCATTTTGTTGTCAACCTGGAGTACACAATTTCCAGAAACCTGCAGGCAGTTTTTTTATCATTAATTCAGTATCATCCAAATTTACTATGAATGTCAATGTCAGAAAAATGGAGTAAAAAGTATGCTCAGAATGCACCGTTTCAGACTAGAAATTGTAAAAAAATGTTTTGGGAGTGCCCAAATTTCGGTTCTAATGGGCAAATGACTTTAGGTTGCGCCCATAAGTTGAGTCCATACATGCACTTACATTACATAAATTCCTAGTTTTGCTCCTGGTTTATCAGTATTCAAAGATCATGGATGTTACTTTTTTTGTAAATATATTTTAATGCTTTCTAACTGCAATTCAATGGCCAACAAACTTTTGCCTGCATGCTTTGCAAAGAACAACACCAACTAATGTATTGACAGGCGTAAACAATAACTCATTTTTTCTTCTCCATTAGTAGATGCACAAACGATGATACTTGTTGTCTAAGGGAACTGCACTGGAAAACTGTTGCCATTACTTGTAATGCAACTCCATCCCTTAAGATACATAGTGTGCCTTGACCTCCTGTTATTCTTTTCATGTTTTACGATCCATGAATATCAATTAACGCAAAAAATCATGAGTCCATTAGTGTGTGTAGAAAAAATACAACAAAGTGTTAGTGGTATTAATGTGGTATTTCTCGAGGGATTTTGTGACAAACATTACAGTTTTTCTGGTTTTGGAAGTCAATCATGCCATGCCTTCAAAACCTGCTAAAATTAATTACTACCTCACGCATTCTATATATAGCAATATAGAAAAAATCCAAGTTAATCATGCTTCTTTTGAACCCGAGTTGAACACATCTAGTTTGTGATAAGATTAAAGATGCACCCTTACTGAGACTCAAATAAGAAGTATCACAATTAATACAATTGTTTTAATTTACCAATGGTTCTTATGAAGGATACTGGGTTGAATTTGAAAGAAAGGTGCCGAAAACATGGTATTTCTACCTATGAGAAGATCACTGTAAATCTTTCAGGACCCACCAGACATTTAATATTTCAGCTATTAAAGACACAATTTGCTATCAGTAATTACTGTGAAATCATTTGTTGGCATGAAATTTCGTGGTTTTTCAAAAATTTACATTTTCGTTGGTACTTGAATTCGTGGTTTTTCATTTTTGAAAAAAAACATCGGTAACTGCGATCGTTGTAAATCATCTGCAAAATCTTCATGCGCTGGGCATGTATTTTTCGTCTTCTACATCAAACTGTTTATGAAACTTGCTATAGTGGTACGCTATGCCAATTAGTGCATACACCCATGTCAATTATCAATTTAATTGGAAATAAAGGTCATAAAAGAAGATGCACCCTGATCAAAGATATAGATAGGCGAAGCCATTGAATGCCAATTAAGAATTTTGCAAACTGTGAGAACACCGAGAATGTGCGTATATTTGAGTAAACCATCAATGTTAGCGAATAAATATTTCAATAAAGAAAAAATATCGAGTACCAACACTCAAAACACACTTCTTGTAAACCTAGAGATTTTCATATACAGCACATGTTTAAGCACATGTTTCTGTCATTTGGTTCATAAAATAATCACAATGAAAAGATTTGGTTTATTATTTGTTAATGGCAGATATAATATATTAACAGAACAATGATAGTAAGGTGATAGACTACAGTGATTTTGGTATTTACGCTGTCCACTGCGACCTCTGTAAAGAATATACTGGAGATGTACAATTAACATGGCAATTGGAAAAGTGAATAAAGGGTTTTTATTTTGTGGGATCTTAAATTCGTGGATCACCCAACCCACGAAAACCACGAACATTAATGTCCCACGATATTAGTGATTTCACAGTAATATTTTCCATAAATGCATTATTTAGTAAGTAGTTCAAGATTTATCACTCTAAATTTATGTTTGTTATACATGTGTCAATTTCACAAGTCAACAAGGTAGAGCAGTTAGTAGCGCTTCAAGCTCATAATCCGAGTGTCAGTGATTCGAGCCTCGCACTCTGCACATCTTTTTTGGATAGGTAAAATGTTATTTTATGAAGCCCATCTGTTCTTTTACAAACTGTTATGCACCAGTCAATTGTACCCCTCCCCCACCTCAGGTCCGGGGGTATACTGGGGATAGCAGGTGAAATGATGGGCCATTTTTTTACCTTTCAGGACGCCCCGCAGTGCTGAGTTAATGCGGTGTTATTGTTTTCGCGTCGAAAAAAACGGGGAATGGGCCATACCTAGGATGTCCCCATGGTGTGGGGGCATTTGGCTGGGATTTTACCAGCAGTTTGTCCCCACAGGGCCAGGATTTTACCTGGGATTGGCTGGTCTGAAAGTCAAAGTCCCCGCTATTCCCCGGACATGGGGAGGTGTGGTTACAATTGACTGGTGCATTACAAGAAACAGGACATGATGAAGGCCCCCACATCATTACATTAATTGCATAGTTCCAGATTCAAGCAAAAGCAAGAGATGGCAACAGAGAACATTAATGGCCAACGAACTTTCTGTACTTATTTCTTTGAAAATTACTGTTGCTATGCTACATCAATCTAATGGCAGTGACAGACGATCTCACATCATGGTAGCAATCAGGCACTTGAAAGTAGATATAATGACCACTTCCTTCAGTACAAGAATGTGTCATTCTCTTCAAAGTGGAAAATAAGTGTTAAATATCTGGGATCAATTTAAAAATTGTGGCTTTCCTTGGAGAAAATGGAGGATATCATACACCACTATGATCAATAAGTATGATAAGCATTCAAAAAGGGAAATCTGGGCATCAATTATCCATCAGTTATATGTTTCACTTTTGGGCATACAATGACTAATAAATCAGAATTTGTGGCAAAGAGGTCTATATCTGAAGCCTTTGTTGCTATATGACCCTGTGGACCAGTTCTTAACTATTTTTACCTCAATGGTAAACTAAATAATATAGATTGTCAAACAGACTAAGGCATTCAGTAAAGATAGACTATCTGAAGTTCTTACCTTGCTGCTTGACCCTGGGGGTCAATGAGTAGGGGCCATTTGTTGCCTTTTTTCACCATAATGGCATTGGCAGTGGAGTGGGTGTCTAGGGGCAGGCCCTCATTCTGCCACACCAGCACCTGTAAATATAACAAATATATGGAGTTGGACTTTGAATTATATTTAAGAGTCATTTATCATAACAGTAAAATAAGGATTGTCTTAAAAAACAACAAGATTTTCGTGAATCATTGGACGGGAGTGACATCATTTGAACAATATAAGGGCCATAACTCTAGTGTGACTATGATGATTTGACTGGTTATCGATCTTGACCAAGATATTATGCTAAGAAGTACTGCTGCCAAGTTTGGTTAAGATTGGAGAAGATATGTTGAAGTGGGACATGGGAAATGAAAGTGTGACAACCTACATCATTGCTGCCTTACACCATTGCTGCTAAAACACATGAATGCTATGTGTCTGTCATGGTATGCAGGCCTCAAAATTATACTAAGGTAAAAAAATATGTGTTTCTCCTCAAAAAAATCTCCATAATTTGTTTGCTAGTTAAATCAAACAGACAAATTAACTTACTGAGCTCCTGGAGGATATTTAAAGTCTAAGTGCAAATAGCCTCACACAAATTCTAATTTGGTTAGGTAATTCCTGTGGCATCTTGACAACCATGAGCAAGCATAAAACCTTTAAGAGATGCTCTGTCTGAGATGCTGAAACAGTACAGTAACCTTTGACAACTTCAAAGGGGCAGAGGCTAAAAAAATGCAGTTAACCTTTAAGTATTTTTAAGCCGTTGATGCTGAAACAATGCATTCAATTTTGCGCACTTTTTAGGGGCTTATGTCATAACAGTACAGTAAATCTTTGAGCACTTTTAAGGGGCAGATGCGAAACCAGTGCAGTACATCTTTGAGCATTTTTAAGGGGCTGATGCGGAACCAGTGCAGTACATCTTTGAGCACTTTTAAGGGGCGGATGCTGAAACAGTGCAGTACATCTTTGAGCATTTTTGAGGGGCTGATGCTGAAACAGTGCAGTACATCTTTGAGCACTTTTAAGGGGCTGATGCTGAAACAGTGCAGTACATCTTTGAGCATTTTTGAGGGGCTGATGCTGAAACAGTGCAGTACATCTTTGAGCATTTTTGAGGGGCAGATGCGAAACCAGTGCAGTACATCTTTGAGCACTTTTAAGGGGCTGATGCTGAAACAGTGCAGTACATCTTTGAGCACTTTTAAGGAGCGGATGCTGAAACAGTGCAGTACATCTTTGAGCACTTTTGAGGGGCTGATGCTGAAACAGTGCAGTACATCTTTGAGCACTTTTGAGGGGCTGATGCTGAAACAGTGCAGTACATCTTTGAGCACTTTTAAGGGGCGGATGCTGAAACAGTGCAGTTTATTTTTGAGCATTTTTAAGGGGCTGATGCTGAAACAGTGCAGTACATCTTTGAGCACTTTTGAGGGGCTGATGCTGAAACAGTGCAGTACATCTTTGAGCACTTTTAAGGGGCGGATGCTGAAACAGTGCAGTTTATTTTTGAGCATTTTTAAGGGGCTGATGCGGAACCAGTGCAGTACATCTTTGAGCATTTTTAAGGAGCTGATGCGGAACCAGTGCAGTACATCTTTGAGCATTTTTAAGAGGAGGATGCTGAAACAGTGCAGTACATCTTTGAGCATTTTTAAGAGGTGGATGCTGAAACAGTGCAGTACATCTTTGAAAACTTTTAAGAAGCAAAGTCAGGAAAAACATGTGAAACCATCTTGGATTTTATTTGTACTCAAATAAAAGTTGTAACACATTGATGTATGCCAGCATCTTTTAGTTTAATCAAGCCACTCCTCTAGGCCCTGTTGCTGTTTCACATGTGCATTAGGATAAAATAATGAATCTGTTTAATACTGTCATTTAACACATTCTAATGTCATTATAGCAAGTTGATGTTGAATGATAAAAATAATTGTATTAATCCTTTGAAAATACTGGCATCCAATTGAAAATAGTAAAATATTTAACGCTTAATCTATAAATGTGTCCATATCAATCAAGACGCTGATAAAATCATTTCACATTATCACTTGATCATTTGAAGTACATACACTCTGCCCTTATATAAAAACCTTACATAACATTCAGGTATGGACCGAATTTGTGATGACAGGACAAAAACTAATCATCATTGCATTAATCATAAACATGTATGATTATCATCATTTTAAAGACTGAAGTTTCTAATTATTCTAACTCAGACTTTTAAGAAGATATTGTCTGCAGGATGAGGGAAAATAAGAAAAAAAAAAAAAAAAAATATTCAATATGTGCAAGTTTACTTTTCGATTTGATGGAGTTTAAAATGAAAGTTGTTTTTATATTTTTTATCAATGGGGAAACAATCATCATTCTATGTGTATATTTATCACATGCTATACCTTGCTTCCTGCTTAATATAACCTATACTTAGGTCAGTGTGTGTATACCATGTGATAAATTACGTCATATATGCTATGTCGGAAGGCAACATTTTGCTTAAAATGAAGACTTTAATCAAAGATAACTTTTCTTTTACTACACCATTTTAAATAAAACAAAGGGCAGTCTATGCCGGTTAAAGAGCCTCACCTTCGTTCTTTATCGGAGTTTGATTAGGTGATTAGTTTCATCAAACACTTTGACAAACCTGTTTCCAAAATAATGTTTTGACAGTGCTCCGTCCGACAGCCGTTTCATGAAAAGGTTTGTCGAAGTGTTTTAAGAAACTAAACTCTCAATCAAATTCCGGTAAAAGACAAAATGTGGGGCTCAGTTAGGGGCGTTGACTGCGCTAGGTTTCATTTAAAATTGTGAAGAAATAGTGAAGTTATCTTTGTTTAAAGTCTTCATTCGAAGCAAAACGTTGCCTTCCGACGTAACATTCATGACGCAATTTGTCACGTAGTATACACACACTGTAGGTGTGAAATATTAAATTTCTCAATTTCTGTTGGTGACACAAAATTGCTCCAAATATTTGTAAACAATTCAAATGGGAAAAATAGCAGCTTAATTGACAATATTTCTGCATTTCAAACAGTTTATTCTTTTCTGTTTTTATGACAAATTCAATTTGATTAAAGTCATTAATTTTCTATTGAAAAAAAGAAAAGAAAATTAGGTATTTCATCTTGAATCTCCTAAAAACATATTTCAAGACATCTTATGATTATTATGGCTACTGATAACGTCATGAAAATAATAAAACATCATGACATCATCAAAACAAGTGTGACATCAAAATTCTCTCCTTACATTACATTGACTTACTAACCTGATGTGCTTGGACTGTATTCTTTATGAGGTCATAATCCTTGCTGATGGGAATGTATGCGTCCCGACAGCTGTCCAGCCATTGATGTATAAGCTTCTTTCGGTATTTTGCTGTGAAGGGGCCGATGTAACACACGCTAGCGGCAGTAATCAGAGTGTCCCCTACAAGTCCTTTTAGCTTAAAATCCAGCTCATTCACGCTTTCTGCCCAACGCACCTTGAAAATGGAAAGTATGTTGAAATTTAAACAAGAGCATCTCAGAACAAGACCAAACACTCGTCTGTTGTTCTTCAGTCAAAAAAGGGGGCATAACTCAAATATTAATGAAGACAGAATTATGAGCTTTGCAGTATATGAGTGTATTGTCTCTAGAAACATGTGTACCAATTTTCATATGAATATCTTTAACTGTTCTTGAATTATGGTCAATGTTAAATCTTTGCATGATGCATCACAGCTGCTGCCAATAATGACACCAAGGCTTTCACAATCCCTTGACTTTTTTGCTTTTGAAAAACAGATGAGCAAATAATGGCATTTTATCAAGTTGTATTCTCATTGGATGATCACAACATCATTTAACCAATTAAAAAATACCTATTTTAAAATGCATTTTTATAATATTGACTTGCTTTTTCTCTATTCTATTGATATTCCAATATATACATTTTTGTAACTACACTATTTTAAAGAGACAGGGCATAAAAGAAATATCAATCCATCTAAGGAAACAATCCATTAAATCAACTTTCAAGGACATGTTGATTTTTTCTCAGACAAGTGTTCTGAATTAATTAAACAAAGCCATTTACTAAAATTCTACTTTTTTTGCTGCTAGCCTTTTGCATACATGACATTATTTCTGGAGACCTCTCAGCGGATTTGGTTTAAAAAAAAACAGGGGATTTAGACATAAGCCCAGGGGATTTTACACGTAAAAAAAGGCAATGAATCTCAAGCATGCCATACTGCTATACTTTTAAAAGTAGTTTATTTAAACTATTTCTTTTAATCTGAAAACCACTGCATTGAGTTATATTGTAAGAAAATGCATTCCAAATCCTGGTATATTCATTACCCCGCCAGGATATCGGGTTATGAATCTAAATTCCAGGGGATAAGGCAGGTGTACTTTTAAGTTAGATTTATAGCAATTATTATCATTATAATGCGGACATTTCATGTAATATTATACAAGTAATAACAGTAATCATATGAGATGTTAACAATAGAAATAAACCAAAAGGAGACTTTATCATAAAATTGATTTATCGCAGCCGTTTTCTCACATTTTATCCCGAACTGTATAAAGCCATTACCTACCTCGAGGACAATGGGCAATGTAATAAACAGAAAATAATTGAATTTGTGGAGATTCTGTCTGCAACTAGCAGTGCTGTATATTGAGAGAAAATCTCAGAATAGATATAACGCTCATTTAACAGGGACAGATTCCTTCAAACTAAATTAATGTCAACATTTATTTTATTATACTGTTTAAGCTGCCGTAACTGTCATCAGCAGTGGCTGGTCACCTCATATAAACAGTTATTTACTTTTTCAACAAAAACCCATCCATATTAAAATAAAAAGTCACCTAATATGTCTCTCTTGCTTTGCTTATGTCACTTCCATTGCTCGATTCTACCCTATTTAATTGCCACATAACAGTTGCAGGCACATTATATGCCAACACCATATTGACGTCTTACCCAGAAACACATAATCTCCAGTTGTCTACAACACTCGTGGCTGTTTCCCAAAATGTAATAAAGTAACACTGTATATTTATTAATTTCAGCTCCATTAGGACGATAGTTATTAGCTGTACCAATAAGGATTCCCTTAATAGTACTAATTTGTTCAAAAACAGCATAAGGAGAGGTACTCTTGGGGAAATAAGCTATATTGTTTTCGAGTTTGGCTTTAATACAAGGAATGAAATAATTGGAGTCTTACAACTTGTCATAAAATTGAAGGTGGTAAAAACCCAAAGCATTTGTGCATAAAACATGAATTTCTAGTACCACCTAAGTCTACGGCAAATCTATCAATGACTTCAGAGTACTATAGTAACTGCACCCACTGCCCGAAATATTGGAATTATACACAATAAGCGTGCAAGTATGGATGTATTCATGGTTTTGAACAATACTGTCACTTACTATGAAATATGTACCTTGGGCTTATTGGAATATTGTTAAAATTCTGCACGCTTTTCATTGCACAGTACGTCAAAGTCTGCTTTATGGTTACAATACTTATATGACAATTAATGTGTATGCAAAAACAAATAAAACATTCTCCCATATAATACAATGCCTTATATGACACCACCAAATCAACCCTTTTTTTCACCCTTCCTAGTTTTTCTTGAACTCTCGGGACATTTACTCCAATTAGCGATCTCTTAGGGTGCATTACTTTGAATTTCTTCCAACTAACTGAACTTATTTTGCAGGGCTACAGTCTGACAGTAATAGCTTTCTGTCTGAGCAGATGCTAAATAGGGAATGTGTCTGAACTCAGAAATAAGATTTAAGATTCTTGAAAGGTCGATTTTGGGTCATATCACCAAATAGGCAAAAAATCATATTTTCTCGCTGTCAGCAAGTTTGAATACTGACTGCTGACTACAGTAGTAAGACATTTATTTTCAATCAACTTTACTTTTGATTAGCAAGCTACACTATCAGAATGAGAGCCCCTCTGAGGTGTAGCTGTATGATGGTTTGGTGCTGTTTGAAACATTCACGTTGGTTAACACTATCATACTGTGCCAATGGTTTTATGACATACAATTTTATTCAATCTACCTTTTCATTAACAAGAGCTCCTTTGAAAGTAATGGCTTTCTTGAGACATAACTGTGGGGTCCTCTACAGTTCCATGAGAGTTTCACACTGGCTACAATACTCTAGAAGCATAAAAATATTTTTTGCACAAGTATTCACCTAACCTACCTTTTCATTAGCGAGGGCCGCTATGAGAATACTGGCCCTCTTGAGGCGTAGCTGTGTGGTCCTCTGGTGTTCCTTGAGAGATTCACGCTGGTTAACGCTCTCCTCGTATTTTTCTGTCAATGTGTTAAGATGCTCCTGGATCTGTGTGGAAAAATAATGTTCATTAACATTATAAAACACTTTAGACATAGTTTCACAGATCTTAAGTGAAGTAGATATTACTTGACAAGCTTTGAATGAATTGATTAAGATAATCATAGCATTTTACGGGATAAATCACATTTTAGAGTGGAAGTAGAAGTGTGTTCATTAAGCTAAGTATGCCATATTAAGCCCAGCTCAGTATATGGAAGAAGAAGTATCACCACAAAATAAGTGCTTTTTCTGCCACATACAATTTAAACATGTAAGGTCAGCATTAATCTAAGAGGTATTCAAACTTGCATACATTCAATACAGATCAAGCAAACCAAGCAGATCTATTGCCCATACCTTTCCGAGACTGGCTTGTTTCTGGGCAAGGGAATTCTGGGCCAGCTTAAGGGCCTCTTTAGCTTCCTCTACACGACGCTGCTTTGGCTTAACCATCTGTAACATAGAATACACACTGTGTAGGCAATACAACATGGACATAGCATACAAGTGTTCATTAAAGACAAACTGAGGTGGCTTCCTTTGCTCCTTCTATACAACTCAACTTCACCATCTGTAATTTAGATTACATTTAAAGTTCAGCTGAACGGCTCATTGTTTATCACTGTACTAAAAATAACCAGGGGTTCTGCTTTTGTAGCATGATTTTGAATAATTGTAATAGACATTTTCTGCTGTGATTCCAGGTTTTAAAGTACTGTTTTAAAGCTCGCAATTTTTACACAACTCAGACGACGTTACCAGGCCTATGCCAGTTTCAGACTAAATCAACGCCAGCTTAACAACACATTGTTTGCGAAGTTCTATTTAGCTTTCATTAAAACAACACAAGCTAACCAAAAATTAAACAAGACAACTGCTTGAATGCTAAGAACAACATCAGTTGAAAGCACACTCTTATTGGCTGATATAAAAATAAAAATATTGGAAGTCCATTTCATTCACAAAATACAGTAGATTGTCATCATCAGATCGCCCCTCCAGCAAGAAAGATGGTGTACTTCACTCAGATTGTAATTACACATTACCAGAAGTAAGTATTTCATACCTTGTGTACATCATTGTAGTTCTCTAGGGCGAGGACCCACTCACAGATGGACTTACAGGCCACAGATACCCGTCCAACAGCCTCTGGGTTGAAGTCTGGGTTCTTTGTGTATTTACGCAACTTGTGGAATGCCTGTGAGGACAAATAAAGGATATTTGATACTGTCTTTTCACTTGTGTAAAACTCTGGTAAAAAGAAGAGTTTCAATACCTTCCAATGCCTTTGTTAGATCTTATACTAGAACATGAGTCTTTACAACAAAGACCCTAGGTTTAAAGTGATACTCATATTTAAAATCAATACATTCACATGTATAACAAACATAAAATTTGAGTGACAAACCTTTAACAACTTACTAAATAATGCATTTATGGAAAATATTTATTACTGCTAACAAGATTGTAACCATGTATTTAATAGCTGAAAACACACAAATATTAAATGAATGGTGGGTCCTAAAAGATTTACAGTGATCAACTATCGTCTCATAAGCTAGAAATACTGTGTTTTCTATACCTTTCTCAAAAATTAAACACTGTATTCTTCATTAGAACCATTGTTTTCGGTAAATTAAAACAATTGTATTAATTGTAGTACATCTTATTTGGGAGTAAGAGTACATCTTTAAATAAGGATAAAATCTGTGTAGCTGGCTAGTTAAAACCATAATCAAACAAACTGTATGGCTTATCATTAATAAATCATTGACAATCAATTCTACAGGGTTCTGCTGGTCTAACCTTATCTGGCAGGCTATTCTTATCAAACTGCAGCAGCTTTTTCAGAAAGTTAGCATCTCCAAGCATCATCTTAGCAGTGGGCCAGTCCGGTTTCTTCTGGAACAGCACACACACTGCGTTCAGCACGGTGGCCACAAGATATGGGGGTGAGGTGTAGACGCGAATCTCTGAGATGGAGGCTTTGTCAAGTGTCTCTAAGGATTCGATGGCTTTCTTTAGAGCTGGTAGCACTGAGGCCAAGTCTTGCTGGCACTCCTGCAAGAGATAAGGCATACTGATGATGACTCCCTTTTAAATGTACATGTGAGGAAATTTAAAAAAAACAAAACATCTACATTCAAGATATGATTTATTATGTTTGAAGTACTCCAACCCATACACATTCAACAGAAACTCAGACTTATGTATATACAAGGATGACATCGGATCTGACATAACTATCAACTAACACAAAAAATGCAAAAACTGGCAGTAAATTGTTTATATACTACATACCAATATAGAAAACGAAAGCTTATTTCTTAAATTCAAGATTATTATTTATATTGCAAAAACATATACTCAAATATCCTTGTAAAAAATCAATCACTTATATTCTAGCATGCAGATTCCACACAAAAATGAGTTTCACTGAAAGGTTCCATTTCTTCAAAAGGCGGACAAACTTTATTTCTATATGCAACTAAAAGTTTCCTCCTGATGACCATGTAAAACCCCACTTACATCAGCATAGTCCTGCACGATCTGAGTCTCCTTCTTCATAATGGTCTCCTCATGCTCCACGATGCTCTGTACCTCATGCACGGCCTCACGGTCCTTCTCCAGCTGTACGAGCAGCACCTCAGTATCCTGAAATATGCAAGTATCATGGTGTTATTAAGCTTGATAGTGAATACATCAATAAGAGAGATCACTTTGGTGTCTGTTTCCTGGGTAGACACCATTACTAGTGCCTTTTTTTTAGTTCTTGCACAACTAAATTGGAAAAACATTTGACAACCTCCGCCTTATAATGGCATTTTACCGCATATTGGTCGAAAGTAATGTTAGAAGCATATAAAATTCAGAACACACCTTTTGTTTCTGCAGGATGGCGGGTCCCAGTCCCTCAAGCTCCTGCTGCATGGTCCCTACGAGGGAGTTTGCCTCAGATAGTTTGAATAGGCCCACCAACAGACGATTCCTGGAATTACACGAAAAGGATAGTATACATGCATAAGAAGTTAATAAATTTAATAAATGCTCAATCAAACACATGTTACTTGCTGTCTTACTGACAATTAAGAGAGAAAAAGCAATTTGTTTACTGTAACTCTATAATTCTAAATTGCATGTGTATGTCTAAATATTATCGATTTTATACTGTATACTTTTGTATCCACTTGCATGTATATATGTTTTGTGTAATTGTATAAGTCTAACTTAATACTGGTTTAACCAAAGACAATAAATAGCGTTTACACTCAATAACACAACTCAATCACTTGACTTGATGTTTGTATGATTTTTTTTCAATCTACCTCAGTCATCAACTCAAACTAGTTCCTCTTAAACACATTTTTAATAGCAAAATAGTAAAGCAATTACTTGTTTTCCATAAATTCATTTTTATTCTCCCGCAGCAGTTTGGAGTAAAGACGTATAAGTTCCATGTAACTAGATGGGGTGGAGTAGTAGTGTCGTCTCATCTCCTCCCAGTATGTAACAGCCATACGCCCAATAGCCTTGTGGATGTCCACACACATGGATGCCACCTTCTTCTTCAGTTCCTGGGGAATGGATTTTAAATTCCATTTAAACAAATAGTGACATCAACATTGAGAATTAGTCTTACTATAAGACGCCAAACAGTTTTGCAGATAAATTTTAAAAGGGCATAAGTTTTACCAATCAATATACTATCAGAAGAATGAATGAATTGCAAGAAAGCAATTTTTAAAAGGACATATAAAATAAACTTGGAAGGTAAAGAATATCATCATCTTAAATCCATATTACTTTGCTAAATGAATAACAACATCTTTAATTTATCAATTCAATCAATTAGCCAGTTAGCAATGTGTACCTGTATATCAATATCCTTGTCGGCAATAAACTCTGTATTCTCAAAGAAGACCTCGGCCACGGACAACATGGCCTCATCATCCCACTCGTCGTACCAGTCGATCGTACAACAGTTGATGAGCGCAGGATTCATCCGGCACCTTTGTCGGAACCTCCCTCCTGCTGGACTTAGTGCCAATACGACATGAAGATTCTGCCGCACTCGAGTGATGAAGAAGTTGTACACGCCCTGGCGTGTGTCAGGAATGTCCGCCTGGTTCGCGGCTTGTTTCAGATCCATTGCAATACCGTCTATTTCCTCATGATCAAACAGATCAGGGACTTCACCAGAGTTCAGAATACAGTTGATGTCCTCCAGAAAACTCTCCTGTAAATGAACAATGTTTTTTAAATAAATCAAAATTAAATTTTCATAAACAAATCTGCACATAAATCAATATGTTCATATTATTTTAAAATTATAACCCACATGCTATAATATATTAACATAACCCTGATTATTTTACACAGCCAGGCTTGATTCAGGCTTGTAGAGTCATGCAAATTTAAATCACTGTTATTTATTTCAATATTTATTTACAAACACACATGCAGGCTTATCATTGCAAAGAATACGACACATAAAATTGTATGTACCGTATATGTAGGTCGCAAATGGAAAATACAGAGACTGATAGAGAACAAACATTCCCTATATTCAGTATATTCCAAATATTTCAGTTTATTGAAGTTTTTAATTATCAAGGCTTTTTACATATTTTGTATGAATTACATGTAGAACCTTGACAGCATCAACATCAAGGAGGAAAATGACAATCTTCTCCCCTTTGACCATAACCTAGAGGAAAACCGTCTTAAGGTTGTCCCTCAATTCAGAGTTCACACTGTAGAGTGTAATATATGTCCCTACCTTGACAATGTCAACATTAGTGCGTAAGAAGACTATAAGTATCTTCCATGGCCGAGAGTGTAAGATAGGTTCATTGCGACCCGAGCGTAGGGTGTTTTGCGGAAACGAATTACCGAGATCTTACACGAGCGGCTATGGTAGATGCTTTTTTTCCCACCTCAGTTAAACAAAATTAAGTAAAAATGTATTTTTTGCTGGAACTCTTTTGTGCTTAGTGAAAATAATTGCGTATGGATATGCGATAGTTTGTGGTTGTCATGGATATGCGCGCAGTGATTCAGTTTATGTTAATAATCAAATCGGTCTTTAAATAGTTCTAAGGAGAATGAAGCATTATTTCTTGAACGGTGCGTGAAAACTGTTGTATGGTGACATTTGAAGCGAGAAATAATTAATTAGCGTTCTAAATATTACCAAAAGACAAGATTTCCTTGATGCTACTGGCGACAGTCTTCAACAAGGGAGGTAATTACAATGTGGTGACCATTAAAAAGAAGTTCCACACGGGCATTTTATCTTCGCCCGTGGGCAAGAGGTGGGAGAAAATCTTCTCCCAGTTCACCCTGCCTGGAGGCCATCCCTAAATTTCAGAGTGTCATAACCCTGTTGTAGAGTGTAATATATGCCCTTACCTTGACAATGTCAGCATCCGTTAGTAGGAAGACAATCTTCTCCCCCTTGACCCCGGCTTGGAGGAACACTTTCTTCAGGTCGTCTCTAAATTCTAGCATTCCGTAGCCCCGCTGTAGGGTGAGTTTGAAGAGCTCACAGCCTGCTATGAAGCTCGCCAGGTGGGCAACTGTGGACTTCCCGCAACCATCCAGACCGACCTGGAGACATACAAAAAGGGGATAAGTACTGAAGATGTGCCATAATGCATGTTATTAGCTCCAGCCTCTGTTGACAGTGTTCCTTTGCATTTACAACACGCACTGTCCTCCTCAAAAAAGGAAATATATAATGATGGAGTTCTACATTTCCTCTTTTATGCCCTCCAATAGTATGCTTACAATAAAGTTCATTGAACAGAATTCTTTAGAAAGAAAACAAACATTCTGCTAGATTTTATTTAGAAATATGTAGAAATAAATTTCCCAAAAGAACACTTATAAAAATAATGTTAAAAATAAAAGAAACCCCTTTCTTGTTCTTTTTTTAAATGCCATACAGTATAAACTGTATTTATTAAACCTACCAGAAGCATGTGTCCGCCAGGCTGACTGAAGATTCTGGCCGCACGGCAAATGTGGTCCACCGCATCTCGGAAGAACACCATTTGTGACGCCTAGAAGTCATAAAAAAAATGTGTCAAAAACCCTTCATTTTGGGTATAAGTCTTCCTATGTTCTTAAACTTAGGTGGTGATATGCATGATATGAAACAATGATATATACATAGGTGTAAAGACAAAAACACTTTCAGAACAGACAATTGACAACATAAGCAACGTACAATATAGATTACTTCAATTACACTATAAATTTATGTAGATGCATTTTCTTTGTATTTTTGTTGAACATCTTATTAAACTATTTACTTTTTTCTGAACTTTCTCTTCAACACAATAAATATAAACTTTCAGACAATAAATTTCAATTACCAATTAAGTAATAAAATGTAATAGAAAATATAAAAAAAAAAGTATGTTAGAAAAATTGTAAAAAATAATAATATGTGACGCAATTTGTGAAAAATAAAAGGTCGCAGCCAAAAATGGCGTGTTGCAAGAAATCATGTATTTTCAACATCTTGATATTTAAAGCATGACAATGGTATTTTTGTTATGAAAACTGTGATTAATCATGTTTTGTCATTTTCACTGGTATTTCAAGTTTGCGTCACATATTTGTTTAAAAGATGAAAATGGTAATTAAAACTTAAAATAATTGAAATGAAAATGTTAACCTGATGATGGAGTGAACATGCATTCATTCCCAGTGAATCATTCAAAAGGTGAAATTATATGGAAATGGTCAATTAAAGTGAAATGAGAATGATGAAAATAACAAAATGGGAAAACAAATGTTTAAAAGTGAGTAATGTCATTCAGTGATGGAACTTGGATCAAGCAAGGATAAAACAGTAATTTTAAGATTGATATTACTTTATTTTACGTTATTTGTGAGTGTTTTAGATAACTAAACTGGAGTTAATCTGCTCACCGAAGTTTTCTCCAAATCATACTGTTGAAACAAAATGAAATTTTAAGAAAAGTCCTAAGCACAAGCAAACAATATACAAATAAACTACATAAGACAAAACACATATATAAGTATAAACTTCTGAAATCTAAATTGCTAAGAACACACTCTACAACGAACAAAACAAACTATATGAAGACATAGTCAAAATCTTTGAAGAAAACATGCAATAAAAAACAACCTATTGTTATAATTATAATATATCAAAATAAAATTAATCAATGATAAATAATATAAGCATTCCAATAAAAAAATAAGATAATAATTATAACAAAAGACGAACAAATAATGAAAAAACATAAAAAAAATATTTGTTCCCTCCGATTTCACTGCCCCACATCCGCCTCCCCCACCCACCCCTGCCTATGAAAAATAAGGATAGGTAGGTAAGGATTTATTTTTTTAGGTAAAGTTGTGACTGAATATAATGATGACATTCATAACAGGCACCATATATGGTCTAGTTTCTTGTTAACGTTAACTTGAGTGCTCTATATAAACAATACATGTAAACATGTCTTTCCGAAGCAAGAAACTGCTGAAACAATGTATCTAAAAGAAGAAAAAAATTGTCGGAAGGATTAGAATCTGGTGGAAAAAAATAGGGTGGGGCAGGAAACCAGAAACCAAAATATATAATGGTTACTCCTTAAGAAATGAACATCTGAGAATTTGATAATGCACAACATAAAATAGAGTTCAGTCAAGATGAGCCAGTTTGTGCACAGATCTCACCTTCTGAATGAACACCCCGTACTTATTCACTCCCTTAGAAACAGCAGCAATCATTGTCAACATAACAACAACACCAATTTTTCTCAACATCAAACAACACAAACTTATGAAATCAGTCATACACTTGTGACAGGCAATGAGTGAAAATAGTGCATATGTACACCTGCCTCCTTAATAATGTCTGTTTTCCCAAACCAGAAAATGTGCGAAAGTCCTTAAACTGTAAGCACTCAAACAAAAAAACATTGTGTCCAATTACCCATCTTACAAACATACTAAACTATCATTAGTATTACCAACAATCAAAGTACAAGCACTTTTGAGCCAAGTTTCACCAATTATGTTTAAGATAAGTAAAACAATCAGGATGGAGACACCCAAGCCTGCACATAATTCTATAAATAAGGGTTTTTAAGTTTCACATATGAAAAAAAAGATGCATATTCAAGAAAATAAGAAATCCAGGGGAGCTGTGGCCCTCATAAGAATTAACACTTCTGCTGAAATCACAACTTGTCTATTTGCCTTTCAATTTGTGACTGTTGTTTGATATACTCTATTGGAGATCACAAGACAAAGAAAATTGGGAAAAACAGGCTCAGACAGTCTGCAAAATCTGAAAACTGAACAAGTGTAACAGCCTACCCCTTCAGTATTTTCATATTCGACTTTCTGAAACAATCACCAATTCTATATGCCTAAATCCTTTAATTCATATTTAAAATGCTATAAAGCTTATTCAAAATGTTTTTTTGACATTTATGCAATTATTATTGCACACTGTATTCATGATTAAAAGTTTTGTATGTCAGGCAATAGACTTTATTCAGAACTTGCTTATTTCGTTTTTGCCTGTACATTCAGCAGTCACCATGCGGTACACACAATAAAAAATGTGAGAAATGTTTTGTTTACTGTAATTTTAATTGCCGAAAACAAGTTTAATGAGTAATTTTAAAAAAGTACAGTGTGTGATTGCATTGTATCAAAAACATAAATGTTTTGCATTAGCAACTCTTGTTAATCCAAAAAAAATCCTAATTCTGTAATTTTTTTTACTACATTACTATTAGAAGCCTTAGTTTACCCTCTGAAATAAATATTGATACTATAAATATTTGTACAGTAAATATTCATATGATAAATATTTGTATGATAAATATTGGTACTCTACAAAATGTTCATGAAATACCATCCAAGAGTAGTAGTTTTCCAGTTCTTCAAAAGCCTGCTGTGTAACATTGCATACATATAATATGATAGCTGCGCTTTTTACTTCCACAATAAAGAAATATACCCAAATGTTAACTACTGTATGCAGATAAACTCAGCAAAACATGCTTGTCAATCGATTCAACGAAACATGTTCAAATTGCAATTTTGCATCTATCGCTGGGTTATGTTATTCCACCCAAACAAGTTCATAACCAGTTTGGTAATACTCAACAAATTAAATGAGTTTGAAATTGCATTTGAAGTCATCATGCAACATTGGCATTTACAGTGAAGGTAGTTTTTGAGAGTGGCACAACCAAATATGTAAGGTTTAAGTTTCAGTGCAGATTTTGGTCATCTATTACTTGCACACTCATTACTGGACAAGTGGTCGCTTGTTTTTTAAAACTTAAATGGTTTGGTAACGCAATTGTTTATTTGGGCGGCATTAACATGACCATTTAATACTTCAAAAATTTGAAATGCTTAGTTTATTAGCAAACAGTAGTATGACATGATAAAAACTGGAACCAACGAGCAGACCCATAGAGGGTACGCTTCAGATGCATGGAATTAATCATGAAGGGCTATTTCATACTACAGAATCCACACACAAGGATTAACCTGCTAAATCGTCGGTTAACACATCTACAACACTCAATGCTACAGAAGGGCATCACAACCTAATATATATACAGACAATTTACTTTCAAACCTAATGTTTCAAAACTGACTTCTGCGCTTGTAAAGTTTTACACAGTAGGGCAAAGGATCTAGACAAAATGCACATTTTCAATCTACCAGTGGTTCCTGCTTTTGAGGAAGTTTTTTAATTCAAAAATCTCAAGGAACAGTGAAAAAATCTGCTGAGTAACGGTCTCAGGGAGTCAGTCAAACCCCAAAACTTGACCTTAGTGAATCATCTGATGTACCTTACACATGTATTCCCCCTGCTGGAGGGTGGGGTAAAACACTGATAAATGCATGAGTCTCACTTAAAATTGAATTATCACTTACCTGACAAAAAGCTAGATGTCATCTACATGAACCATTCATTACACAGAATAACTTGTGAACAGAAAATGCTTTGGTTTATCATTTTGATTTGGACATCCAAAGTTTAATCTTAATAAAGGTCAATATTTGCCTAAAAGCATTCCAACTTCCTTTTTTTCTCATTTTTCATTCAAAAGGACTGGCAAAGATTGAAAACCAAAACATTATTGTTCTTCCTAAAGATTACATAAGATCACTATACTCAACTTACACAGCTATCATATAGAATCAAGAGAATTGTTTCATGTTCAAACTCTAACCATCCATATACTTGCCTCGGGTTGCTGTACATATGTATTGTTCTGTACATGTAACACCAAGGTTTAGACACACAAATCACATTTATACATATAGGCGTTGGACCCAAAGCAAACAAGAGCGCTGTGGAGCGAACGTCAACGCTTGTCTGTTTTGTTTTTGTTTTGTTCATTTAAACAAGGAGCATAACCCATCAATTCCTGATGCCAAGCCAATAAGGTCATTCTAGGCATGCACATATTGTTTTTGGCGACATGTGTACAGAGTTTCATTTCAATATCTGGGGACGTTTTTTTAGTTATCGGCAAGGTTAAAGTTTTCATATGCCAAAAATTACATCAACACTGACATTGACACCAAGGCAATAACAGTATCTCTTTTTTCTTAAAAAAACCCAGAGAAGCCAAAAATAAAATATACATATAAAACACCATTCATTTCAAACACTGGTTATTGTAATGTTTTGTTCACAACAAATCATCGTTTAATAATAACAGCATTAAAACATCTTTTCACACGCTCACGCAGCAGTTTAAAAGCTCCCAACATTCATATTATACCTCATTATTACTCTGTAAATACAATTATTATTATTATGGCATATACTTATAGCATAACAGGACATTAGCAAGCGTTATTAGAACATATTTCTTATAAACATAAGTTATATCGTAAGTGAGTAATTCCAAATATCACTAGTACAAGTGTGTGTGTGTTTTTCTTTCCCTAGCAAGTGATTGTTATTACACAAAAGCTTAGATCTACACTTTAAGCTATTTTTAGACATAATTTAACATACAATGACACAAATAGCAGTGCTGTTTACCATTGATAAAACATACATGTAATTTCAATCTTTAGTCATTAAAAGTGCTTCCAATGGCTAACTTTAAATGATTCCATTGGCAGAGACGTGCATATGATAAAATAATATAACTTCACATTGTTTGTTTACAGTGGCAAAAGGGTAGACTTTTCAGTGTGTCAATGTCGGATTTTCTTTCGGTTGAGAGGCTTTATTTGTAAGTCTTAGTGCTTTATACATATAATCTGACTAAATCGTTCCCGTATCTCACCTTGGTGTTGCCAAAGTTCATGCGCATGTAGAACTCCTCCAGTGTCTGTCTTATCTTGTTCTGGTCTGTGATTGGTCGATACACACGCCCATGTGACGTGTCATCAAGGTCGAAGAAATCCCCAAATATCATATGCTCCTCCTGTAGTTGTTCGGCTGACCATTTAACCTGTGTACAGTAGAGTCAACCATTCAATGCAACAGTGTCAACAAATTTCCTTCTAACATCAAAATTATAGATTATTTTTTCTATGCATTAATAGTATCAGGAGTATCTATATACAAGTTGTTGTTTTTTATCATGAGCAGCATTCTTTCAAAGGTTTAAAGGTATGTGCAACATTTAACTTGCACCAGTAACATTTCTGAAATCATTTTATAATCCAACCTTGAAGTAGTCATGGAGGTTATCCGACAGGAACTGGTAGAAGAGATTTCGATCCTCGCTCGAAATGAGCCGGTCGTGGAACACTCGGGTCGCCTCATGGGCAAACAACTGAGCCGCGCT
The DNA here is from genome assembly GCF_026914265.1 of Mya arenaria. NCBI lineage: Eukaryota > Metazoa > Mollusca > Bivalvia > Myida > Myidae > Mya > Mya arenaria. The sequence continues at coordinate 55,895,789 of NC_069132.1, read as the reverse complement.
GTCCCGACTGACAACCACAGAGTTATGAGCCTGCAGCATTCCTTGGATTACCTGTAGAATAAGGGACAATTGTCCTAGTGTAAACACTCAGGAAGCCGTCATTGACAACAACTGGGCCATGTTTCTTCCACTGACCACCATAGAGTTATGGCATAGCAATGGGGACAAGAGTGCCACACAGCAATCACCATCACTCATCTGTTGTTTTTCAGTATAAAGGGGACCTGTTCAAATAATCAATGATTTTTAACATTTCTGTGATGCATAGGTATACGACCTCCTATGATGATAGGTGGACACTTATTTCCTGAGGTCACTCATCATGCAATGTTACAACACTAACCTTTGACAGATCCCTGATGTTGAATGTATAGTGTGACTTGGCTGGTGTGGGGAGCATGTTGCAACACATACAGTAGTACAGCGAGATGGAAACATTCACAAGCGGAGACAAGCACTCAGTAACTTCGGAGGAAAAATCTCCATCCTGTAGGAATCGGCCAAGCTGAACCTGGTAGATGTGCTGTAGGGAGCGGGTTGATGGCTGGGGGAATGCCAACATGCTGGAAATAAGAACAGTTATAAAGTGCTCACCTGGGAAAAAATCTTACTCTGGAGTGCCCATTGGAGTGATTTCATTCATATATATCTCAGTCTTCAAATCAAAATGGTACGCAGGCTTGGGCTTAAAGCGCCTACATTAAGTTCACCATTTTTGCCTACCAGAAGTTTTTGAGGAGTCTAGGGCTGACAGGGTTTCTGCCTCCCCCTGGGGGACCGCAGGCAGCTACAACTGTCACATCCATGATGTCCTGCAAATTTACGATACAATATGTTGCTTGTTTCAAATATAGGAAGCACTTTACATGCAATATCCATAATTTACTATGCTCAATATAACGTTCAATTTCTTCACTGTGATCAAAAACAAATGTTTATATTATGAAAAATATTCTATGATTTTAAGCTTAAGTCTGTCCAACTGAAACTCATCATTATTGCACTTTGGAATAGCAAGTTGGTATTCCTTATCAAATTGGAACTATTTGATTAACAATTTTATATTCATACATTACTACACGGATTAAAACTAGTAGCAAGCATTGGTAGATGATATTTAATAGACATGATGCCAAACCAACCAAATATAAATATTTTTAACTGTTGAACAGAGATATTTAGTAGTCACATGATAACCCTATACAAACAAAAGCACATGGACTTGGATTCCACATATTGATCTTTTATTAAACAAAGTAAGTAATTATCAAAGGCAGTTATGACTGCTTTAAATTGTCATGTCAATCATTAGAATGTCCACCATTTATTTTAACAGGACCAGGCTTTCAAACTTATGCAAATTTTGACCATTGAGCTCATGTTGTCTTTAACAAATTTCCAGGCATTACTCGACATTATCCTACCTTCCAAGCATTTTTCTCAGTATGGTAAAAGCCACTGAGCTCTAGGAACTGTCGGAGAAGTTCAAGAGGCGGCTGGGCTCCAAACTGCTCTGGGGCAGGCATGTTCAGGTCATCCACAAACAATAGCACCTGGAAGAAAACAGTTGTAAAGGAAATATGGAAAATTAGTGTTGGAATCATCAATTCATTATAATAACTCTTTTTAATAATGTTGCATTAAGAACTTGTAAAGTATAGATTAGTTTGTCAATGCTTCAGTTACTGGTTCATTTTTTAAAATAGGTATAAACATAACTGATTTGACAAGATATCTTGGTTAGTTGTTCCATTAACTGTATTTCAATTAAATGATTTAGAGCATAAGCCTAAATTACCTTTCTCCCTTTTGGAGCCCCCAGATTGTATAACCTTTCTCCCTTTCAGAACCCCCAGATTGTATTACCTTTCTCCCTTTTGGAGCCCCCAGGGTGTTCCTGCCCTTCTGTATCAGGTTGTGTTTGATTTGAGCCTGCAGTCTGGCAGAGGTCGTCTGTGCAGAAAACTGGATCATCGAGCTAATCACTCCAGTCTGTGTCCTGGGCTTGGATCCAAGTAAAATGTCCATACCCACCTTTTGTAAGTTAGTAAGAACTTTATTTACAGTGGATAACAATCAATGTATCAAACATGATCATATCATGAGAGTCAAGACTCTAATTTCTCTTAAGTCTTTACTACATAATGGCCAATAAAACATTTATTGTAAGAACCAGGAGATATGTTTTATTAAGTATCAGAACGTCTCCCTGCTCTTGTCAGAATGAACTGGAAAACAACTCAAATTTCAAATCTTTGACATGTTCTTTGAGTTTAGGAATAACACCCAACTTGATGAGAATTAAAAAAAAAATTCCTAATCAGCAGCTGATAATATGCCCACCTTGTCTTCCTCCTCCTGTCCCCATTTTGTCAGGCTGCTGATGTTCTCCAAGAGTGATGTCCCTTTGTCAGAGTAGTTAAAAATAGATCCCAGGATTGTTCCACTGTTCATGGTGGTGCCTCCTTCCTTACTCAGCTTCTTCATGGTGTAGTTGATCACAGCTGATTTACCCACACCTGACTCTCCTGAAAAGAATTAAGACAATAAAGGTCACCATTTGCAAAATGTGAAATGTGCGATCTGTTTTCGGAAAATGAAGGAATACAGCTATGAAAGAACACATCAAAAGCAAATAAAGTTTCAGATGGCATAAACAATTCAACAAAATCACCAAGCGTGGGTGCAACAGCTTTATCATTATTTTCTGATTTAATTGGTCAATGACCATAATCATTAATGAACAAAACATGACAACTTTTTAACCTGAGTCATAGGCCTTGCAATTGTCATTGGTAACTTACATGTAAGCATGTTAACTACATGTAACTTACATGTTTTTTAGCCACAACATATATTTTACTGGACCTCACTGCTGCTGACACCAGTGTTATAAACCTTATATCTGCTTTCCAAGGAAAACAGAGGACACAAATGCCCCGTCAAATTTCATCACGCTGGCTGACACATTATTTAACAGATAGATGGACAGACAAAGGCAAATCGACATGTATATGCCTCCCTTTCCCCTGCCACACATTTAAGAGTGGGTGCAAAAAAGCAGAAATATATATAACTTGTAATAAGAAAGAGTGTTTGTTGAAAATCAGCTTAATAGACAGGTAGGGGACACAAATCACATCAAAAGTTGACACAATGTCCTGTCTCCTTCCCCAACAACACATATCCCCTCCCACCAGC